>NW_022196895.1:10486467-10547873 GCF_008632895.1 Mastomys coucha
TTTTTTTTTGTAGCCAGAAAACTTGAAGGTCAAGGCTATTGCAACTTGTAACCTGAGGCAGAATCTGGTACTGCCGCCACCAAGCAACAGTGAAGAAATAGAGACAGGTAAATATGGACAGATACCATTTGGAAGGAAGCCTTCAGTTTTTCCTACCCCTTTCTCAAAAAAAAAAAAAAAAAAAAAAAAAAAAAAAAAAAAAAAAAAAAAAAAAAAGAGGCAATTTTGGACGTGCACACAAACTATTTTTTTTTTCAGGATTCTGAACAGGAGGCAATTTGCACGGAATATTCCCTGAATCCCTTCCATGCTGTGATTATCTTCTGAGGGCTTAAGAAGACCTTTTAATACTATCCTGTCATAGCAAAGAATATATTATTTTAAGGCATAAAAAGTCACTAATAATTTTCATCCTTAAATATGGAACACAAAGACATAAATTGACCAATACTTCGACTGCTGTGCATATGTCGCAGGTTACAGTTAACGATTTTTTTTATCAGAAACAATTGTCCAAAAAAAAAAAAAAATCTTATCATTGAAAAAAAGCTAAGGCTATTGAAAAGCTATTAATTAATTTTTTCTAACATGATCCTGAATTTTAGTAAAATAAGTTGCAAGTTCTGTATAGTCAGCTTTCCTGAGCAGGGGTGACAGTTGGAGTCACCCTAGAATGCACTTTCTTTTAGCTCCACTCCTTGCTGTGCAATACAAGATGGTGCCCCCACCCCGGAAACAAATTCCACGCCTAAAAATGTTGAATTTGCCTTCCCATCTTACAAAATTTTTATTAGCTGAATGTAGGGTTTAACCGGATTTCAAAATATTATATCCTACTTATTTATGAGTTTATAAGACATCAAGGAGTAAGTATAAAATAAATAAACAAAACCCTCATGGTATAAAAATACAAATGAGTAACAAAAATAGTACACAATAATAGCGACTGTCATTTTATTAGTAGCAAAAGATGTGCTTGATAAAGTTTAATTGGCTGGTAAAACTCTTAGTGTTATTACTAAGTGATTATCAAATTAAAAAACCCAAACCAGCCAGTAAGCCCTAAGGAATGGGTAGGTAACGGGACACCATTGAATAAGTGGAAAAGCTGTCTGTCGCATTAGTTCCAGCCTATGTAATACGTGCATGATCCTATAATCACTAGCCTGAAGTAACTTCAGAGATCTTCTCCCTATCTATGTCTACAAAGATCTGTGGAAAAACTGGTGGGAAATAAACAACTGATTCCTGAATTCTTTACATGATCTTTATGATCATTATTATTTCCAGGCTGCTGAAACCATACTTATAAAACTATTTTATGGCAATTTAAATTATTTATGTTTCCCCATCACAAAACTCACCACTTCAGATTTTGATACAAAGATGCTTAAGCAACACACAGCAGTGCCATTATCATAATAACTTCTGAAATTAAAACCTGTCTAAAACTCTATGGAAAGCTAACATCCAGTTCATTAACCATTCCTGTTAGTTTTCAATAATGCAAAAATGATTAGAAGTTTAATTTGCTAATCACCTGTGCTTTGACTGGCATAACGCAGATAATCCTCTGCAGAAGTCTAAACTAGCCCTTGCAGAAAATAAAACATGCTAATGCCTTACCAGGTCTAATAAGAGGAATAAAAAAAAAATCAATCATGCCTAGGTAAAGCATTGATGGTGGAACAATTAATTCATCCTTAATGCTGTTTAATTACATAGGCACTGATGTACACATGCGAGATAAACGGCTGAGTAGTAAGGGGCGGAGTCTCACTCACCAATCATGTGATTTGCCACATGAACCTGGATGTCCCACTCGTTGTAGAAAACCATCTGACACTTGATACACTGGTAGGTCTTCTTCTGAGAAAACAAGGAGGAACACGGTTACTTAGACACACGTGCTCCCACCCAACACAAAGCAGAGGCAAACCCCTGACCACAGAATGCTCTTCCCAAGGCATTGGTTTTGTCTATGTGGCTAATTAACATTCTGTGGATTTCTCTGACAAAGCACCGTGAGCTTCTTATCAAGAAACTGAGAGTTGACAGCCAACAGTACACGTTATTACATTTACAAGGAACAAAGGCACCACGTTATGAAATAATGATAACAAAATAATCTAAATGCTCCTAAGCTCAAAAGTAGACCCTAGTATTAAAAACACTTATAAACGCACGGCTCAGCTTCAAAAACCAATGCCTTTAAGTATCAGACATGGTTAAATTCTCACTAAAATCGTGGTAGTTTTGCTCCCAGAAACCTGGAAGTAAAATGACTAGTAAGTTAAGGTTCATAGCATTTGGGACAGTGGGGCTGGAGAGGTGGCTCAGCAGTTAAGAGCACTGGCTGCCCTGGCAGTGGACAGAGGTTCAGTTCCCCAAACCTAAGTGGATGCTCACAATTCCCTGTAATTCTCTCTCCAGCCGAGTGGCCACCTTGTCACTTCCACAGGCATATAGCATCCAGTGCAGACACCCAGGCAGGCAAAACACTCATACTCGTATAAAAGCCAAATCATTCTTTTAAGAAGGTAGATATTTTTGCGCAAAGTCAGAAGTGTAGGCAACACGTTTGAGATTCCAATTCCTTTCATTTGAATATGTACTTTCTCTTCTTGGGAAATTGCTCCAGATTAAATACCACAGTCCAGTGAAATAGATGGAGCAGAGTATTCATGATAGGGTTTAGGGCATACACACATGGACTCAGTCACGCTTGATGTCACCGTGACATACAAAGAGGAAGAGAATCTCAAATCTCAGATGTAGCATGCAGTGTGACTTCCTGTCTTCAAGACTGATTCTCTCGGTGCATGTAGGGTTGACTCAGTGATTAAAGAACTGAGGTGTTCTACAGAACGCACCATCACATTCATCCCTCGGCAATACACGGCTATCTACAATCAAAAAACGTTTTGAAAAATGAAATCTACTACGATGAAATAAACAATTAAGGAATAGTGCACCTATAAAATGTGGGAAAATTCTGTCTGTAAAAGTATCCATGGGATGTTTTGCTGTAATGATTCCCACAGATTATTATTTTACTTGGAATCCTATCACATGTTCTGCTACAGGTATTAATATGAAATAGGAGTCATAAGTTAATATCAATCATAAATTATAACGAATTGTGAAAAGCTCAAGTTGTTTAGGACATAAAAAAATAAAGTTAAGTATGAAAATAAGTGTAATTTCACTTGAGATTACAAAGGATAAGTACCACAAATGTAAATATTTCTTAATTGTTATAATCTATGTAGTATTTTCTTCTACAACAAGGGACATTATAGCTAGCAAACCATAAAGCTCAGGCATGTCTCCAATGCACAGATCTAAGTAACCCAGTAGTGGGTGTACATTAGGAGCCAGTGGACTGAATGTGCGGAATCTAAATCTAACCAGGGCTTTCCAACACCCTGACAATCAAGGAGGACGATTTACTGCACGGAGCTGTTCATGAGACCCTTTGACAGTGACGCATAGAGCAACATGTGCTGTGTAAATAACATTCATCCCTTTTGTAACTATATTTCCCTTTAGAACTAGTTAGAAAATATTTCTTACTCCCTGATGACCTCCATTATATATTGTTTATTAGCATACTTCAAGCATCATTCCTGATATGTGACCTTGCTGAAAAACAAAGAAACATAAACTTAATGGCTAAGTCTTTTCTCTTGTTAGCGCAGTAAAACACAGAACATGTCCAAAACTGTCCCCAAAAATTATGACTGATAAGGAGGCTGCTCGAATATACTAAGGGCTTTTTTTCCTTCTCGTCCACTAATAAAGAACAGAACCACTTGAAAAGCCAAGGTAGTAAACTGGCAGCATTTATGCCTATCTTCAAAATGAACTGACACATTTAAAGACCCTTGTAAGTTTTCTCTCATTGAAAGAAAACACTCGTGTCACTATTGATAATTCACAGAGCTAATTCTCTACACCCTCACGGTGTCTAAAATGCTTTCTCCCATCTTATATCGACATAGCTATGTTCTTATCTACATGTGCCCAAATCTGCAGCCAGCTAGAAATTCAAAGGAAGGTACGGTAACATCTAAATACTGCAGCTCCACCCAACTTAGCAACCCCCGTCCCCCCCCAATTTCCTCAAAACAAAGCCATGCCATGCAAATGGTATACGTGACATTCATTTTCACTTTCCAGCTTTTAGAACAGGACATTGAAATGGTCTATAAGGTAGTCATTCCAACAGAGTCTTATCTAACTATGTGAGGGCAGTGCGCGGCTGCACACTGAGCACATAAAGCTAACCTGTAAACCTAATCCTGGGAGAGCTCTACATAACTGAGACTACCAAGGATTGATTCACCCTAATTCTAGGCCCAGATCTTCCCTTTTCCCATGTTCAACCACTGGTCCCAAACCTAGGCTGTGGCTGTGAAGAGCAGGATGAATCCCCGGTCTGATAGACAGTTTCATTAGTCTGAGAACAGGGACACCTCGCAACAGACTGTCCAATGGCTTTCCAACATGGTTATCTTTCTTCAGTCATAGGAATCAACAGAACCCCAAGTGAAGCCAGATGCCTGAGGGGTGACCCCGTGCAGCTGAGTGCAGGGGGCCTGTCATCTCCCTCAGGACAATTGCTTCCATTCATATCAAAGACAACAACAAAAAAAGTCAAGTGAGATAATTTCTCTTAAAAGCAGGTGAAGTAGAAACAGAACTTCCATTGTTTGGGCCCCAGATTGGTCTTGATCAACGCTTAGGTTGTCAATTTACTTGAAATGCTAATTTAGTCCCATTTTTAAAAGAGACTTTTTTTTTCATTAGCCTTTTTAAATGAGCTACTTGGGAGCAGGATTGTCATTTCCTGATTGTTCTCCTTTGTTTTCTGATACTGATAGATGTAATTATCAAGGATACAACTTTTTCCTAGCACCTCATTATTTTTGATTGATTTTGAGAACAATTTAAACGTGCCTCTTTGACATTTTTTGTTTTCAGCTATACTCTGTTCAGGTACTCAGAGACTTTCAGAAAAGAGCATCTCATATGTTTTTTTTTAAAAAAGGCTAAAGATCTCTAATAACATATAGTATTAAAAATTCCTTTTCTGATTACCTCTACCTCTCTCTGTTTGATCTCTGTTCCATTAGCTTTTAGACTACATTTTTGTCTTACTAAATTAAATAAAAATTATGAATTTTTAAAACTTATGTTTTGGAGTTGTAGATTGCTTTGTCTTAAAATAATATAATAAGTGCATTTAAAAAAAAAAAAAGCTCAGTGAGTCCATAGTAACCCTCAAAGACAGAAAACCAATCTTAGTCACCACTAGGACGGTAACTATTAAATAAGTCTCTGAGTATGCTGTCCCTGTCTACCTATGCGTCCCTTCCTTTACTTTCTGACAGCTTTGCAACCGACTCTCACGGATACCTCAGGCTGGCTGCAACCCTGCAATTCTCTTCCTCAGCCTTGAGTGCTAAGGTTACAGGGGTGTGTGTGTGTGTGTGTCGGTGGACGCACTTGGCGACGTAAATTTCTTTTTCTGACAACTGGCAGTCAAAGGGTTGGAAACACTAGGCTTTTCCGGGAGGGAATTTAGTTCATGCCTACTTAATGATAGGAGGGAGGATTAGGCAAAGGAAAGAAGGAGAAATGCTACAATGTAGAAAGCCACCATTTTGCACTGATTGGGAAAACCATCAGTAGCTGATGAAGACTTTGAAGCGAAAGGTTATTCTACAACACTCAAAGAAACTTATCCAAAATACTAAGTGGAATCTACTAAAACCTTTAGAGGTAACAGCTAGGGTTTCAGTGTATACAGAGACAGAAGAATAAACAAGGCCCTGAAGGGACCTTTTAGAGAACTGGACTATTGTCTTTAAAATATCCAGGTGACAGGAGAGGAGAGGAGACTATTCCCAGGTGGCTCAAAGAGGTTCCTCTACTAAAGGTACTTACAGGGTCTGACTTTGGGATAAAGGGGCCAGGAGTGTTTGAGCAACTGGGAAATGTGATCACCATTTGGTACTGGATGTTATTGGGGGCTAATGGGCATCTTCCTTGGATGTGATGATGGTATATAGCAAAGGCCAATGTCCTTTGTGTCATGAGAATCACGTCAAGTGTACAGAGGTAAAGTGGTATGCTACTCACAAGTGAACCCTTACGATGCCAGAGGAAACAATACACAAATAAGGCAGCTATAGGCAAAGCAGAAAGAGCTACATGACAATAGCTATTGCTATTGTTAAGGATATGAGTGAGTGCCAGAGTGCATATTCCTGGGCTTAAATTTGCTTAAAATGTGTCAGTTTTCTTGATGGAAATCACCTTTTTAAACTATTAAACCTACTATTTCACTGTTGGTAGTCTCTTTTCTGGCAAAGTCTCTTTCTCATGGTTGTTTTCTCTGTCTGTCTCTGACTGTATTTGTCTCTCTGTCTCTTTCTCTCCCCCTTCCTCCTCCTTTTCTTCCTCCCCCTACTCCCCCCTCCCCCCGCCCCACTTCTTTTAAATCAGAGTCAGGCTTATTCACAGATTCTGAAGTCTTGATTTGAAGCCCACTTGGAGTGAATGCCTTTTGCTCATTGCCTCTCTGAAGTCAGGCCAGGCTGCTGGACTTGAACCTCACAGAGGGGCATTTCCTGTGTACCTGCCCGGCTTCAGGGATAGAAGAGACAACACGGGTTCAGTGTTAAGTCCAAAACCTGCCCCTCTTCCTGCTTCTTTAATTGCCTAGGGAGAAACTCCAGTAGGAAGCAGTAACCAACAACGTTTTACTTTCCAGTTTTTCTCGAAGCAAGAGAAGGGAATCAATGCCATTCCTGCTTATTTGTCATTTCTTGTTCATTTATTTATTTGTACACATACGCTTGCCTGGCTTACAAGGAAAGGCCTGACCTCAGAGCCACCAATGCTAAGCAAGCACTCTATCACTGAACTACAGGGCAGATGCCCCAGGAGTTCAAAGCTAGGGGCTGGAGAGATTGCTCAGTGGTTACCAGCACTGCTGCTCTTCCAGAGCACCCAGTCGGTTTTAGTTCTCAGCACCCACAGGGTGACTAAAAACATTGTAATGCCAGTCCTTTGGGGTCGGATGCTCTCTTCTCGTCCCAGAGAACACCAGGATATACATAGTACATAGGCATACATGCTGCCGTAACACCTATACACATAAAATAAATAAAATAAAATGAAGAGTTTAAAACTAGCCTTTATTATACAGCAATGGCATTAAAAAAAGAAAAAACCTTAAAAACAGATAAGTAGCAGGTCTGGCTTTCTCTTATAAGGACAAAATCTTAATATTTCCTTGCCAGAACCCTACAGACTTGCACACCCTGCATACCCATAGACCCTTGCCTTCATCCCCAGTGTCTTACTTGGCTTCTGCACTTGAAGAATGAAGGACACGCCTACACAGGTTCCTGTGTTTCTCCTTCATCACCACTCCCCCGTGTCTGGACTACTTCTAGCTGTCTTAACAGCTCACGGCTCCCTCTACTCCATCTATCTCAAGCATATGGAAGGGGCAGTCAGAAGCGCTGTTAGAATCCCAACAATACAAATGTTATACAACAAATGCTAAAATTCACTCAGCCCAATTATATCCAGCAACCTTAGATGGAAAAGAACTCTAGAATGTTCTTTCTACAATCAGTCGCTACACTGTGGCTTCATCGTTCAGCTGAGTTACAAGTCATTTAATGACCATGAGTTTTAGTTTACTTCCCTGAAAATTAAAAATAATAAAGCTTACATCTTAGAGTTAGATGTGAAACGAGAATTATACAAATATGCCTAGAACATGGCTGGAGTGAGCAAGCCAGGGCTCAGTAGTAACTGCCTTTGTTGCTCTTTAATTGACAGGTTATTTTGGGATGTAATGGAAGGATACTAACCTACACAAAGAGGCTTACCAAGGAGTTCCAGAGGAGGACTTCAGGATCATATTAATATTTCTTTCAATTAAAATACACAAATTTAGATTTTATGACCATTTAAGAGTTCTAAAATCTATTTGCAAAAGCTCAATAAGTAATGGTATAAAGGACTCCACAGTTAGTGACAGGAAGAGGTTTAAAGAACAATCTGCATAAAGATTCAAACTGGGCCCAAGAAGATGGCTCTTTGGTAAAGGGCTGTCTATGCAAGCATAAGGACTGGAGGTTTGATTGGCAGCACCCACAGGCATGGCAGCTCTAGATGTCTGAAGGTGAAACACAGGTTCCCTGGAACAAGCTAGCTGGTGTCGCTGCATGGCTGAGTTCTAGCTTCAGATGAGCGAGTGACCCCTGCCTCCCTTAACATACAAGTGGGAAAGCAACAGAGGAAGACAGTGCCAGCCTCCAAATTTCAAATACACATGAACTCATATAATACACACCTCCACACTTGCATTTCCACACACATGTGAAAATACATACACACGCTTATGCAAACTACCCACACAAAACCACGCCAAACAAGCTAAGAGAAACAACAAAATCAAACAAAGCAGTTGTTAATGTCTACAGCAATATATATGATCATTCTAAAATCAAATATATTGCAAATTATATATGGTAACACCTTCACTTGGCAGGACTTTGTTGGCAAGCGTAGATTTTGTATATGAGGGTAAGCCATGAGCTAACAGCTTTGTACACATTTAGACATCTTACTAATTTAGCCTAGTCATTTTCAACATAATAGTGAATGGATATAAAGATAAGTCATTCAATGCAGAGGGGAAAGTGGCTGAAATGCAACAAAATCTACTGATAAAGCCATAACCCAAGGAAAAATGGGAGCTTTAGTGTTTTATGGTGCAATTGTGTGGCCGAGCTACCCCTGTGCACAGTGCCTGGCACATGGTAGGCCTTAAACAGAAGAGGAAATGAAATCATCCTGAATTTAAGGAGTTAGAACACACTTTGGAAAAGGAGAGACACAAACATTAAAGTCCTACTTGGATTTTGCCTAAGTAACACGGCAATATAATTCAGGACCAAGTTATCTTTGTTGATACACAGTTAATGGAAGCTAAAATAAATCTGGTAGGAACAGTTTTATATGCCTGGGAGGAGTCAGGAAAAAAATTTAAAACCAAAAACCAAACCACACCAACCAACCAAACAAGCCCTGGAGGTGATCCATGATCTACAATGGAATAATTCTCCAGAGTCTAAATCTATTACAAAGTTTCCATCACCTGTAAGACACGTTGCTTGTTACCCACTGTCCTGTGCGGCATTTGATAGACTGAGGAGAGCCAATCAGAAAAGAAACAGGGTCAAAGATGGTTTGCAGCCAACTGGCTAGACAGAAAACATGTCTGGAAGAGAGAACTTTAGCTAGTTAATAACAATCTGGATGCAGATCATTGGTTTAAGCAACAGAATTGTGTCTTTTTAAGGTATCAGGGAATAAATAATTGTTTGGCAATATTTATTTTTGCCAATAAAATCTATATTCCACAAAGATAAAAATGTAAGCTACCACTATTTTCAAAAACCAAAGGGGGGAAAAATCAAATGAATTTTTCACTTCTTATTGGAATTTTTAAATATTAAAGTAGTTCTAAGATACTTTAATTCCAAAGACATACTTGATAGTCAAAATTCAGGAAATGATTGGGTCTTTAGAAAAATTTGATAAATGTTCACACACACACACACACACACACACACATGCACACATTTTGTTATATAATCTCTGTCATAAAAGAAAGCTGAGGAACTTAATAGGTTTATTAGCACTTTGAGAACTTGGATAACTATCATCATTATCAGAAAGATAACACAAAACCTTATTTCTTGTTAGATCTTGATTCTTTTTTATTCTTATGATAATTCTCACATGCTTTATCTGGACTATTTCACAATGTTAATCCATGCCCGAATGGGGATATTTACCCTTTAAGGGAGCACAGGTGGCTTTCATCCATTCGTTTCATATCTATTGCAATACAAAGCTGATTATTTAGACATGATAAGCTAATATGTACAACTCATATGCTTACTATAAAATAAAGCCCTTATGCACATTCCTTTTAGTTTGGGGTTATTTAATTATTTTTACTTTTTGGTTGGGCTGGCACTTGAACCCGTGACTTTGCCCATGCTGGGCTAATGCATTCCACTGATCCAGCTCTCTGGTCCTTCCAGTTCTCTTTAGGTGAAGGCTCCCCTGCGGCCTGATCATTTTCCTTTGTTTCTTTTCTTGGGCTATCTTTCCAGCTAGTCTTCGGGCAGCTTCATGCCCCACCCACAGGACATGCTCTCCTTTAATCTAGTATTTGCAGTTGTGGACAGCACTGTGCAGGTTAGCAGTCTGTTGTTACTTTTATCTCATGGAGATAGCTCACTGTATTGTCCATGCCCACACTCAGGTGTCTTCTCTCTTCCCCTACCCCTCCTTCCCTTTCCCCTGCCACTCTCCTTCTCTCTCTCCCACACACACACACCACAAACACACAGAGTTCCGAGTTTTCCCATCCACCCCTTCCACTCAAACAGCTTTCCCACTTAGCCATGTCAGACGACCCTTCCCATTTCTTTCAAATTGCTTCTAAAACCACCTGAGTCAAAAAGCCAGTTAAAAGTTACATCCACACAGAGCTATGGTGTGACTTCACTATTCCTGTTGCGCATACATTTTTCAGGACAGAGTGGTGTATCTGTCCCCTCCCCTATGCTAAAATGTTTTGTGTTGTTCCAAGGTATTAGACCTATGAGGGAAGGCTGAGTTTAGCCACACCCCTCAACTGAATAGAAATTGTCTAGACTGTTGAAATTCTTCCTCATTCATCTTACTAAAAACACCTTTCAAAATGTCCAAGTATTCTTTACATCTCCATTTCCGTGTGTGTGTGTGTGTGTGTGTGTGTGTGTGTGTGTGTGTGTGTGTGTGTAAGGGAGAGTGGGAGCATGCACGTGTCTGGTGTGAATGCATGCATGGGATGTCAGGAATTGCCTTGTCACATGCGTATCTTAGTCACACAGATTCCACCTCAGTCACTGAGGCTCAAATCCTGAGTTCAGATAAACCCAGAGGTCGGCAGCATGGACAATCTCTCTGGCCAATTTACTCTGGGAAATTCCCTGTCTCTGTATCCTATGTCTGAAATTACAAGCAGGCTACCGTGCCAACTTGGCATTTCTGTAGGTTCAGGGGACCCAAAACTCTGGTCTTCACTCTCACACAGTAGTGATTAACCAATTTTAAGTCACTCTCTCATATCTGATAATATGATAGTATGATAGTCATATTTCACAGATATGATTCTTCCCAGAGAAGCATGTAGTCTCAGAGTGGAAAAAGGAAGTAAGCTCATCCCGTTTCCCATTTCCCATCAGAGACCAGATGTAGTTCATAGATGAAGTGACCTTGAACATGACTCACAGAGTCACCAACCCATTCTAGCACACAGTGGCATGAACAGATCACACCTGCTGACACAGTAGCTGGTTTCCAGAAGAAACACAACCCATTTCATTAACCACCATCAGACTGGTGTCCACAGTTTCTCATGGCTCTTTTGGGTTCAGAGGACAGAGACATCCCTACAAAGTCACCACTCCACGGACACTTCTTGTGACTGACTGCTGCTTTCTTTGAACGTACTCATTTCTCAGTACAAAGTTCAGCATAAAATTTACTCTATAGGTTGAACAAGGCTTATCCAAACTTCTGGGGATGAGAAGTATTTCAAAATACTTGTTTGTTTGTTTATAATTTTTGAAGTACCTAAATGCAGAGAAATTTTGAGGTTACAATTTATGCCTAAACATCCTAAATATAAAATTAAGATAAGCTTTGCATACATATTTTATACACTACCTTAAAGAGTTTCTTGTACTTTTAGGACCCTACATTTTAACTATGACCCAGCCCACGATCTCAGATATGTGTGGAACGTTTCATTTATTGTGTCACATTGGTGGTGAGAATAATCTTAGCACATTTCTGATATCTGATTTTTAGATGCTTGAATTACATGATCAAAGCATCTATTCCCACTCCAGCCATAGATTTCCTGATGCCCAATGAACAGAGCTCACCCATTTCTCTCTTTAGAACACTGCCTGGCAGATCATGAGACACATGGCAGGGATCTGAGGTCCCAAAACATCATCACCATGCAATCTTAGACCCTGCGTCATAAAAGACGATAGGCTATCGCCACCACCTGCTGATTACCCCAGACATGTAAATGTGAGACCTGAAAAACTTCTGTGCAACTCTTCCCGACAATGTATCTCATAAAACTAGAAATTGTCATATGAAAATGACCCAGAATGTGAAAGGGGGGGAAATGACAGGGTCACTTCCTAATTGACCTATTGAGAAAGGCCTTCACAGAACAGAGTATGAGTCAGGGAAATCTAAAAATAAAACAACAACAACAAAAAATGATAACACTATCAATAGAAAATATTACAAAACACTCACCATGGTTCCTTTCTTCTAGGATGTTTTACTGTTATAAGTTCACACAACAACTGGGTCATTATTTGAAAAACAGTTTGGAATGCTATTGTTGGTTACCTTTTTAAGAAAAAAATAGATTGTATTTATTTATTTATGAGGTCTTGTAAAAACACCCCGTATCATGGCAGTTTATTTTGTGGAATTGAACATGGCGTTGCCTAAGCAAGCCCTCAACTGAGTCTGTAAGGGTGTGTATGTATACTCTATGTCAGTATTTGGCTGGGCACATGCCATTGAGTATGGGTCGAAGACACAGGACAGCGTGAGGGAGTCCTTTTCCTCCCTCTCCTACGCTGGTCCTAGGGACCACCTTCTCAGGCTTGGAAGCTACATCTTCACCTGCTGAGCCATCTCACCTGGCCACCAGTGGATATTTTGGTGATATAAAGATACATCAGTTCTCTGAAGGCTACCATCTTTACCAAGAGAAACATTAAAAACATTTCATTTGTTGCTTTTGAATGTATGGCATTTAACATGCATTTAAAACTTGGTATTGATTGAAAAAAGGAATCAACTGGACTTGACTCAGTCTAGACAGAATAGCATGCCTGTTTTGAAATGATTTAAATTGGGAATGACAAAAAAAAAAATCTCAATCCACAACCATCTAAGGCACTAAAGCAATCTGTCCACTGGGGCTAGAGAGATAGTTCAGCAATTAAGAAGACTTGCTACTCTTACACAGGATCAGAGTTCAATTTGTAGCCACTCAGGTCAAGAGGCTCACAAAAGCCCCTAATTGTAGCTCCAAAGGATGCAGTGCCCTCTCCTGTCATCCATGGGTACCTACACTCACATGCACACACCCACACATAGACACAATCGATTGAAAATAAATTTAAATATTATATTAACAGCTGGGCAGTGATGTTGCACACCTTTAATCCCAGAACTTGGGAGGCAGAGGCAGGCAGATTTCTGAATTCAAGGCCAGCCTGGTCTACAGAGTGAGTTCCAGGACAGCCAAGGCTACACAGAAAAACCTTATCTCAAAAACAAAAACAAAAACAAAACAAAACAAAAAACCCAAAAAAACAAATTCATCTTCTACAAACACCATTTTGTTTCCAGTCTGAATAGCTGCAGATATTGAGGTTCGATACCTCCTGACAGATTTTCTGACCTCCGAGTTAGGCATTTATCCCTCCACCTTTCTTCCCATCCTCAGTGTCTCCTTCTCTCTCATCCTTCTCTTGTTTTTAGAGAACAAATAACCTCTAGGTCACTACCTATAACTCAGCTATTTCAGGAAACATGTTTTTATTAGAGCTCCTTTTTGCTTCCTTACGGCCCATGCCAAACTCAATATAAATATAAGAATTCCAAAGTCCTTCCGAGGTAAGATGAGTTATGTTCATAACAGATTCTGTAAGTTATGTTTATCAATATCACTTGAATTTTAAATCATGAAATATGTTTGCTTTAAAGCAACCCTCTCTTAATCATGTATTAGTAACCTAAATATATGTTTAAAGTAAACCAAGGCCATGTATCAAAATTACAAATCCTATAAAAATCAAATATAAAAATGCCACCACTTTTTCCCCTCTACCCCTTTAATGCAAATTCTATACATGATTAGCAGAAAACAAGGCCAATGGATTCCAATCACACAATCAAGTTCTTTAATTGACTTTCAAGTGACTCATTTGTTTTCTAGACTCAGAATGAAAAAAAAAAAGAAAATCTACTTTCAGTGTTTGTTTACTATGCTTATTGCAGACAATATCTACTTGTCTTAAATGTTGTTTCCTAGTATTCCTTAAGTTCCCTGCCTCTGGGGATGTGTTTCACTCCAGTTCCATCACTGGACACTTCTCCTTTCCTGGGCTTGGCTAGTTTGTTCCTTTGCAAGCTCAAGGGTTTACTGCTGTTATATCTTTTGTATTTATTGAGACTACCTCTAACCTCAAAGCAAATAAAATAAGATTTTAATCTTTGCGGTTTCTGGTTTTTTTCTTTGTTCTTTGGTTTTCAGCACTCCTAGATTTAATTTTAACAATTATGTTTTTCTACTTCATCAACTGTGGAAGATACAATTTGATGAAATAAGCCATTATTCTAGCCTTATTGTCACACTAAATTAATTGAAAAAACATTACATGAATAAGTTACATGCACGCATGAATAAACAGGAATGTGTGTGTACACTGATATATAATACATAATGATGTATATTTATACACTGGTGTCATAATACATAATGATGCACCATGTACTGCGTGTGTGCGCATGTGTGAGTGTGTGTCCACGTGCGTGCGTGTGTGTGCATGCTTAGTGTTTCTGTTCACTAACCCCTTCATGTTTAAATGTGTCAGCTGTGCTCCATGATAACCTTAGGAAGCATGTGCGCACATGAAGTGTGGGCATAATGCACATTGTGTTTCAGTAAAGAAACCAAGGCTTGGAAACCTCATAGACATTTTTAATCAACTGGTATTTGAACTTTTTTCCTAATAAAAATCTTCTCTTATTATACTGCACCCTTAAACTCCCGTCAGTGACCACGTTTCTTCAGCAAAACTCGCACAGACTCAGTTGAGGGCTTGCTTAGGCGATGCCATGTTTAATTCCACAAAATAAATTGCTATGATTATGGGGTGTTTTTACAAGACCTCATCTGCCTCTCCATCTCTTTACGATGTGAATTGCATAGGACATTACATACTTATGAGACATCTTATCTTCTATTTATGTGTGGGTCTAAGCTAAGGTATCAATATTTAGTTCTTAAGAAAATGTTTCCATCTTTTTCAAGGTGCCTATTGTTTTAATCACCAAGTTTTACTTGGAAGCATTTTTTTTTTTTTTTTTTTTTTTTTTTTTTTTTGGTTTTTTCAAGACAGGGTTTCTCTGTATACCCCTGGCTGTCCTGAAACTCACTCTGTAGACCAGGCTGGCCTTGAACTCAGAAATCAACCTGCCTCTGCCTCCCAAGTACTGGGATTAAAGGTGTGCACCACCACCACCTGGCTGGAAGCATTTTACGAACTCAAGAAGCACAAGTCAGTGCTCTGAGAGCTGTGGAGGATGTTTAGCTAAAGGCTAACGACCCCTGCCTCCGAGATCCATCCGCAACTACTTTCCCTGTGGTGTCTCTCTGACCCACATGGCTCCACCATGCTTGTCCCTTTATACAAGTGCTCACCTCCTGCCTCAGGACTTGGGATGTGGCAGTTGCCTCAAATCTGTTTGATGTCTAACACAGATATATGAAAAGCGAATCCCTTCCAGGCCCTTTACTCTGTCCAATCAGTGCTGTCTAAGCATAGTACTGCCCACGGTGGCTATTACTCTCGCTAACAAAATCTGCACACTCAGCATAAGGCACCCCTAGGATGGCATTTGTCTGTGTCTACTGCTATATATTAATTACCTTATGAGCTTTTCAGGTGCTACATTGAGAATAAAAATGTATAGCTAATTTATATAAATAACTATAGCATATGATTATAATCACGGAATTACACTGGTCCAAGAACTTTATTTGCATAAAGCTTCTTCTCTTTACAACTTTACATCTCAATGTTCTGTATACAGCAAGAATTAAGTTATTATCTTGCAAGGCAATGAATTGAAACAAATGCATACTCTAGCCAAGTACCCCCCTTCCCCCCCAAGCCAGGAAATCACTCCTGTTCAAGTAGTACATCTAACTGGGATGCAGCTCCATATCTGGGATACAACCTTTACCCTAAGTTTATAAAAATATTTTCTCTAGTTTTTCAAGAGATCCATGCCTTTATCTTTTAAACCTGTATGTATATAAACCACCTGGAACTAATTATTTATATATGAGCAAGAATTTGTTTTTTTTTCTAAATAGTTAACGTATTTAATACTTTATCTACTCCTCACTGATAAAGATAACTGCATGCTAGCCTGAGGTTTCAGATCGGTATCTCATTGGGGGCATCTTATTTGGAGTCTACTAATTACTTAAGACTGGTTATTAATTGACAAAGTCCTCCCCTGACAATGGTTTGCCCCAAGAGTATCTTTGCAATTCTTTGTGGATTGTAGTACTATGTAGCCCAGGCTGTCCCCAAGCTCCCAATCCTCTTCCTATGGCTTCCACGCTGAGTTTGTGACCGTGTGACACAGCGCCCAGAGTGTTCGCAGCTCTTGGTCATTCCTTTTTTTCATAGGTATTCTGGAATTGTTTGTCAAGTTCCAAAACTTAATAACATGAATGCAAAACACATAGACAAACAAACTTTGCTGAGCCGCCCAGTGCAAGAGTCCCTGCAGTAGTTCTAGGCAAGCGGATGTCTCGTGATGCTGAGGTACCAGTCCACGAACAAACTGCACTTCGTCATTTACCCAGGCCTTTAAAAAGATCTCTCAAGAACTTTCAATCCCTTTCTATATAAATGTTTTATGTATCTTATAAGTTTGTCTCTGAATATGCATAGTTTGTGCCTATTGTAAACAAATTTATTTTCGATTCCTATTTTGGTGGTCTTCTGTTTTGTGACTTGGTAAGCAAATAGCTCATAGTGTGAGCTCGCGCATCCGCCATAGGCTGTACAGAGGCTGCGGGGGTGCATGGCCTGCCCAAACACATTTTGGAATTTTCATATACAAAAACAACTCACATACCTTGCATGTGACAGTTAGCTGGTTTCCATTTTTGAGCTATACTTCTATATTTGTTTGTCTTACTTAGTTATGTTACTACAAACCAGATTATTGGTGTTGTGAATTATTAATTTCATGAAAACTTTTGGGTTACTTTATACTAGTTGCTAATGGTGATGCTGTAAATAGCCTTCATTAGGTCAAGGAAAGTCTTGTTTCTTTCCTAGATTAGTACTTTAAAGCATGAAAGGATGCTGCTTATTTGTATCTAGAATCCTAGAGATAAACATGTAATCTCCTTTCTTCTTTAATTGGCTAATGTGGTAAATTAGTCAAATTTACATGAGCTTAAACCCATCTTATGTTCTTTACATAAACCTCGTTTATAATAACAAAACCTTATTTTTGGCATACAGGGTATCTCATTTTATTGATATTTTGCTTAAAATTTTAGGATGAGAATCTTGACCAAAGCTTACTTTGACTCTTCTTTTTCGCTATGTTGGTCTGGTTTTGATATGAAGATTATAACAGCGAGTGCTCGCCCTTTCTCAGACTCTGGGAAACCTGTGGGTCTATGTCTGTTTAGGAGAATTCAACTCTAAAAGCCACCTGGGTCTGGTATTTTCTTTGTGGGATGATTTTCAGGAATTTATTAAACCTTCTAATGCTGGTGGGATTTTCCCCTCTGAGCCCTTCCTCTTCTCTCTGGCCTGGTTTGATAACTTACATTATTCTAGCTCCTTTTCCATACAATAGAAACTTTTGTGTTAGTAGCATAAACGTACGCATACAATGGGCAGTTTGTACTCCAAACATTTGGCTTTGGGGGTAATGGTTAAAATGAGAAGTAATGGGGTCATGCAAACCAAGCAGTTCTTATAAACAGATTCACAGATGTGTGTCCCCATTAGTCATCCTACCGAACAGGCTGGAGCACTCCCATCACCTAGGCGGATTCTTCCTATTCCCCCCAAGGTGCTTCCAGCCTAGACACAACTAGTCTCTGATGTCACTCATCATAGATTACTTTTGCCCATTCTTAAATTCTGCACGACTAGAGTAAGCCATTGTATATATTTGGTTCCATATCTCAACACCAAGTATGTGAGTCATCCGGGCTGCTGTATAATAAATAGCAGGTCATTCTATATCATGAGTACTACTCATTACAAATGGGATGGACTCACATCATTAGGGAAGTATTCTTATTCATTCCATACAAATGTGTGCTTTGCTTTATGCTAGTTGGAAGTGTATATACATAAAACCAATATGGGCAGTCTTCAGAACTCATTTAAACACATACTCAATTCTTATGCATCTACGAATGCATTGACAGGCATAAAATAGGCTATTGATTAACTTTAGTTATGTACCACATGGTAGTGGGTGATATTTTACTCCCTTTACTATAGTTAGCTTGCTTGGTTCAGTTGGAGAAACAATGTAACTGTTAGCTACACACACGTTAGTTACTAACACACCCTCTGTCTTTTAAATTTTTACTATTTAAGTTTTGGTTCCTTTTCCTTACTAAGATTACTTATGATCTTTGTTTTACTAATTCATGTCACCTGAGTCCTGCGCATTTATTTCATCAGTGTCCTATCCTCGTTCACTCCTTCAGACTGTTTCTGCCTGCTTCTGCTTCTTCTTCTTCTTCTTCTTCTTCTTCTTCTTCTTCTTCTTCTTCTTCTTCTTCTTCTTCTTCTTCTTCTTCTTCTTCTTCTTCTTCTTCCTCTTCTTCTTCTTCTTCTTCTTCTTCTTCCTCTTTCTTCTTCTTCTTCTTCTTCTTCTTCTTCTCCTCCTCCTCCTCCTCCTCTTCCTCCTCCTCCTCCTCCTCCTCCTTTTTGGTTTTTCAAGACAAGGTTTCTCTGAGTAGCCCTGGCAATCCTGGAACTCACTCTGTAGACCAGGTTGGCCTCAAACTCAGAAATCCACCTGCCTCTGCCTCCCAAGTGCTGGGATTAAAGGTGTGTGCCACCACTGCCCGGCTTGCCTGCTTCTTTATCAGCCCCTGGTCTTAGCTTTGATTCTTTACTTCCTCTACATTCTGAGATCCCATTTCCTTTTACACTTCTTTATATCAGAGCCCAGATTGTATTTTTAATTCATCAACAATGTTTGTTTATTTTCTACTTTTTAATTCTATTTCCAAATTACTTACTCAGTCCTGTATTAGTTGTATGCTTTTGAACAATTTGCTTGTTTCTGTTTGGTTTGCAGTATAGTCTCACATAGACCAGGCTGGCCTGCAATGCAACATGAGGCTCTTCACTGCTCCTCCTGCCTCCAACCCGCCAATGCAACCCGCCAATGCAACCTGCAATGCTTGCAGGCATGTACCACACCCAGCCACCAGATCTAAGTATTTTTAAACACTAGTTTTAAACTTTCTTTGTGCTATGCTTATTTTTTAACTTGAAATTTTGATTTTTTTAAAAGATAACTTTCTTGTTTAAAATATATTTTTACTCTGCTCCGAGAATATAACTTGTGTGGTTTTCAATGCTGAAATTTGCTGAGAATTTTTTTTTTTAAAGATGGGGAGAGAGAGTGAATGAGATAGCTGAACTCTTGTGTAGAAGTAAAATGCTGAGAACTCTTGTGTAGAAGTAAAATGCAGAGGAAAGACAGAATAAAACAAGGACCAGTGGGCCAGCGGGGATGTCCTGGAGTGCAGGGAAATGGGGCTCATACAGGAAACAGAAGAAAGGCCAGAGTCGGGGATGGCCAGGACAAGCCACAGTCCTCTCCAAGAGAAGAGAGTGCAGCAGCCCCAGCCAGATCTGAGGAAGAGTCAGCAGGACCATGACCTGCTGATGTGTAGCTAAGCGCTAGTTTGATTCGGTTTGAAAGGGGAGATGATCATTTTTCTCATTTCTACGGAATTGATAGTTGAGAAAACAGGAGTGATTAAGACCAGAAATTCAAAACACTCAGATTCTTTTTATTTCCCAATTTTATTTTTTTAATGTGCATCTGTCTGTATGTGGACCATGTAGATGTACGTGTCTGTGGAAGCCAGGTCCCCTGGTTATAAGTGGTTTGTGGGCTGTCTGGTGCGCATGCTAGAAACTGAACCTAAGTTTCAGCGAAACCAGCAAGTGTTCTTTAACCACTGTGCTGTCTCTCCAGCTCCAGAGTCAAATGGACTTATAGGTAAGAACAGTTTAAAGGTCAAAATGAAGTAACATGTCAAGGAACCCACTATTCAGACTCCTTATTGAGTACCTGACAGAGGGTCAGTGAGATGGCTCGGTATTAAGGGCACCTGCTGCCAAGCCACACAATCTGAGTTCAAGCCTTAGAGCCTAGATGGTGGAAAGAGCCAACTCGGGCAAATTGTGCAGAAGACCACCTGCCACGTGAATACACACACGTGTACATTCACACATGTGTGCATTCTGCACACACACAAATAAATAAATACATAAATGTGCCACGCACACTTTGCGTGACGGCGGTATTTGAGGCGTAAACTTCAAGGAAAGTCAGTCTCCTGCCTCCGCATTGTCGCCTGGCACCCCAAACTCAGAGGTAGCCCAGATATGTCCTTGTACTTGTGTGCTAGGGACCCACCAAGATATCATTTCTTAACAGCTAGAAAAAGAAAATTCGGACATTGCTCTCTGACCTTCACCAATGTTCCAACGTCCTAGTCAAACCCCGGCTTGGAATGTTAAGCCATTCTAACTAATTGCCTCCAGCATTGTGGGTAGGGCACTGAAGCTCACAGAATGAGAGGCTTATCCCAGGACAAGGTCAAGTAAAATCCTCATCCTCAGTCCTGTACTAGAGCTGAACCACTCCTAGGAGTTAGTAAGAGACTGTCTCTACTTCCCCAAAAGATTAGCATAGTGGGCGTTTTACCTAAGATGGGCAGGACCTTAATCTGTGAGTGTGTGTATGTGTGAGAGAGAGAGAGACTGTCTGCAGCATTGAGCATTCTAGATGCAGCAGTCTGCATTCAGCATTGGGACTCGCTCACACTCAGACTAGAACCAGAGCTTAGGTGGACTAGGACTTAGAGTCATGCAGTCCGTAGCCCCCTCAACCCTCACCCCCACCCCCACCCCCACCCCCGGGCCCAGAATGCTTGGGCGGGGGGGGGGGGTGTGCAACACCAGTGGAGACTCAAGAGATTGAACATTCGAGATTCGAGCATTCAGCATTGAGGATTTGAGATTCGAGCTTCTACCCTCCTGGTTGGAGCACCCACAGCTCCCCAGGACTCTGGCCGGGCCCATGTAGCCCGAACATGCTCGGAGCCCGGGAGTGTTGTGCCAGTCCAGAGAAGATGGTTGCTGTTTTAGACCTAGTGTGTTTTAGGTGGTCTCAGATGTACCTTGACTACTGAGCTGCCAGATTTTTCATTTCTCTCTTTTGCAATGATTGCAAAAGCCTCATGTCATGTTTTGAGAAATACACTCAGACCTTACACCACTCGTGTCTAGTCTGTTTGTCAAAAAGCCGAATCCCATGGCCAGAACCCATCATCCCGCGGAACAAGGGACCCCGCAAGAAACCCCAGTCCGTGTCATAAATGTATGTATGTATTGTAATAAAAAATAAGAGTTTGAAAGAGTTCTCATATATAAAATGTTAAATTTCTAGAAAATCAAAGTTAATATAACAAAAGACTGCATCCATGCCACATGGTAGGTAAGATGATCTGGAATGCATCTTTCTATTTTTCAACAAGCTTCTTGAATACCTAATAATTTCCATCTTGACTCGATTGCAGCAAAATATAAAAGTCTCCTCCTAGATAGAGCTTGGTGACTACATACAGGGATTCCAAGCTTTTTCAGCCTTGAACCAAAGGCCAACTGCCGCACACTCATGGTTGCACACCAAAACATTCCTAACTTTGAACATCTGGAACTGAAGGCTAACTGTTACACACACATGGCTGTACACACACACACACACAAAAAAAATAAAAACATTCCTAACTTTGAACTTCCCAAAGCACATTGCAAACACAGTGAAAATGTGAGCAAAACGTTCAGAAGTAGAGGGAGGTACAGACAACCTGAGCACGGGAGTTGCATGTTAGGCTACGTCAATAGGAGCTGGTTTGGAGACTGGGAACAAAGACAAGAGAGTGATCCAGCCACGAGCATCTAGGTGGGCATCACCCCCAGACACTTACGCCAGGGCCATTAGCTCTTTTTGTAGATACCAAACAATTACTACACAGAACAGAAAATCTGGAAGACAGACTGTTCTTGGCAAAGCAATTTAATGTATTCCAAGAACGTCTTGAGTCTTATGAATTTATTTTCTCATATAAATTTCCTAAGGTTTTAAACGTGGCTTATTCAGAGGGAGTGTAACCTTTTGCTTCTTGTATATCAGCTCCATAAAACTTAGCATCAACAACCTGAAATCAAAAAGAACTACCTTTTTCTCAACCTTCGATTTTTCAGCCTAACATGGAAATTCTTATGATGTAAAAACAATATAAATCTAGAAACTGATTACCTTCTAGCATTTTCTTATGTACAGTGGATTTTCAATACAAGAAGTATGTTGATAGAATTTTGGCTCTATGACACTTGAAGCAGGCCTTTATATTTAAGATGAGTTTTTAACAGAAACTTCAAAACTTTTTATCTTATCTTAGCATTCTGAATCACATCTGACTCTAAAGCATTAAAGTACATCTTGGGAAAACAATCAGTATATGTATGAATTAATGTATGCAGTTGATGTATGCTCAAATATGTCTGCCAGCGGTTCTCAACTTTCCTACAGTTCTCAACTGTATTAAAGTGCTGTGACCCTTTAATACAGTTCCTCAAGTTGTGGTGACCCCTAACCATAAAATTAGTGTGTTGCTACTTCATAAGTGTAATTCTGCTACTGTTATAAGACATAGTAAAAATATCGGATATACAAGCTATCTGATAAGCAAGCTCCAGAGGGGTCACAGCCCACAGGCTGAGAACCACTAAACCAGACATAGGGAGACAGCTTAATGTGGAGACAGAGGAAGAACCTGAGAAGACAAAGAGATGCTGCAGTGACAAGAATTCATAGGAAAGATAATGGAGTCAAGTTTGAATCTGCCGAGTTTGACATCCATGGGTGTCCAGGAGACAACTGAGACTGAATGCAAGTCTCGGTGGAAGGATTTGAATTGAAAGACTGTTTTTTATTTGATTTTAAGGCTGCTCTTTAAGAGAAGCTTCATTAGAGAGCTGAGGAGATGGTTCAGTGGGTCAAGTGCTTTCTGTACAAGCATGAAGACCTGAATTTGGATCCCCAGAACCCACATAAAAAGTGTCTATGGTGGCGCACACCAATAGCATAGCCTGGGGGGTGAATGGAGGTAGCTGGGTCTCCAGATTAGCTGGTCTGGCAGCCTGGCTAATTGATGAGCACCAGGCTCAGGCAGGGATAGCATCTCAAGACAAGACAGGAGAACTCACCTGGCGTCTACCTCTGTCTCCACACATACACAGGGCAGTGTGCACACCTCCATGCACATGTCAACGCAAACAAATGTAACACATGCACACATACACACACACACATATTAATCAATAAATACTATCCTCACTGAGATATAAGTCTCAAACAAAAGAATGCACTAATTTTATATCCAGCGAGTATTGGCAGAAATATGCAGCCAATAACCAAAACTAGAGACAAACTTTAGTACATGATTTTCAGTTCCTAGAGGTCCACCCTGCCCTCTGGAGGCACAATTTGGAGAGTCATCAGTGTAACGCGGTAGCTGTAGAAGGGGGAGTGGCTGAGGCCACAGGAACGGAGCAGGCAGAACAGCAATGTAAACAAGGGCTTATTGTAATTTAAAAGGAGCAGGCTTGGAAAACTCAGAGAGGTGTAAGGTGAGCCAGGAAGGGACACAGGAACTTCTGAAAAAGGCAAGAGCTGACTATGACAAGTACTTAGCAATAAGGCCCCCAGAGAAGTCAGTGGACCAGAGACCAAGGCTTAGGACCCTTTTCAATGAGGAGCAATGTGATTCAGAATGCTACAATAAGCTAAAAAATTTTTGAAGTTTCTGTTAAAAATTCATCTTAAATATAAAGGTCTGCTTCAAGTGTCAGAGAGGGCAGAAAAGAGCTTGGAAATACTACAGGACCCAGTGACAAGTACCAGGGCTTGGAAGGTACCCAGAATAAAGTGCCTGGAACTGCAAAGAGGAGACTCTTAGCTGATAATGATGACACATGTCTGTATCCTGTGCTCAGAATGGAGGAAGGAGACACGGGGCGAGACCCTCCATCTCTACAAGCAGCAATCACAATCATCCTGAGCTCAAATCTGGAGTACAGATCTGAATTTTCTTGCCTGCCACTTACTACCTATGCAAACTTAACTTATTTCAATTTATGTGAGCCTGGTTGCCTGTCTCCAAAATAGGTGGCTGAATCAGATGGCCTCCACTGTCCCTTCCAATGATAATGATGCCCCTCGCAAAAGTAAATTCAATGCACTGGTAGGGATAGTATGAGTTGAAATGATGTGTGGAGAAACCTATAAACCATCCTGAAAAACCAAACAAAACAAAAAACAGAGGCAGAAGGACCCAAGAACATGTTCTCGCAGCATTTATGGAAGAGCTTTAAGGTCATGTGACACTCTTCTGGGGTATTGATGGGAGTTCTAGGCCATCATCAATGAACCCAGAGAGCTTGCATTTCTTCACATTGCAAATGTCAGGAACTCTGCAAGGTGCCTGTGTGTAGTTAAAGCTGGGTGGCCAGTATGTTTCTTCTCTGACAGGCTCTCCCATACCTGAACATGGTAGATAATATGCAAATTTACATCACAGTCAACCCTTGAGGAACATCAAGGGTGAGGATCCCCTCAAATACCGAATCCCAAAGTCTAGTGGAAATTTTCAATTAATAATCATGGGAGCAAACTTCAAGAAAACATTTTTCATTAAGGTCAGAAGACATCAAGCAAGAGAATTGGGTTCAAATTCACTTCCAGACAACTCTACCATGTGACAGCTGCCTTCAGTCAGCCTTCCTTGAGTGTCACATACCCTGACTTGCATCCATCTGTAGGACTGAATCTGAGATTTATATATAAATTTAAATCTGCTCAAATATATAATCTAGTACCAATCAAAGCACATAGTCAGATATGCATATTTCTCGGACATATGCAGGTGAGTGTGAGTATCCCCCGATGTCCCTATGTGATCATATGTCATGGTTCAATAAATCTGAACTCTCAAAACAAAATCTCTCTGGGCTCTCCTGTCTCACGTCATCTTCCTCTCTTCTTTGAACCCTCAGCAGGAGCGATGGGAATAGCTCCCTTGCGGCTTTTGGTGGAGGCCTTCAGAAAACCCAAGGCCTCAAACACAAGAGTCATGAACTCACATTTCATTTGTCATAAAATTCACCCCCAAATGATAGACCTTTGGGTTTTTAGTAAAGACATATAGTAACTTCTCTTTTACCTGGTGTGACCCTCCCCAAATCACACATCATTTATAACGTAAAATCATAAATTCAACATTACTGACCACAGATGTAAACAAACACTTATTATATAATACATTATATACTATCATTTCTTCCCCCTAACATATTATATTAGTGGTATAATTATTTAAATAGAAACCTTTATGTGTATTTGGGCAATTTTTCTGTAATTCCAAATAACATGTATATTCCTAATTTGAGAAAGTATTAATTACATACAATTTTAAAACTGAAATAGAATAATGAATTTTAAAATAGCAATAGTAATGGCAATGACCATATTGGAAAAAAACATTCATATTGTTTTGAAAAAAGAAAGCATTTATATACTAAATCCTAATATCTGGTCAATGAAGGACACCTCTGCAAGGAATTTTTTTTTTTTTAAGTAAGGTTTCAAAGGGAGATAACCTACTGCATAAAAAGTTGTTTTGATCATTGATAGCTAAATTCTTAAAAACCGTCATGAGGATGTATTTTTAAAATATTCTGGTGATTTATGAGAATATAGACTACAAGTAAACTTTCTACATTACTATTTTAAGAATAATTAAAGACATGGTTTAAGGACAAGCTTTCAAATTGAGGATTTACCTCAGTGATGGAGCTCCTCCAGCCTAGGATGCACAAGGCTCTAGGAAAAAAAAAAATAACAGGCCAAGGGCATTTTTTCCAGACAAGTAATTCTAACTGAATTACTCCATATGAATATGCCCATGTTCTTCATATGTCTGCTCTCACTTTGTAAGCATTCCATTTCAAGTAGAACAAATAAACAGTGTAATTTATAAGTATCAGAGCCATGAACACATAAGGAAAAAGACAGATAATGGACATTTTCTGAAGCAAATCTAAGAAGCAAGCAGTCCAGTCCAGTATTGATTGTCAACACAGAAAATCACAGTTACACACACACATGAATGCAGTCATTCTAACCCATGTTTGCATGCTGCTCAAGTAAACCCCAGACACTCAATACAAACACTCAAACTCCTACCAAAAAGGAGACAATTGATTTTCTGCATAAATGTTTTATGAATGCTTATTTTGCGACTTTAAGAACAATCTTAAATTTGTGTGTGGAGTGTACACATATGTGTGGGTGCAAGAGCCTGTGCGTATTTGTGTGGCGATCAGAGGTCAACATCAGGTATCTTCCTCCATCTTTTACCACCCTATACTTTGAGACAGGGTCTCTCAGTGGAGCTGACAGAACAGTTAGGCTCGCTGGTGAGTAAACTCAGGAAGTCTCTAGCTCCATCTCCCAGCTGGTGTGCCTGACTTCCAGATGGGTTCTGAGGATCTTACCTCAGGTTCTAATGCTTGTTCTACAAGCTCATCACCCAAGCACTGCAGTCTCTTATTTTGTAATATTTAAAAACATAAAACAGTTTAGGAACAGTCTAGAAAATTGAAGATAGATAGACCCTCATGTAATAGAGATTCTAGATTGTAGAGAGAATCTCTTACAAGCAACATCTGCCAATAAAAAAGCTGATGGATGGCCAATGAGCTGAGGCAAAAAATAGGAGGTGGGACAGAGGCAGGAAGAAAAAGGATTCTGGAAAATAATGAGAGTAATAGAAAGGAGAACGTGGGAGAGACAGACTGAGGAGAAGGTTGTAAACCAGCAGGTAGAGGAACTAAGGGAGACGAAGAGGAGATACAAAAAAAGTGGGCCAGGATTGAAGGAGAGGTAACTAGCCAAGTGGAAGACATTGAATGGATTAAATAAGTTAGACTCATGGCTAACACATTTAATGATACTAATAAAAAATGGAAAGAAAACCAGATACAGGCCTTAGAAGAAAAATAAAAAGTACAGAATGAGGAAGATTTGAGGAGACAGACACATGGTACCTGAGCACAGGTAACCAGCCACAGGGCAGAGTGTACTGGCTGGGATATTTTAGTTATGATCCAGTCAAAGAAGAGCATAGTTATATGGCCAAGGTATTTACAAATATATTTTGAGCCCGAGTCTTATATCTGGGAGCCTGGGGCTGGGAGAAAGAATGGGGCCTAACTTCTACACTAGATTATCTAACGTCTGCTAATGTAGCTATTTCCATTGCCTTAAGCCAATGATACTCTGGCTAATAGTATCATTAGCTATATCCTACAATCGCATATTGTCTTCTGGGTAGTGGGGAAAATCCTTTGCACGACAGGAGTTTTTCAAAGAGCCCACATTAAGAAGAATGGATTAAGAAATGCAGTTTGCTTTCAGGCTCAAACTTGACATTGCAGTTTAAAAAATATCCTTGTCTAAGGAGATATCAATTATATTTGTAGTGCACTTTCAGGCTGCTTTTTAAACCAGTGGAGGGAAGAAGAGAGAAAGGGAAGAAGAAAGGTGACAGGAAGAAGAGAGGGGGCAAGACTGCCCTGGTCTGGGAAACTGCAGAAGCACACAATCACGTTCACCATGTTATCTCTTGAATGGTCCTACAAGCACACAAACACACATATTTACCATGCTGTTTCCTTACTTTAAGGTTTCTACAAGCTTACACATTTCTGAATTGAAATTTTGGGGGGAAAAACAAACTTCATAGGTTTCTACGTATGACTTGTTTCGGGGACTGCTGGATAGGATGTGACACCTGAGCTAGGAACCACTATCCAAACTATGTTCTTCCAGTCGTCTCCATCAGTCTAAAAGGATTTCGTTTATTTAAATGGAAGGAAAGTGAAGATTTACTCGGGCAGGGAAGACGGGAGAACAGCTTCAAAGTTTGGGGGTCTGCCTGTCACACAGATGCCACCTTGGGTGAGGACGGGCTCTGCGGTGCCTGTTCCCTTCTCCCCTACTGGCTGCCTGATGGCTATCTGTGGCGAGATGCCGGGAGCCCTCCGAGAGTTTGAGTGCAAAGACAAGATAAGAAACTTACAGGAACCCCACCTGCAAGGGACAAGGATCTCCCTGGGGTTTTCATTTGGATGGATCTCCAAGATAGGAGCAGGTAGGGAAGTGGAGGTGATAAAGCCAGCCAACAGGAATAATACTCACAGAGCCCTCCTCTGTTCAGCTTCGAGGAATGACAGTTTATAAAACTACAATTGCATTGTTAATGAATGTGCTTCTCCTATATATTGTGCCAAAGGAAACATGGAGATGCAGGACTCGGGAACTGAGGTGGGGAATAAACATTCATTTTGGAACCCAGAGAGTAAAGGCTCTGAGATGGTGTCTTTAAGAAGATAAATATGGGTGCTTTGAAAAACTACTGTTGTGCAAAGTATTTTCCTCACTACCCAGAAAACAAAGAAAAACAATGAGTGTTGTCAACATGTATTAAAAAGACACACCTACCTAATGTTACCTCTCTCTCTCTCTCTCTTTCTATCTATATCTATATCTATATATCTATATATCTATATATATATGTATATATACATATATATAATTGAGTCCAAGCCAACATGTTGGCTCACACTACTGAACTCATGTGTCATTATCTCTTTGCCATACACATAAGTCATAGCTGGGGATTTCAATGTGTGGTGAAGCTAGGGTGAGATTCCAGATCTCAGTAGGATCGGCATGAGAGCCAGTCTCTTCAGTCATAGAGAAGACAATGTCCTAGGGAGACTGGAATTAGTCCTATTTTGCACCATTCAAGCCAAAATGCTACTTATCAGGAACCAAGTAATTGGTAGTTAATGACTATAAGGAGAAAAACATTGCATTTCAAACTACACATCTCTTGGCACACATGACAAAAGTAGGTATGGCCGTGGCAAGCTTGACTATAAAGTGGGGGTCGTAAAGGCTCTGAGATGAAGGAGGGGAAATAGCAAGCTTGAGAAAGACGAGTTACCTCATCTGACTGGGAGGGACTGATTCTGGGCATGGGTGACACTTGGGGCGTTTTCAACTGTGTGCTGTTGGCGTCTGGCACGAGCTCCCGGTGCACCGTCTGGATGTGGTTCTGCAGTTCGCTTTCAGACTCAAACTTGACATTGCAGCTTGAACAGCGCGTCTTCAGTCCCCCTGCCTTGCCTTTTCCTTCCATGGCGCTCAGACTCTCATTCTGGCCCAATCCTGGTCTGCTGGCGCCAGGAGGGAGACTGAGGCCCGGGCTACTGCTCTTACTGAGATTCACACAGCCGGCACACAGACCATATGGCAGGCCGTTGATGTCAAGTTTCACCAGATCTTGCTTGGAACGGAACTCTTTGAGGCAAGATGCGCACTTATACAGTTTCTGAACGTGCTGGCCACGCCCGGTGGCCTGCACGGAGGACCCATTCCCCGTCTTCTGCATGTGGAAGGTCCCGTGGATTTTGAGTTCCAAGGTAGAGGTTACGGTCTGCATGCACACCACACAGCGAAACCCAGTCAGGGAATTCCTCAGGTCAGGGTGCATCTGGCAGTGCTCCAAAAACTCCTCTTCACTCTGCAGGGGCATCTTGCAAATACGACAGTTTCCAGTATCCAGGCTCTTGCTATGTGTGACTTTGTGTTCCGTGAGAGTTAACAGGGAAGGGAAGCGCTCTCCACAGATGGGGCACATGTAGTGTTTGACGGGGCCTAAGTGGGTCTGCATATGTTCACGGAGCCCGTTTTCAGAGAAGAAGGTTCTGGAGCAAACGTTGCACTTGTAATTCCCTTTAATGAGCTCCGCTTTCTTCTTCACAATGGCGCTCTCTCCAGGTCTGATGTTGTGGTCCCGGAGCTGGTGGTTCTGCAGCAGAGTCTCCATGGTATAGGCAGCCCCACAGATGTCGCAGCCATACATGGGCTCAGAGCTGTCCACGTCCTCCTCACTGCCATCATGGCTGTTATGGGACTCCTGGCTGTTGACTAGCAAGGTCTGAAGCTCCGCCTCCTCCTTCTGCGCTTGCTCAGAGGCCCCATTCGTGCCACAGTTGGGGGTCTTGGTTTCAAACACACAGTGCTTCTCCCGCAGGTGCTTCTCCAGCAGGATGACAGCATGGAAGGCCTTGCTGCAGAACCTGCAGTTGTACTTCTTGCTGTGTGTGGTGATGTGGCACTGCAGCTCTACCTCGGTGCCGAATGACTCGCCGCAGAAGATGCACTTGTGCACCTTGCCTTGGTTCTCCAAGTGGTTGTGCTTCACGTGCAGCTGCAGGTCAGTCTCGTTGCGGAAGTCCCAGTTGCAGGAGGTGCAGCGGTACACCTTCTTCTCGTTACTGTGCTTCACCGCCAAGTGCAGCTGGATAGAGACCTTCGAGTCGAATACTTCCTGGCAGAGGGTGCAGCGGAAGAAGACAAAGGTATGCATGTCCAGCAGGTGCTTCTGGAGGTCATCCACAGAGGTGAACTGCTTGTCACAGCTCTCACAGATGTAGTAGGTTGAGGTGATCATAAAATGGATGGTCACGTGCTTTAGCAAGGACTCTTGATTGGGGAATTCTTTGTTACACTGAGGGCAGGTCAGTTTCGGCAGCACGGTGTCCAAATGGGTTTTGAGGTGAGTCTGAAAGCTGTCTAGGGACGTGTACTTAGCACCACACTGATTACAGATATATTCTCCAGCAGCACGGGCAGGGCCACCTCCCACTGTCTGCATCATCTTAAGAGATGTCTGTTCTATTGCCACGGGAGACAAAGGGCTCAAGGCCCGGGATTTCTTCCCGTTGTGAATATAATTCAGGGCCAAGGGAATGTTTTTATGATTCTCTTTAATATGCTTATTCAGTTTAAGAACACTGTTGAATATTGGCGAATTTGTACAATAGGAACAGGAGTAGACTTCAACTACTGGTTCTTTTGGAGTCCCGAGCACAGGAGACCCAAACCGGGAGCCACTGAGGTCACAGTGGACCTGTCTTATATGCTCTTCAAGAGAAGAGTCAGTGAGAAATCCCATGTAACAATGGGGACAAAAGAACGCATTGCTGTCCTTGGCTGCGGGATTGGCAAACCCGTGAGAACATCGGATGTGCTCCTGAAGGGTGTTGAGGTCATTGACAACTTCGGAACAGAAGTTGCACTGGTAAACAATGGCAGGCATGGCCGAAACAATCAGGCCCGGGTCCTGAGCTTCGTGCACTTGTTTAAGATGTTCATTTAGGTTATAGAGTGAGGGCAAGACCTCCAAGCAATACTGACAGATATGAGCCTGCTCAGGCTTATCTAAATGCATAGTTTTCAAGTGAATCTGCAGAACCGCAAGACTCGAAAATAACTGCTTGTTGCAGTAAATACAGCTGTAGGTGACTTTCGCCTGTTTACTAGAGGGGCCAGTCATATCGGAGGTCTGCTGAGCAGCTCGCTTCCTCCCGCGGCTCTTGGGAATTGGTGGTGCAGCCTCCACCATGGTGGAGCTGTCCACTGAGAGGTTCGAATCTGGAGTCGTGCTGGACACAGAGGTGTATCCCACCGTGACCAGGGAAGGGCTGTTGCTGTGGTTGCAGGACTCCGGCTGCTGGTGGCTGTCCATGTGGCTATAAAGCTCCTCGACAGTGAGGAAGCTCTCTGAGCAGATGCTACACGAGTTCTTCTTCTCACCCCCGTGCACCTGCTCTATGTGGTTCATGAGAGAGGTCTCCTCCACAAACAGCTCGTGGCAGTACATACACTGGAGGGCTGCTCGGTCCTCGTTTGGGGAACACTCGGGGTGGCACTCTGCAATGTGCTTCTGGAGGTCTTCCGGGAAGTCGAAGCCTTCCTCACACTGGCTGCACTTCTGAGTGTCCTTCATCTTCCAGTCCTCCATCCTGGAGCCAGACTGGGGGCCGTCCTTGTTCCGCTCATGAACCTGCATATGTCCGTGCAAGGAGCTAGAGGACAGGAACCCTCTGCGACAGACGGCGCATTTATATGGCTTGTTGGAGGTGTGAGTCTTTAAGTGGATCTTGAGATGATCGCTCCGGGAGAACGCCGCGTCACACTCACTACAGTGGTACTTCTTGTCCCCTGTGTGGAGCTTTATGTGGCGGTCACGGCTCCGCTTGTGTTTGAACAGCCGACTGCAGTAGGTGCACTTGAAGGGCAGCTTGTCACTGTGGCTCTGTTCATGGTGCTTTAGGTAGCTGAGGCGGCTAAAGGACTTGTCACAGAACTGGCATGGGTAAGGCAGTCCAGGGCCCCCTTCTTCCTCTCCAAAATCACAGCCTTCTCCATGGCTGGGGGAAGTCTGGTCCTTACTGGAAGGCGAGGAGGCTGGCCAAGAGCAGGTGGGGTCGTCCTCAACATCAACTCCATCTGCAAGGAGGGGCAACAGGACATATCATTACACATGCGGAGGATTCAGACCGCTCCAACATGGACACCACACACTTGGGCCATCGCGAGTCTCTGGGGGGAGGGGAAGGAGTGAGCGTCTCAGATCTGAGCCCCAAGCTTTTACTCTTCATTTACTTTTGGCTGGTTTGTAAAATACAAAAAGATATTAAAGAGTTCTGTGTCTAAATTACCCCGTTATTACTTTTTTATCATTTTTCCTTAGAAGTGAGGCATATATTACACATTGACAATTTTATTAAAATACAGATTTTAATATATTTAATGTTTCTTTTGTATTCATTCTACAATGATTTGCATATTCTGTGAGCATGTGAAGAAGCAAATGAAAAGAGAAAATATTACAGGAGTGATTTAAAATTAATGCAGTCAACCCAGATGTCTAATATTTAATAAAAAACTCTCCCTGTATTTTGCTTGTTTTTCTATAAAAAGGCAATTCTGCAGACCAAAAGTCTTCTTTGGGGTTCTTATTGATACAAACCTTATTGCTTTCAGCAAAAAAATATTAAAAAGTAAGCACATAAAAGGAGACAGAAAACACAATAATAATTATGTCTTGTGTAATGAAAGACAACCAGATTTTCCTCAATAACTGAAAGATTCAGAAACCGTAGGCCAAAAAATGGATTATTAAATGTTAGAAGGCAGTGAGAGGTATTACATACAGCTAGGATCAGCCAGGATCAAGAAAAAAAAAAAAAGCGAGTTTCAGGAGGACCAGATCGTAATCTTGCATTTCGTTGGAAAAGTTCAAGAGGTGGCCCACCATCTCTTCCTTCTGTGAAATGCATCAGTGGCCTGGACTTCCTTAGCTAAACAGGACCCACGCTTTGAGGTGAGCAGACAAAGCGACTTGTGAAAAACTGGAAACAGGAAAAGTGATAAATGGTTATGGTAAATGCGGAGAGATTTATGTGCAACAAAGAACAGACAAACAAGGCTGCGGACCAGAAACGGCTTAGCATGTGATGCATGAAGGGCCTGTGCCTTACATTTACATTCGGTAGCTTTTTTTTTCTTACATGGTATACGCCCCCTCTTTCTCCTGCTGCTTCCCTAACACCCAAATAAAAAATAGGACTGTCTCAAAACATGTTGTAAAATCTCTTTTGTTTTCTATAATTTCTCTCTCAAAGCCAAAAGTTTCAAAAGTATTCAAAATCCAAAAGATAATATTTTTCAAAGGTAGAGAAAATTAAAGACAATACAGGACAGCTGGGAGAGTGAATGATAGCATTTGGTTACAAATACAGGTTCAACTGCAATATTCTAAAAGTTTTTGATGTGAAAAGAATCCAGAAAGTTCAGTGCTTCAGCACTAAGGCCCACATAAGTGCCACGGTGGACACAAAAGCAGAAACAGGCCGGCTTTATGAAACAAATTCCATGTCTGCTTTCTTTAAGGTAACAAGATTTTACTAGATTGTCAGCCTCTTCCTTATCCACAGGAAACAGATGAGGATCGCTCCTTTCCTGCATGGAGAAACCGATGACAAGGCCATCTCACTATCGAGGCCAGATGGCAGCCCTCTCACCCTGAGAAAACAACCAAACACCATTCCTGGATGCCTGCCCACTGCAACAAAGCAAGCTGAAACCTCCTGATTCTGTCTCCTTGCTTACAGGACTCCACAGACCCTCATGCGTGCAGCCTCAGGCAGGCTTGGGTGTTACCACATAAGAGCCATACGGACACATGAAGCACATATGCAGAGAAGCTCAAGGTATGATACAGTACACTAAAGCAAAACTAAACTGGAAGCAAACAAACAAAACAGGGAAGATAACAATAGCGAAAACAACTCATCAATGAGGGAGTTTTCCCTTTAAAAGATACGTACTTGGTGGCCTTGAAATAACCTAAGATTCCTATAGATTCTTGCGATTCCAATCATTAAAAAATGTACTCAGCGTTTGAGGCTGCAAATCCTGCCATATTTCACACTTGTCTTTTACTTCTGAATCCTGCTGTTTTATTTTAAAATATCTTCAAGCACATCATCTCATTTGCACATTTGGAGAAAACACTGAACGAGCATCCACCATGGCTCCAGACTGGTAAGAGATGAACTGTGAGCCCAAGATCTTAGCAAGACCATTTATCATTAAATCCTACGCTATGTCTAGGTGTGACACATCATCATTGCAGATATATGAGTAATTGTGGAGCAACGGGCCATGTAAAAATAAAGTGTACAATTCCTGCCACCAGGTATGTATAAGGAATTGTGAAGCAATGAACCATTATTACAAAAGAAGAAAAAGAAGAAAGTCTAATCCTGATACCATGTTTAAATCAGATTCTTGTCTGGGTCCATACGGTGCTCCATCTCCTATATAAGTGTTCTCTCAAGCTTGGAACTTCATTGACATGTTGACATGTTGAGGGAGATAAACTTAGGATCAAGTTTTTTTTTTTTTTTCTTTCTGGAATTCAGAGTACTACTGGGAAGTTTTTCCACTGCTCTACCCGAGCCTCATCCCTGTAGCCTAAGAACATAAGAATCCCTTACAAAACTCACACATCTCAGGGCAAGGGGGGCAGTGGACTGAGCAAGGTGAAACCTAGAGCCAAGAGTGTTATTCAGTAGGGAGGGAGGGAGAGAGGTAGGAGGGAGGGAGGAGGGAGGGAGGGAGGGGCAGAGAGAATATGAATGAATACATGGGTGAATGAATGAATGAGAATGAAGGCCTCTTTTCTAAAAGGTTGATTTCTGCTTTGAAATCGAGATGGTAAAAGGTTCACTGGCCAGTGCCATAAATGTGCAGGCATAGGAAGAAACTAGACACGAAACTGCCCTGGGCTTGGTCCAGGGCTAGTGGCGTCCTGTCCACTCAAGGCTCCCTTGGTGGACTGTCTGCCAATCCACCTCTGAGGTTTACCAATTCCTCCAGAACCGGCTTATCCCCGTTAACTTAAGTACTGCAAAGGAGTGCTTCAATTGCCAACAAAAATCTAAAGAAGTGCAATTGCATTTTCTAACTCATAGGAAAACCATGATGGATCCTTTCAACTGCAGATTCAGAATCCACTGGAACTTTCTCCCTTTCTTGATAACTGTCTGTCTGCATTCTAGCAACTCGTGTGTTGCATTACAATATGAAGTCCTTCTGTGTGTCCATGTTACATTTTAGATTCTGGAACCAGTCACTTTGTTGTACTCCTTGACTCACAGAAAAAGCCAAGGCAAGATCCCACGACTTGGGGGAAAAAGTTTGCTGGGAGCCCACTCCGTGGCCTAAGAGGCTATTTAAAGATACAGAAGTGTGAGCTTAGTTAGTGTAGATGTTTTTCTACAGTGACTGCACTTGCTGAGTTTCACCATTTCCATAAAGCACATTAAAACAAGTGTGTGAACACTTGGACATGAAAGTCTCCAGCACTCCGGAGACTTTCCGTGGAAAGTAGAGCCGCCTGACTTCTCTCCAGGCAGACAGGAATGCCCATGATTCAGCAGCCTGAGTAAATAAAAGAGGTCCTTATTTCCTAATTTTGCTGGCTGGCCACGCTGCAGTGGCCTCTGAGCAGCTGCCAAAGGGGATGTAGAACTGGAGCTACACCCAGCCGCTGAAGGCCTGCCTTTGTTAGCCAGCCAGGCTTTCCCGACCATCTTCTGGCATCGATATGGCCATATCCTGCAAGGAAGACCTCCATCTCAGGCTCAATGAGTCTCTAGCCTGCCTGAGAGGACAGAGTACCCGATTCTGCCTGGTCTGTGTGGAGGAGGACAGCTGGAAACTCAGTTAGCAGAATAACACCTGCTCAGTCATATTATAGGCAAAAGTGCCCACCGCACCAACAGAACAGTGAAGGCAACTCAAACTTCTACCGGAGCTAACAGGCTCTGGAGCACACAGTGCGGTTGGAACATGGGCCTCACACACCATCCGGGAAGTGACAAGCAAAGATGGAGGGGATTTCTATTCCAGCTATTGCTTATAGAGCCACAGGGCCACCCTGTCATCCAAAGGAGCAAGATAGTCTACGTCTATAGCCTGCCTTTGTGGAGGAGAAGCACCGAAGGTCCCAGACACTGTTAGCTATCCAAGCTAAATACATACAGCCAAAAGTAAAAATACTGTGCCAAAAAAGAGAGGGTGAGGATGTGCTCAGGGGAGTGTGAGTGTGGTCCAACAGGTCTTGGTGTAAGACTCTTGGCTTCTAAGGCCGGGAGCCAAGCCTGTCAGGGTTAACTTTAATATTATGGGCAATATGAAATTATTAAGAAGAAATGAAAGTTATAAGATGGATTGAATCACTCTCAATGTCAAAGAAACTAGAGAGCTAGAGAGATGGCTCAGTGAGTCAAGAAAGTATCTACAGCCTGAACCTGAGGATCCAAATTCAGTCCCCAGTACCACACTGTAGATAGGTAGGCAGGTAGGTGGGTGATAGATAGATGATAGATACATAGATACATAGATAGATAAGTAGGTAGATACATAGATAGATAGATAGATGATAGATACATAGATACATAGATAAGTAGGTAGATACGTAGATAGATAGATAGATAGATAGATAGGGAGACAGACAGACAGACAGACAGACAGACAATGATGGATATGGTTCTATGCTTGTGTGCACATGTAATCCCAGTGATGGGGAGGTTGGAACAGAAGGATTCCCAAGCTTGATGGCCAGTTGAACCAAATCCATGTAGCCCAGGTTCAGTGAAAGATTGTTTTGTTGTTGTTTTGTTTTGTTTTCCAGAAAAGGAGATGGACAGCAACTGAAGAAGAGTCAAGGTCAAACTCAGGCCTCCACATGAGTGCATGCTGATACCACATACCCACCCCCTATATCCCCCACACATACCCACATACTCCACACATACCCCACCCTATCCTACCCCACATTAAAGAAATTACACACATCTAAGAAATCATAGAAATTAAGGCACGCAACTAACTTGTATGACATCTAGCTCTTCCCAAGGCCAGGTTAGTGAGAGCTTCCCTGTCTCTCTCTAATAGATGAGTTCCTTCAGAGTCACCAGAGTACCCTTAGAACCTCTCATCATGTGCAAGTGCCACACAGCCAGGGCTCCTGGGCACAGACAGCCTTTAGAGCACTGGTTCCTTCTGAAGTGTCCGGAAGTGAAGGATACTGACAGACCAGTCAGTATCTATGTGCCAGGGGCCATGAGTCAGAAGAAGGGAGAATCAGGAGTCTGGAGTTTTATTTTGAGCTCCATAACTGACTTGGAGAGCGACCTAGCCAAGTCATTTAATCTGCCCCTACCTAAGTATTTCACCTGCAATATGAAGATAATAATTCTCACTACTTACCCTCCAGGGTGTTACAAAGATTAGTGACTGTTTCTGGGGCACCTTCTCACTGCTGGAAGATAAGCTACTCACATAAACAGAGAGACTGAGAAGGGTAGCATTGGCTCCTGTTCCCTTGCAAATGTCCACATATTTACTATAAACACATTTTCCTATTTTCTTTGCTTTAATAGAACCCCTGGAATATGAGTTCTAAAGAGTGGCCCAGTGGAAATCTATAGTGCCTGAAGCATTCACAGTAGTGTACACAGGCAGCAAGAAAACAAAACACCAATAGCTGGCAATATCTAAAAATTAATGGACCATAAATTCATGCTATATTCCAAGCATTAAATTATCATACACAGGATATAATCTTGGGTCTTTAAAGATAGGTAACCTTGGAACAAGTGCGTTACTATGTAATTCTGAAGCTAAGTATATAATTTTGAAATTACCTTCCTTCCCTTTAAAACATGAGCAATACAGCCACAGCATTATTTCACACCATAATAAGTTAATTTAGTAGATTATTTTTGCAAGTGTTGAGCAATTGTTTAAAACAGAAGACCAAAGTGGATTTCCAGGTTTGTCGTGGTTCTTCACTTGATTCTTTATGCCTGCCTGCAGTCTACAACAGTGGACTTGAACTTCCTTATTGAATTGAGTTCACAGGCCTTCCCTCCCGCCCCCATTCATTAGCTACCAGAACTACCTTAACATAAGAAGGGAATCCTGAGGGAAACACACCCCGCCCGCGCGCACAAATGCCAATGGCTACGCAACACTGACAAAGAACGTTGATTTGAAATGTGTGCTTAGCAAACGGGGGACATGAGTGTTTGTGTTTCTTCCAGTGGCATCATGGCAACCTTCACATCATTATTAAAGCCACCTAGACAAATCACGCAATGCATTTTTACGGCAATGATTTAAATTCCTAGAGGGTGAGGTCATGTTAAATAAATTGTTTTGCATTCTTGAACAACTGCTTCCTTTCATTCTGGATTGGAATGTCCATGGCTGTTGAAAACTGCAGCTTTAATAATATTTAATTTGTGTGTGTGTGTGTGTGTGTGTGCTTGCTTTGTCTCATTTTGAAATCAACAACTCCACATTAAATTTACTTCTATACCATATAATGTATTTAACTGACTGAAAATGAAGTCTAAAATGTGAACTTTAGAAATATTTATTATTCACAGATGCTTTAAAATTCTGTAATATTCCAAATGGTTCTGGAAGAACCACTTAAATACATTACCAGTCAGGTTATGGGGGAAAGGGTGGTCCACCATAACTCCAGAAGAGGCGGGGAACTGTGGTGCAAATTTTAACCCAGTCTTAAGAAGAATTCCAGATAAGAGAACTCAAGGGTAATTTTTTTTTCTTTTTAGTTTTATTACAGCCTAACTTAAAAAGTGACTCCTTTTCTCTCTAACAACCTCTTCAAACTCCAGATAACCCAGTGCAGGAGATAAGATGTCACGTGTTCTCTGCTCTGCTTGGGTGATCCTGGACTTTCACATCTTCAGTGTCTGGAAGACGATGTGCACAGAGTGTGGGCTGGGGACCACAAATGCTTTGCTTGCCGTTGCTTACAGTTCATCTGAACAGACGGTGCCTGATGAATTCCATCTTCCCCGGCCAAATTAAACAGTGAACAGCGCATTCCTAAGCAGTTCACACTCAAGCTCCACCTCTCAAATGAAGAAAAAGCTGACACAAAACCAGCTCAAGAAAAGTCACCGTCTCACGGAAACCAAGGTGGGTGCTGCTGAAGCCAGACAGAAGGAAAAGTAGTTTCCCAATTATGCCAGTTTGAGGTGGGGAGGAGGGGGTGAGAACTGCTTTGCTTTTCCGAGCTCTTGGCTCCCTTAAAACTATATGTCACTAATGCTAAGCACCAACTTCTTGATGTTCAGTAACAGGCAGCGGTGTAGAGCACATCTGTTCACAGGACTGGGAGTGAGTGCATTCCTTAAGCATTTTAACATGTTTATCTTTGCTTTGATAATGACAGGCATCACAGACTATTCCTCCCTATTCTCTATTCTTTTTCCCTTACTACATGTGTGTGTGTGTGTGTGTGTGTGTGTGAGTGAGTGTGATCATGTGTGCACGTGTACATGTGTGCTTGTGTATGTAGAGACCAGAGGTCAAACTTGGGTGGCCTTCCCCAGACATCATTGAGACGGGGTCTCCCACTGGTCTGGACTGGCCAATGGGAGTTGCCCCTAGTTTGGGTACGACACGCGCAAGGCACCGGGCCTGGATTCTAAGAACCAGCCTCAGGTCTTTGCCCTTGCTTGCTATCCCAGGCCTCAGCCTGCTGAGTCCAGTCCCCAGCCTCTCCTCTTCTACTGTGACAAGCAAGACATTTATTAGTTACTACATAGTCTCGTGTTTGGACATGATCCTTAGCACAGATAATTTTTCAAGCAGATATTTGTTGTTTACTTAATTCACTCATTTATTTAACTAAAATGTATTAACACTGTGCATGTGTGTGTTCAGGCTTTGTAGTTAACCTTCAACCTCCCAGTTACATTTTTTTTTTTTTAAAAAAGAAGATTTCCTAGTATTAGATAATACTAGAAATATTTTTAGTCTACCTAACTGGTAGTCTTATAAGGAACAAATATGACATCTGAGCTAAGATATGAAAATGAACAAAACTGATATACTAAGGGAGCCTGTTGTTGCTCTAAGTCCTAAGTGATAATGTGACAAGCACAGAAAGGGATGGGACAGCACAGCTGACTTGTCCTCATGTTGGGAGGACAATCATTTTAAAGTGGCTTAAATGTCTAAATAACACAAACATTTAAAAGAAAATGAATACAAATTCTCAAACGAAACTTCCGAATGTTACTTACAGGTTTCTCCAAAACCAAGGTACACCAGCTCAGTGCTTCGAAACTGTGCACACTGGGGAACTGTTGAGGAATTGATTATTCGAGCAGAAGCCCCACGACGAACAGCCACATGCCGAGCTGGTCTGACTTCTTTTTAGGAAATCCTTGAGACAAATTCTATTTTGCTTCGAAATCTCCTGCACTAGTATGAATTATGGCCTAGGGAGTGCGAAAGCAACAGCTAGCCCTTGAGAAATGCTGTGTAAGATCCACAGGGCCCACTAGTGAATTTGTGTGCGAGGGAGTGTGTGTTCACATGTACACACATGACTGCACATGGAAACCACAGGTCAACCTTGGGTCTGATTCTTCAGGACACACCCACCATGTTCTTTGTTGTTGTTTGTGTGTTGTTGTCTTTGAGACAGGGTCTCTTACTAGGACATGAGCTTTAGCAGGCCAGGAAGTCCCTGTGTCAGCGCACCTGATTCTAAGCACATCTTGTCATCCCCAGCTGTGCATGGGTGCTGTGGAGCGCCCTTGGGTTGTCACATTTGCACAGCCAGCTCTCATCAACTGGCCTACCTTCCTTCTAACTCTGTGATCTTTAACTTCACCTCTTCAATGAAAACTGAAACTAAGGAAGAGTCTCACAGAAGACCAAGTTTGAAACGGCTTCTTTGGGGATGAGGGAATCTTACTTAGAAAGTCCATGCCTTATTGCGCCATGTTTACAACCTCTTGAGGACCAGTCATAAAGCAACAGGATGTCCAAACAAACAAAACAATTCAAAACTTATTTCAAAGTGGCCAACATTGACTGTTAGGTCATGTTCTTCTGGGTTTCGTCTTAACTCCAAAGGCTGTGGTCTAAAGCTGGAAACTTTGGGTCACAGAGACATACAAGAGTACTGGAATGTGTCTGCTGCCCTGAAATTTACCTGTACTGTATCCATGGTAGCAGTAAAAACTAACTTGAATTTTTGGCAGTTGAAAAGGCCACTCTGTGTACTTCACTGCCGACTAGGCCACTAGAGAATACAAAAGTGTTGAAAGGCTAAAATTTAATTAATGAACAATTAGCACCCCCTGTGGATTCATTGTGCAGTAAAGTGATAAATAGGGTTTGTTAATGTAGAAAAAGCTGTTGGGGGGGGGCATATTGCTACAGTGATCTAGTTGCCACAATGAAACCCACTGACCTGCACGGTCTTGCTTCTGACATTCCCAAGCAGAATATGTGATCAGAATGGTTAGGGCTTGTGGCAAACAATCAGTTTGTATTTTGTGAAGGCACAGACTTATTTCTGCACACAGTCATGTAATTTCAACTCTAAGAACCTTGTGTTGTTTACCCCGGTTTTCTCAAATTTTCCACAGATGCTGTAGGCTACTGTGGTGTGAGGACCTTGAGAGCCTGAAGATTGCTACCTTGAAACTCTGTGCCGGGAAGGGTCTGCAGAAGGAGGCTGCAAAGCATCCTGGGAAGACAGAATTCCCTACATATCCCAAAAGAGCTGAAGTTGCAAAGGGAGACTGGGTCCCAAGGAGCACAGATAGGATGTCAAGCGTTCCCTCAGTGCAAGTGAAATGGGCTTAAACATTTGTGGATACAAATGGCAAGAATGTCCTGCAAAGGACAGAACTATTCCCTGAAAATAACTTTAGTTGCGATGCAAAGTAGCTCTTCCCAGATCCTATAATATCAAATAATTGTAGAGATTAATATCTTCGATGAATGAGCTGTGCAGAGAAGCCCTGCGCTGATGAAGGCGGTAGACCTTCCACAGATTCGTCCCACTTTTGACTCAGCCGTCTCTCCCTGGAACAGACCTGGACCTTAGGGTGGCTGGGATAAACTGTGTGTTCACCAGCTGCAATCACAGAACTGAGTGTGTGTGCACACACATGCTCACCAGAGCACACATGCTCACCAGATAAAGTCCACAATACCCCCGGTGTAGACATACCCTGTGCTTATCCAGCGTTCACTAAATGTTCAAAACCAATCATATAATTTATATCAAAGCAATTTTTCAAAGATTTTAGATGTGTCATTACAAAAGAGTTAATTACATTAATTTGCCCCTTAATGTAAGTACCCATCTCTGCAAACATATTTAATGAAACACTACTTTAGGCAACAATAGTACAATGCTATTTTTAGTGATCTGTTTACATATATAATTTATATAATTATCTATATGTACATTATTTATATATATAAAATGTATATATATATACATGTACACTCATATACAGCTAACATTAAATGTCTTGCTAAAATTCTAATAATAATTATAGTCAGACCCCAGAACTCCCATCATACCTCCATATTATAGCATTTATTTTGTCTATATCTAAAACACTTTAAAACAAGTGAATATATAAGAAGATTACCATAGCCATTGTGGCCACAGCACCAAATCCGTATGATATCTGACTGTGGTCAAGGAGGATAAAGACCCATCTGTGCTTATCCCAGGACAACATGTGACACCTGGCCCTCTGGCACCCAGCACATGACAGCAGCCTGAACGGTGCTGAAATATGAGGGGGGTTAAATACGGTTACAATATGAAAAAGAAAGAGGTTGGTTCTCCTCAGATGGTAAGGAATATGCTAAGAACCGTCCTACCAGTCACGTGAGTCATACCAAGTCTGAATGGTCACTTCTGTACAGAAGCGGATGGCAATGTTTTCTGCCTCATAAGGAGATAGAGAGAGCAGCATGCACAGAAGCACAGTTCTAACGCTCAAGTGCTTCCACACTGACTCCAGGCTGCCTGGACCAAAGGCTACTTTCTGAATCTCCAGAACTTTGTTGAACCTGGACTCTACTCTTTCCTAGGAGCCTAAGTGATGGCTGGCACAGGCTGCAGCTACCTCTCAGTCACACTCAGGGATCAGAGGAAAGAAAGGAACTTTCTTGCACAGACCAAAGAAAGGCAAAGCTCTCACCCTGAACAGCCAGCCCATGGGCATGGTACAGGAGAGCTGAGAACAATGAGAGATCTTGCCAGCAAAAGGAATGCTCAACTTGCAGATGAACAGGCAAGTCAATGACCGTAACTGCGTGCTAGACCTCTGAACTAACAGGAACAGAATTCCCCTACTTAAACCACAACAAACAAACAAAAAAAATCAAAATGCTCACTTACCATGCTTTTATGGGCAAATAAGCTTAACCTGATGTTGAACATGGTCTATTTAAAAAAAAATTGTGTTTTTATATTGCAAAACTAACATAAGCTGATTGGCATGCGTTCATACATGTATAAGAAAACAATAAAGTAATTAGCAATTAGATGAACTTACAACTCTCTGTCAACAGTCTGTTCGGGAGGGGTGCTGGAGGATATGTATGTGTACTCATGTGTGTGTGTGTATGGAGAAGCACATGCACATGTGTGCATGTATGTATAGAGGCCAGAGTCAAATGCACTCCTCCAAGCTCTCCTCTTATTTTTTGAGGGAAGATTCAGCAAGACTTCCTGAGCAGGCAACTCGAGGGAAGCACTCTCTGTGTCCAGCAGTAGAACGGCAGGCACAAACCATGTTTTGGTTCTTGTTAACAGGCGCTGGCCATCTGAGCACAGGCCCGTAAGTGTATACAACAAGCACTCACCCAACTGCATTGCTCAGCTTCTCCTTACTTCTGGAGACTGACTAGAAAACCCTATACACACACGTGTGCATGCACGCACACATGGGTGGACACGCACACGCACATACGCTCCCAGTTTTCTGTAACAGTATGGTGGTGACATCCAATCTTGACAAGTGAAAGCAGAAGAAAAGGAGCAGGGAAAGCGGCGAGTGGCTCCTACACTTCTCCATGCTCCCTAGAGACACCAGGGACATGCTCCCTGACATTCCTGCCAAGGGGATAAAAGAAATCTCTTGCCACTTGCCCTTAAGTTCCTGCGTCTTGAATATTATTACAGCTACTGTGGTTCAACATACTAAAAATGAGCACTGAGGCCCAGCCATAAAGAGCGAGCCACAGCACTGGTTGCTAGCTTAGGATCACATTGGCTCACAATGCTTACCGGCTGGAAATGCAGACACCCGACAGCACTCTCTACCCCACAGCAATCTGCATGGGGCTGGTCTGCCCTAGAACACACTCAATGGAAGCATTTCTTACCACATCCGCTACCAAATGGAGTCCTGGCTCTAAGAGGCAGTTTGGATGGTAAGGCATTGAAATCATCACACACTGCAGGCAGTCACAGTTGCCCTCTACTGAGGGTGGGATTTGACCCTTAGATCTTTTCCTCATACTGTTCAGCTAGCTCCACCACATGACTTCCTCTCTGCAGAAGGGCTGTAAGATGCAGTTTGTAAACATCTATAAGAAGACAGTAACAATTTGGAAAACGTAAAAGTCCCAAATATATAAAGGCTGGATGTTATTGCCTGAGGAGCCTATGTCATTCTGAGGCAAGGGGCATGCTGCTGGGTATGGGATTGGGCTTCTGACCTCCATATTGCATGAACTCCTTTCATACAGCCACATATGTGAACACGTACACACACAAGGCCATGAGTCTTGCTTTAAAACGGAGAAACAGTGTGAGAAGTACATCCTAAGGCAATTCCACATTGTTCTGGGCACATCCGAATGCAACTCTAAATAAAGATGGTGACTACACTGACTGACTACACTCCAGGGCACTAGGGTGTAGACCCAATGTTGCTTATCCTCTGAGGAGGTGTTGCTAAGAGGTACATGATCATTGTCTCCTAAACCCTTGTTGAAGATGATGCCAAAGCTGCAAGAGATCCTAGAAGACTCCATTAAAGGTGGTTGAGCCTTTTCAACCACTTTGGCAACAGAAGGTTCAACCTAAAACTAAATAGGAAGCAAATACCTACGTGGACCAGAAAGCAAGGAAGGGCAAAGGGAGCCTTGTATAATCAACAGTGAGTTCAGGTTCCTCACGAAGAGCCACTAGGCCTGCTGATCAAATGCCCTCGAGTTTGGACATCTCTAGAAATTATAGATAATTATTTTGTCCTTTGAGTGCACTTCTATCAATCCCTGGGCACTTCCTGCTTTGCTGGAGTGTGGCAGCCCTACAGTAAAGGGAGTCTTCTGGTGTCAGGCTGGGGGCAGAGAGGGAGCAAAGCAGGGCTTGATCTCAAATGATTTTTTTTTATTGGTTTAATTTACATCCTGCTTAAGGTTTTCTGCACAGCTCAAGGTGTCTTATCTCTGGCTACCAGGGGATATTTAGCAGTCAAAGCAGCAAGCTCGTTCCCTCTCCTCCTGTCCCCACTCCCTCAAGCTGGTGATTTTTTTCAAGCTCCTTATCTTATCACAAGATCTCCTCAGGCTGAGGAGAGCCCACAGTTATCGGAAGCACTGCACTCTACTCACTTGCAGGCTGTTTGAGACAAATGATAGTTTGAGTCAAAAGAGAATCAGTTAACCCCCTCTTTAGTACTTCGTTCAGAAATAACTCAGTAATGTCTCAGATTGATTAGGAATGAAGGCTATGAGCAGATTCCCCTCAAAAGTCCATGTACGCAGGGCATGAACCACATTGGAGTAGGGTGACTAGGTACAAAGACACTGCTGATCACATGTGAGTACTAGCTCTAGATTCTAAACTGCATGAATGCCTTTACCTGAGAAACCAGGCCACACCCTGTGGCACCTGCTCAGTTATCCACGATGGTAAACAGGAGGAATGAAAGCAGAAACTGAGTGCAGAGGGAGAAGATGGGATCCGCGGTCCAGAGAAAGGGACTTGCCTCAGCAATGAGCCCGTGTTAAATCTCCAGATGAACATAAGCAAGAGATGGCTGTTAGATGCCACACAGTTGTCTCTAAGAGTGACAAAGATATGATGATTTCAATTTGTTAAATCAAGGAACCTGGAACTCAGCTCTGAACTCCTTAATGATGATTTAAATCTTGGGTGCTTTGAAAACCATAGGACCCCTTCTCAGACCCATCAAGTCATATCCCCTGGGAGCCTGGGAGTCCACAGGAATGCAGGCAGGGTTGACAAGGAGGACCTCAGACTGTCAGGAGTCAACCTACCATTGACCACAGAAGGGGTTCTCCATCCAGAACAAACCCCAATTAGCTGCTGGACTTACGGACTTTATTTTAGGTAGGCCAGCATGGGGGGTAGATTTTCTACAACGTTGTGTCAAAGGCAGTGAGCTAGTCTTTTTGTTTTTTGGTACAGCAAACAATGCTAAGCACTTCATGATCACATGTAAAAGAACAGTGTAGCAACTGTTATTAGGCACCTGATCTGTGTGGCTTATATATCTTTTTTTTAAAAAAAGATTTCCATTTTTCTTCTCCTTCATACACCAGCACCCCACAGACTCCTTTACATTAGTGATAACCCTATCCTTTCTCCTGCAGTCAAGGTTCTCTTAATTGTCTATTATCTTAGTGTGTCAGCACAAAGGAGAGGGACGACATCCCAGTCTGAACGGTTTCACCTCTCTCTCCTGAGAGTGATGCCCTTGTCAAGGCATTAAAGACTCGAAAACCTGCCACTTATCAGAATTGTATTTGAATCGAACCAATGTCCTTGAAAACAGTGGGTAGGAGATAGTATCAGACTGGCCCCTCTCATTGCAGGGTCCAGGTCCATGGTGGCTGGAACAATCCGAAAAGATACTATCCAAAGTTTGTCTTGCATCCTTCATAATAGAATTACAGGTAACAATGAAAACATGTCCAGTGGCTTTTGTGGTTGTTGTTTGGTTTTGTTTGTTTGTTTGTTTTGTGCTTTAGTACAAAGAGATCTATCAGTTGGGTTATTCATGAATACAAAGTTAACAGTCTAAATCAGAGGACTTGTGGTGTGAATTTGTAAACCCACCCTGCAACCAGATAATAAAACCCTTTTAATTACACCATAGCTCAATCCTCAGCAAATATAAGTCAGAGCTATTAAAGCATCCCATGTATCATGGAATGGGATGCCTCTTTAGTGATCTGACAGACAGCATCTCAGCCAGGCTACATTCTAAACAGCATCTGAAGACAAAAGATGAGAGTGTTTGCTATCCCAGACAATGTGCGAGTGTCTTCCATATATCTGCATTTCCTCGCCACTTTTTATGTTTCTTTCTTGCTCATTTTGAGCCATGCTGCCTTGGAAGAAAGAATTTATGCATGCTTTTAACAAGTAAACAAGTGTACAAATTAATTCAGAAAGCAGTAATTTTGAAAATTTTCCTATGTTTAATGTGCACTGCAGCTAAACTACTTTTTCTGTTCAAATTAATTTACTGCACCAGTGGTCGATGTTTATGTTTAGGCAATTTTATTTCTCAGTCTGGTAAAATGAGGCCTAATAGCTGCAACCTGTTATGTCCAATCTGTCACTGGAATTCAAACTGCCTTTTTCCTATTATTCAAGGAGCAATTTGGAGGAATTAAAGCCATTGAAAAATGGAAGACAAACAATTCTCTGTAAGGACTCAATGGCCTGTGTCATCAACCAAATCCGAGCCCATGGTCTCTTCTGAGAGGGTCTTCCAACATGACTTTTCTGAGTTCTTGAACTTACTTTCACATCTACCAAGCCATGTAAGATGAAAAGCTCAGGATAAGCTGGAAATTTTATCTTAAAAACAACAAACAAACAAAAACCTTCCATCTTTTAGAAAAGCAACCAAATAGAGTTGGGTGTTGACCCAGAACAACCACTGATCTTTGTTCATGAACCAGCTCATCCTCCACCCTTATTTGACCTGTGAATGTGTTCTTTGATTCCTTCTTGCAAAATGACTTCAATCTACAATTTTCTCTTTTTTTAACCTTGCTCGCTCGCTGAGTTTGACGCTTTATGGACACAGGTGATTAGAGCAGGTAGTGACTTTCCGTTTCCCCATTCATTCCTTCCAGTACCTAGTGTTCATGTTTGACCTATGCTGTGTCTACAAGTGACCTGTCTTAACGGAAGAATGCTGGGAAACACCAGTTGGAAGAACCAGTGTAAGTCCATCTAAGCACTGTGTATGGAGAGGAACCTGTGACAGACCGGGTGGACACGAGAGCAGATACAGCACAGCATCCTTCACACATCGCCTTCAGATACAGCACAGCATCCTTGACAACATGCGCTACTTCAAAAGGGATAAGGAATTGATTTGATTATTGCTTTATTTCAGTATGATGGCATTGCTGAAAACTTACCAGTCCCTACTGCCAGCTCCCATCCCACAATCTGCCCTTTCCAGAGAGTGGAATTCTCACTGGGTCTAGGAGAGTGTACAGTCTTCTGGGTACCTAACTTGGGTGACCACACTTTTCTCTGCTGGTTAAGTTACCAGGGTACCCATAGAGACTTAGTAATTTCTACCAAACCACCTATCTCCATGACACTTGATGTGTGGTTCTGTTATTTTTGTCTACCTGTTTGTCTGAAATAGTGAAATAGGCACATTCAATAATAATCTTGCTCTGATATAAACGCAGCCTACATCAATCACACTTGGCCTTAGCAAACAGAGCCCATATTGATGTCTAGAGGGAAACAACAGCATTTTTTTTTCTCTCAGAAAGGAAAAGGGAGACAACACAAGAAAAGCCCTTTAGAAACACTGCCACTTAAGGAACACCCTGGAAGAAAGTGTCCCCTTTCTTCCAGAGACAGCTACTGACAGGGGTCACTCTTGTTCGAAGGTGAAATTCAGCTCCGAGTCATTCTCTATCAGCCTAGGATCTGGTGTTTAGTTTTAGAAATAAGACAGATCTAAGTATCTCTTTCTTTGCTTCTCTCTGCCTCCTTCCCTCTCTTTTCTTCTCTCTTCCTGAATTCCAAAACAAACTTATTTTCTCAAAAGATTTCTTAGTTCAGTGATTCTCAACCTTCCTAATGCTGTGACTTCTTCATATAGCTAGCTCCTCATGCTGTGATGACGCCCAAACATAAAATTATCCCATTGTTACTTCAAAACTGTAATTTTGCTACTGTTATGAATTATAGTATAAGTACCTGATATGCAGGATATCTGATATATGAACTCAAAATGGTTGAGACTCTCAGGTTGAGAACCACTGGCTTAGATCATCAAGCTAATTAATCATCTGATTTTGAGTCAGGACTGATTAATGTGGATTGTTTTCTGATTAAGACTGTTACTATAACACACACTCAAATTGGTGCAAAGTATTGTTTTTCAAAAAGAATTCTTTTGTACTATTGGAATAGGTCGTGATGAATGAGCGCTCACCTTGCTCAGTTTGGAAGTATGCTATCATGAGACTGTGGGCTTACTTGCTTTGCCATCATGAGAGACTGGGCTTACTTGCTCTTCTTTCGATTTCTTCCCTCTGCCACCATGAATATTATAAATTCGGATTCCTAATGTTTTAAAGCTCAGATTTGTGATAAGAATCAGCCAACTCTTCTATAGAAACACTGGTTCCAAAATACCCAAGGGCACAGTGCTGTAGATGAATGAACAGATGGGACATCCACTCCTGTTCTTCTCACCAGGATTCTCACCATGGCCCAAGGAGAAGGACCAGTCTTCCTTCTTCCCAGGAGACACAAGAAAATGACCCTTTCCATACCAAGCCTCTCAGACTCCGCCATGGTACCCCTCCATGGCTTCCTCCTGACCAGGGCAGGAGCCTTGCTTTCCCCTCCCCAGAGAAGTGCCAAATGCTCAGCTATGAACATGCTTACACACACACATTCCCTCTCATACTATCCAACTCCTAAAGACCAAAACTGCCTTTGAATCCTATTTTCCTCCTTGACACCAGAATGGCACTTTGGCAAGCCCGCATGTTCCCTCTCCTCAGCTACTCTAATGGGCAGAAGCTGTGGTGCTCACATAACTGCCACAGGACATATTCAAGAGCAACAGAGAAGGCCCATCCTCGGTGTCCACAGGGTTCCTGCACCTACAGTGGGCTGGAGACAATACATGCTCACTATCTTAAGGAAAGCTCAGGATCATATGTCTCTTCAACAGGTTTCCCACTTCGTTCTGGCCTATCACAAGCCGGAGACATTTAATGTCCAGAGAAAAGGGGACTTCTCTCCCAGAGACGTTGTAATAGTGGCTTTCCTCTTTGTGCTGCCCCTGCTCTATTTTCATCCCTGCAGCACTGCTGTGAGCCATTGTGAAGTTTACACACTGCGTAGCTGTGTTGTGCTGCACAGCCATTTCCCATAACCCTACATAAAGGAAAGGAAGAAGGAAGGGAGGAAGGAACAAAAAGAGGAAGGAGAGATGGAAGGAGAGGGGGAAGGAGAGAGGGGGAAGAGAGAGGGGAGGAAGAATGAAAGAGGGAGTGATTGGTTGGTTATGCCAAGAACCTAACCTTGGGAAAATCTATATTTCCAAAAATTATTTGGAAAATAATTCCAAATAATTATCTCACTATTAGACATAGTGATTGGTTGGTTAGTTTTGCTACGCTGAGGATTAAACAAAGAGCACCTTACACGATGGACAAGCACGACTGAGCCATACACCCCCATACTTAACCGACCCTGAACTAAACTTTAGAAGGTAGCATATTTATCAGCGGGGATGGTCTATAGTTTTGTTGCGGTTGGGTATTTGTTTGCTTGTTTGTTTGTGGCGGTTTTTTGTTTTGAGGGGGTTGTTTATTTTGTTTGTTGCTTTGATTTCTTTTTTTTTCCCCTTCTCGAAAAAAAGGTTTCCCTGTGTAGCCCTGACTGTCCCAGATCTCAACTCAGTCTGTAGGCTAGGCTGGCCTAGAACTCACAGACATACCCCTGCCTCTGCCTCCCAAGTGGTTGGATTAAATGTGTGAGCCACCATCACCTGGTGGGGTTGTATAGGTTTTAATTGGCACTGTTGAAAACTAAAGTCAACAAAGGGATCAGTTCTGCTCTAGCAAACTTTTACTGCCACAGCAAAGCTATCTAGTATCCACATGCCTATTCTGGATGGAAAATTCCTTATATTCATTTTACTATGGATCAGTAATGTTTATATTTTATAATGAATTGGTCTTTGGCTGCATCATTGAACTTACTTTTTAAGATTTTTGTTTATTATGTCTCTATATGTGCTTATGTGGGGAAAATACAGAGGTGAGGGCAGGTATCCATGTCCATGGAGCCTGGAGGAGACCACTGGATACCTGAGCTGGATTTGTAGACAGTTGTGGGTTACCTAACCTGGGTGCTGAAGGTCCTGTCCAGTAGAAACACTGTTTTAATTCTTCAGCCCCTGAAATTATGTTTTAATATGTCATTTGGAAATGCATAAGGTTTACAAGTAACTTGAGCAGATAGCGGAGAGCTCTCATCTGGCTGCTGACACCACCAGGGCAGCATTTAACAATGATGAAGCCGCACTTGTACACTTCGATGACTTGTGCTTTTGAATTCGAGCTTCCTACATTCAGAGTGTGGCAGGATGAATGATGGAAGCTAGAGGAGAAGGTAGCTCCTTCCTTTCCAAACCCTACCCAAGTAGGATCTGCAAGCTGCAGAGGAACTGGCTTCTACACACGGGCCATTCGTTTGCAACCTAGCCCAGTTATTCACCGTGTCATCCATTCAGTCACCAAATGGACATTTTCCTAGACATGAAGATACTAAGACATACAAAATGTGGTAACCACCCATCCTAGACTTGAATATGTATAAGGCTCTTGAAGCTTACACACTAGGGTTGAAGGTGGAGCTCAGTAGTAGAGTGCCTGCATGGCACATGCGGAGCTCAGAGCTCCACTCCTAGCAATACACACACACACACACACCACAGAGTGAGAGAGAGAAAGAGGGACAGAGAGGGGGGGAGGGAGGGAGGGAAGAAGAGAGAGAAAGAGAGAGAGAGAGAAAGAGAGAGAGAGAGAGAGGAAGGAAGAGAGAGAGAGAGGGAGGGAGGGAGGGAGGGAGGGAGGGAGGGAGGCAGGGAGGGAGGGAGGGAGGGAGGCAGGGAGGGAGGCAGGGAGAGAGAGAGAGAGAGAGAGAGAGAGAGAGAGAGAGAGAGAGAGAGAAATCTTATATCTTAAAGACCAGTGTTCTTTGTGAAAAGAATTTACAAACAAGTGATAAATTGGTTGTGCAAAAACTTATATTTTATCCATGCTATACCCACTCCATAGACAGACTGCATTTTTAAATAGAGTAAAATTAGTAGGGCACAGTGGTATAATGCCTATAATTCCAGCCCTCCAGAGACCAAGGCAAGAAGGTTGTTGTTAGTTCAAGGCCAGCCTGGCCTATGTAGCATGTTTAGGATAGCCAAGGCTACACAGTGAGATCCTGTCTCAAATAAAAATAAAGCAGACAAAACTTATATTTTGTATATTTCTTTTATGATCTATTAATACTTTTGGCGCTGGAGACTAAAGCCAAGGTCTTGTGCATTCTAGATGAATGTTCTTCTGCTGAGCTACATCTCCAGCCTGATATAGATTGTTTCCCCATTTTATTCTGTTTTTTTCCTGTTTTCAATAAATCAGGTTGTTATTATTTAAGACTGTTTACATAAGGAAGAAAAGATTTCTTGAAACCCCTCATACTGACACTGTTGTTCAACTGAGTGACACCGAGTGATCTTTTGAAGCCTCAGTAATTTCTCTGGGCATGCACCACCTACCCCTCTTGAACTGCCCCAACTTTTAAAGCAATATTTTGCTTTCTGATGAATGTATCGACCTTTCTTCTTGATGTCATTACTAGCTTATTACCTCAGATCAAGGTGCACGCACACATGGCTTCCTCCCTCTCCTAAGCGCTGGCTTACTGCAGTCAGGCTGAGATTTTTATCCCTCACCTTCTCATCCCTCTCTCCCAGTCTTGACTCTAGTCATTACTTTGGCATTGATCACATGATGTTTTTGTGATGGCCATAAAGCAGGTTTGAAGAGTGTGCTCATTCTATGGATTCTCCTATTCAGCGATGTCATTATTTTTCTCCTGATATGCCTAGGAAGCCCAAAACATGAACGAGAGCTTTTTCAGGTGTACCCTAGATATCACTCCAGTCTGGTTTTTCTGACCTGTTCCTCCACTTCAGTGTCCCTAGTATAGGATGGAGCCAATATGAAGTCAATAATGCCACAGTAGCTGTGCTGAATGGTTTATTGACATGTGATGACAGAATAAAATCAGCACCTTCCCCCGAGAAGTACTGTGGGAAGCATCAGGCCCATCCTGGGGGCACAGAAAGGCCACCTCAGGGTGTACTCTTTGAGTTCCACATCAAAGAATAAGCTGGGATGTTCCAGGTAGAGAAGAAAACCGGCCTCTCTTGGTAGAAGGCATCGTACACACGACAGCAAAACTCTGCAACCAGAAAATGAGCACTCCAGTAAATGACTGACTACAAAGGAGAGCTCAACATCAGCGAGGCATTAAAGCCACCTGGGAGTCATTTAAAACGTATTAATGTTTTACCTCCCTGCTGGAGATTCATAGTACATGGAGCTGAGGTGGAGGCTTAGAGGAGCATTTTCTCAAGTTGCCTAGGGGATGCTCAGAGGGAATCAGGACCAAGCACCAGTGCACCTGGGGATAGAGTTCGGGATGAAATGAAGCCATATGTGGGTGGACTTCCCTACAAGTAAGGGCTCTGAACCATTATGTAGGTAGCAGAAAGCTGGGAAAGAAACTTAAATCTGTAGAGCTGGCTTCCCATCAGACTCCCCTGGACTAGGAAGGGCTAGATGAGAGGCTGCAGTAATGAAGCTATGCCCCAGGTCACTGAGGAAAGGGGTGGCAACAGTGATACTGTTAGGATGCATTCATTCCCCAGAGAGCAGAGCCAAACGCTCAGTGAATGGTGATAGCAGACGGGGAAGGAGAGGCCCCGAGAGGCCTCTCTCCCACAGGTCACACTACCATCAACCCGGGGTTGCTGCTGCAAATGTGAGCAAACAGTACTTGGAATCCTCTAAATAAGAAACAACCGGAATGGCTTCCAATGAGGCCTGCGGTCTGTGCCATTGAGGTCAGCTACCGCGACATACATGAACACACAGATTCCAAAGTGAAGCCAGTCAAGAGTACAGTTTGATGAATTTGAAACGAAGGTGGTGTCTGCACTTTAAAAAAAAAATTAGGAAAGGTTAAACTATGGTTTTTGTTTTCCTGTTTCAATTGGCACAGATTGCTGCGGACCTAGACTGACACTGACAACCATACTTTTCATCTCTTTAAGCACTACCCCAAAGAATCTCATAAAAATCTTTACATATTCCTTCCACTTATTTACCTCAATAACGAGTCATTACAAACAAAGTAGAAATATGTTAAGAGCATGTGGGCATTGGCGCATGCACACAGATTTCCTTCTGTCACATATGGATAAAATTATGCATGCATCTCTTTAAAATTCATAGTGATTTCTTTTTCTTTTCAATCACCAAATACTTACAGAAACCTCACTAAATGTTTATCCAATACATTTTAAGGTCTGGCAAATTACAAGCTGTGCACCAAATGTTCTCACTTTTATAAATAAAGTTTTATTGGAACACAGCCATCAACAGTCATTTACATACCAAGCATGAATTGTTCAGCACTGCAGAACTGCCTGATTGTGGCAGAAACCACATGTGGAACAAACCTACCTAGACTTTCACCATAGCTATGCGGCAACCCCAATATCAATAACATGCTATTACTTCACCATCTTATCATGCACTAACATTTTCCTCTCATATACCAAGAATGAACTTTTTTACATTGTATGTCTTTGTTTTCTACCCCTGCTAGAAGAAAGCGACTAAATGATGTTGGTGTGCCCCTTTAATCCCAGCACTTGGGAGGCAGAGGCAGGCGGATTTCTGAGTTCAAGGCCAGCCTGGTGTACACAGTGAGTTCCAGGACAGCCAGGGCTATACAGAGAAACCCTGTCTCGAAACACCAAAATAAAATAAAATTAAAAAAAAAAATACTGAAATATCACACTCTGGGTAAAGGTGAGCGCTGGTAATCACATTAATCTGAAGTAAACTATATTTTATCATTAGATAAATATAACTTTGCTAAAGATTGGAGGGGTCAACAGACAATCAGTTTTCAATTGCCTTGGGAAGCAAGGTCTAGCATGCTTTCCTGCAAAGCCCATCTTCTTGCAAAACCCACCTGGTGTTGTTATTTAGTTGGCTATGACTGAGTAGCCAGAAAGTCGCCCATTAGCTACTGCCAGTTTCTCATGACAGAAAGACAACAGAAGCTTCCATCACAAAGAGTTCACAGCTCTTTCCTGTGGAGTATGAACGTAAGTAAGCGCCTTTTCCCTTTGTCTTGGTCTTCCTGTAAAACTTGCATTTTACATTGATCAGACCTCGCTCCTCTTGTTCCTGAGAGAACGGAAGTGGTTCACATGAAATCGCCGCTTTCAGCGAACTTTAACAATCTTTCCCTGGCTGGCCTCAGAGGTTAATGTCTGTATGGATGTCAGACTCTTCAGAACCTATTGCCAAATATGTTATCTTCCAAACCTGAGCTCCGATCTTATCATCTCCTTTTGGAAAATGCTCTGGCATTTAGGAAGCCATCCTGTTGATATGAGAATTATACCAATTTTATAGGTTTGGGGGTTGATTTCTCTTTACAATTACCACAGTTTTCTGGAGCCTTTTCCAAAAGCTGGTTCAAGCCAAACTTGAAGGTATCTTATGTAGACATCCTGCCCCTAAATTTTAAATGATTATGAGAATAAGGGATGGGGATCCTGGGAGAACGGGTATTAAGCAGGACAATATGTGGGGTGAAATGTCATATTTCAGATCTGGACATATACATTGTGCATATCTGACATCATGAAAGTTAAATGACTGATTAACCGAGCCTTTCCTCATACGTGGATCTTCTGTAAGATCAAATTCCTTCCTGTTTAAGTCCTCAGTTATCTATTCTTCAAGCCACAGGTTTAATTCTATGGTTGGGGTTGGGGATGGGGCAGCCAGCCTCTTTGCTCTATTAGGAATAACAATGCTTGCCCAAAAGGGAACAATAAGAATTCATGGCCGTGGCTTCCTTTCTTTCTCTTTTCCACTCCTATCTGCCAAACTGCCCGCTCTGCTCTTTATGTAGAACTGCAGATGTATTCTTATTAATCAAGATTCTAATACATTCCAGATGATTCAACAACTTTGGGGCCTCAGCACGTACCCTTCTCCTTAAGCCCGGGATTTATTAGAATTGCCCGTTCCAAGATCTCTTAACTTACAAAAGATGGTTTATTGTTTCTGTTTCTACAGCAGGGGCCTAATAAATGCACAGAAATGATGACTTTGCCCCTCTGCAATACAATATTCAAAGAGATTTCCAACCCCATGGTGTAACATTATCCAAATCCTTTGAAACCCTAAGTAGTTTGCTCAAACTCAATCATCCATATACAGAAATCATAGACAATCGATACAAATGCAATATGCTAGTGATGACATAAGAGAAACCATGTCCCAGAACCCTCTGCAGTGGCAGCGGTACCTTCTAGAGACACTGGGCATTCCACAGTGGGAGCTGAAGCATAAAGCACTCTTTGGTGAAGGAGCTAAACATTGTGCATGGTAGCCTTGCCTCACACAAAGAATAATTTCAGGAACATTGTCTACACATATGGTATTGATTAGCGCAAGACAGTGATTTCTCTGATTTCACACTGGTGATATTTCAGTGGACGTTTACCAGGCAATTTAAGCAATCAAAATATGTTCGAGTACTGGTATTTAAAAATTAAATTCCATTCAGTGATCATTATTTTATGCATTTTTAACATGTGCCATTTCCAAGCTAGAGGAAAAAATAGCTCTTTCTCTATGTAATCACAAGTAACAGGACAGGAAGTAATAAGAAGGCGTATAAGCGCACATTACACCAATGGATGTGGCTAATAGCTTTTGTGTAGAACAGCGCCCTGCTCGTTGCTCCCAGGTTACTAATGTTCTTGCTAACACTGGACTCCTAAGGGTGGTTCTATAAATAAGGCATTTATATAGAAAACTAGGAAAATATGAAAGGTTATAATATTAACATACCAAACTCATTTTTAATTAAAGAAATAAAAAAGCCTGGTCTTTAGGGGGTTGGGGAAAATAAGGTGGTCAAATGAGACCAATTAACTTCATTAGCTTCTGCAAATACCTAGCTTTCTAACACATTCCTATTTTTCCATCTGCTCCACAGTTAAATGTGTCTACAAATTAACATTTTATTTATGATTCAGATTCTGATTCATAAAAATTATACACACATTATACAAAGAACTAATGCTTTATGGAAAAATACTGCACCTCACTTACTCATATTGTTTTATTTTTGTAAAAAAAAAAAAAAAAGGCAATCTGGATCCTGAAAATCCTAGAAACCCAGTCACACGTTCACCCTCACCTTTGTCCCTAAGCCTGGGTGTCCCCCCTCACTATATCTGAAGGCCAGATGCTTCCACTTCTAGGCTCGCCTGGATTCTCACCACACTGGAAACAGTAGGAGCATCACGCTCAGGATCTTAGATAGTGCTGCCCACTTTGGCCTGGCATTCCCATTAACTTCAAACCCCACAGCACAGGCATGAAGGGCTGGAAAAGCTTTATATTGAGTTGTAAATGCTGTGCAAGGCCTCTGCCTCCTACTGGCTCCTACAAGAGAGCAGACCTTTCAAAATATGTTGCAAGGATCAACAAAACCCAGCGTGGTCCAAGGGTGTGTGCTGATGCCTTTTGGAGTATTTATAAAGACCTATCCATAAGACAAACACATTCCTTGGAGCAGTATTTACTGACACCCAGCTGAGGACAACAACAAGCACTTTCCGAAGTGAACTGGCACTTACTTAATTTCACTTTAATTTCTCTGAGTAACTTTATCCCTCGCTGACATGCCATTTTATTATTTCATTATTTACAGCATTCCGAGTTCATAAATCAAATCCATAAACTCCTACGATAACAGAAAAAAAGAGGGGGAAAAACAGGAAAAATGTCCCATTCAACCCAATAATTCCAAAGGCCTACGTTTCTAGAAATTACTGTGTTGGTCCCCGGCATGGTCTTTTTCTGACTGGGCACCAGGGTCCCTAACAACTGAAGTATAAATTACTAATGCATTGCCATTTCTCTGCACTGCCAAATTGGTGCAACAGTGGAGATTGTGAAAGCAAGTCTGTTATAGCTGGGACAGTTCAATGAAAACAAATGGTGTTTAAATGCCTTAGACCCATCCCTCCCTCTTTGTTTTTCTTGACGTATACTAATTTTACCTTCTACATAGCAAAATCAGCTATATTTATTCCCACTGAATTTATCTTTTTAAAAAAATGTACTCAAAGAAATGTATATATTGGGGATTTTAACTGTTTTGAATGAGAAAATGCCTCATGTTATGGTGGAAAGGTATAGTTCTAGGCTGGGATGATGGCTTGCATACAACCATGAAGACCTGAGTTCAAATGCCCTGTCCACACATATAAGCCAGTGCCTGACAAGTACCTGTAACTTAGTTATGGGAGATGAGAGAGGATGATATTGGAGGTTCCCTTGCTAGCCAGTCTAGTCTAAAGGCTTATTAGCCCCAGGTTCAGTGAAAGATTGTTATAGAAGAAAAAGGAGGAGGAGGAGGAGGAAATGATGATGATGATGATGACGATGATGATGATGATAATAATAATAATAATGATGATGATGATGATGAGGTGGAGAAGTGACTGAGGAAAAGTTTTTGACATGTAGCCTCTACACATGTCCACATGAATACACATGTCCACATGTCCACAAGAATACACATGAACACACATGTCCACATGAATACATGCATGTGTTCAAATACATACAACTCACCTGTCCTGCCACATACACAAAGACAAGAAAAGAGGAAAGGAAAGGCATTTTTCTATCTAAAGTTTATGCTTCAAGAAAACACAATTACTAACACGCAATCGAGCTGTCAAAAGTTCAGAATGCTGGAGAGACAGGTCAGCAGTTGAGCATGCTGGCTGCAGAGAAGCAGTACCAATGGCAGCTGACCATTGTCTGTAACTCCAGTTCAAGTGGTTATGATGCCCCCTCTGACCTCTGCAGGCACTGCATGCTTGTGATGTACTTACATACATGCAGGCAAAACACCCATACATGTAAAATAAAGAGAAGTCAAAATTAAATGAAGTCCCGCATTTGGATAGCAACAAAAAGTAACCACTTGGACTCATACTTGCTATGAAGCTGGGAATGACCCAGTGTTGAAGGTGGGCACAGGTGGGCACCACCACACATGGTTTTATAAGGTGCTGCAAACTGAACCCTGGGCTTCTTGCCTGCTGTGCAAGCACTCAGCTGTGTGAGTCACATCCCTAGCCAATCAATACATTCAGGAAGAAACAGCAAGGGGAAACTCAGCTGGGAACTCACTCTTGAGAGTATGGCATGCCAGTGTTGGCTTACACTACGCCTCAAGGGCTTGTAGCAGAAGTATGGGCTAATTATTAGCAGCACCTCACCCTTCTGGACTTTTCACATGTGGACTCAAACACTTGCCCGGAGTTTGCAGTTATTTTGATGGTGTGGCGGTCTGACTTGCCATGGAGCAGGATAACCCTATAATGCTGTAACACTGAAAAACAGCGCTTTACAACCATCATCGTCAGAACCAACATGCCCACCTGTTAAATGGCCCAAAGAAATCAGGTTCCTGGCTGCTTCAGGGCCAAAATAGTGATGAAAGCTTTAAACTCCGGGTTCTACCCTCTCTATATTATCACCAGATAACAGCAAATAACTGTGTGGCAAAATCAACTGAGCAAGGCAAATACACAACAAACAATGCTTATCAACCTGTGTGGACTTTGGTGTTAATGATGCACACTCTCTTAACTTATACTTTAAGCCATTTTCCTTTACAGAGCCAAGGTAAATCATGTAAAAATATGTATCCTCTATTGATACACTAGCAATCTATTCATCAGTTGTCCCTAGGGGAGCTGGTCCTGATAGTGACTTCACCAAGTTCTTAATTACCCACCACCTAATACCTTTTACAAGCAATTAAGTTTCTTCCTGGTATCTTTGGTTATGGTTGATTTACTAAGTCCTTCTCCCTGGTCATTTTCATTCATATTCAGATACCCTCTATAGACCAGCAAGCATGACCAACAGTAATAGTGTGTGGATCTCTGTGCCCTCATCTTTACCTCTGTAGCAGAAGCATGTCTGAGCTTAGTGCACTAACAGAGAGCTTTGCCAGAAACAAAGTGATGAGTATGGAATAGATTTCTTGTAACTAGGACCTAGGAGTGGACCACTCTGAAAGTGGACTTGACGTCTGAATACGGACACTCAATGTCTAGCAGGATTCTTCTGACACGGTCTCATCTAGCCCAGTTGCCGACTTCAAACTCACTGTGTAATCAAGGATGACAATAAGTGTCTGATCCTCTCGTCTCTATCACCTATATACTGAAACTACCACGTGCCACCATGTCCAGTTACGTATGAGGACAGAACGGAGGGTCATGCATGTGAGGCAAGCACTCTATCCACTGTCCAGCACTGGAGCCCTTCGCTCAGTGTGCTCTGCCTGGGGTTGGGGGGGGGGG
>NW_022196895.1:10547883-10559651 GCF_008632895.1 Mastomys coucha
GGGGGGGGAGGTTCTTGTTTGATTACAGGCTTCATCTGGATTCCTTCCCCATCCCACCATTCTTTTCACAGTATACCCTGAGTCTTTGACATAATGGGGTGGTGCCACCCCCAAGAAAGTGTTTGAAAGAAATGAACCAGCACAAGGAAAGCTCTCGGTGAGAGTGATACAAATTTATTATGACTTCAACCAGAAGTCAAGTAGTTCCTATATTGTGGAATGGCTGTAAAATAACAATTTGTCTTACTGTCTGGGCGATTTTAATGTGCCACAAACTACAGGTATTGCCAGTTTCTGTTAGCTGGATCATTCAAACTTTCAAGTGCAAAGTAAATACAAAGCACTCCCTTAATAATGACATGCGTATGGCATTCGCCTCCCTAGTGCTCTGCCTCCAGTGTGGTCCGGGAACACATAATTGCTGCTTTTACTCACGTTATCTCATCATTACGCTGAGCGTGAACCTGTTTTGCGATTACTTTACATTTTACAATTATTATTGTTACAGTGACTTTGGCTTTTCCGGTAGCAATTTGGAATTTTAGTAGCTAGTGAGTTATAGCTCTTTATGTGCAGAGTAAAAGTGAAGGTGGAACTTTAATGCCTTTTTTTTTTTCAATTTTATATAAAGCTGCACCCACCAATCATGAAACTATTGTTATAACCACTATGTAAGAACGTACACAGTGCTTCACACTTCCCTTTTGGCAGGCGTATAGTAACTGGCTATAGTTCTCAGCATATCCATTCCCCCTGGTATTTGATTTCTGATTTAAACAAAAAGAATGTCTTCACTTAATACAAGTCACTCAAAGGCCAACAGTAGAAAACACTCACTCATTTGCTCACTCAACAGGTTGCTTACTAAGTTCTGTGCTAGAAACTGTGGACTATGGGAAGTCACTCAAGACAAACAGAAGCAGTTGTGGAACGCCGATCTGCAGCAGATATCTGTTCTATCCCGAATTATCATGGTCATCAGAGGGGAAAGCAGCCTGCATGCACACTGATGAGTAAACAGTTGGAAAAATCATGGCACATACCCTCGGCGGACTATTATTTAGCCTTGAAAGGGCGAGTCTTACTCAATGTATCATCCTATGAATACTAAGGACATCACACTAACTGAACTACGCCAGAGTTAAGAGTCAAATCCCATGTACTTCCTCTTCCATGTATGGGAGAGATATAGAGGAGTTGAGGTCACAGAGAAAGGAAACAGGATAGTTCTACCAGATGAAAAGTGTCCTGGACATTGACAGAGTCAAGTCACAACCTGCAGTCCCAGCACTAGGGAAACCGAGGCAAGGTTGCTGGAAATTCGAAGTCACCCTGGGGTATGCAAAGTAAATTACAGGTCACTGTGAGCTATATCAAGAGACCCTTTCTCAGAAAACAAACGAACAAATAAGCAAAAGAGTCACAGGGGCTGGTTACAGCACAAATGACTATATTCGAGACGGCTGAAGCGGACACTTCAAAATTAAGACCGTAGACTTCCAGGCCTTGTGTACTTTGCCACAATTACTGTTTCAAGTGAGCAATTAAAACTATGCAACAACTATGCAAAGAAATAGAACCAGATAGACCTTAGAGGGAAGCAAAGGAGATTTGAAGAAAGTAGATTCTATCAGGTCGGTTGGCATGTACAGCTGCTTTGAAAACAGCATTTCAGAAGGACATTTAACATCCAGAGTCCCCAGCTCCATCCTGAAGCTCTGAAGAACTGAAACCACCCAGGGCCATTGCACACAAAAGAATCTTAGAGGCCAGATTATGCCAGACACGCTTGGACTCTGCCAAAGAGGACAATCCAAGGACAAATGAGAAGGACAGAGGTAGGCAGGATGGTGGCATTGGCAAGGAAGCTTGGTGCACATGTGTCTGAAAGAAGAAACAGTTCCACTAGGCAGAGAAAGGAGCACAAGTGTCAGAGGTGGACAGGTACCCAAATGGTCCAGGACAATCAAGCATGCCATGGAACTGATTCTGTAGGAAAGTCAAGTTGAAAAGGACTTCCCCAAATGACAACATTAAGAGACCATTCCGAATGAAGCAAAAAGCATACAAACACACACACACACACACACACACACACACACAGGTGGGAAAGGCCAGCAGGAAATTAAGCTGGAGAGGGAGGTCACTGTCCGTCAGTAGGCTGGGGGTTGGGCTTCCAAGGTCGTCTGTAGAAACACTAGTGTTGCCTCCAGGGAAACAGAAATAAAGACTAATTTAAGTGAAGTCTAAGTTTTCCAGTTAACTCGCAGAAGATCTATTCTGGAAGACTGTGAGAGGGTACGTACTTCAGCCAACTTTTCAATTTGCTTCTAGCACTGGGCATTTAAACTTAACATAAATAATGAGTCTTGACAGAGTTTTGAGAGAGCACTGGGCAGCCAGGAAAAGAGAGTCCATCAGTGCCCGAATGGCTAATCTACTAGGAACTTCCTCTGCACCACTAACTGAGACCACTGTCTCAGTCCTGGCTTCCCACTTGGTGCTTTTAGGAGGAGACAGAGTCCTACAACGTCACCTAGCCATTAAGTTTTAGAGGCAGAATTCCTTCAGTGAAGACCACCTCCTCTATGCCTGCCTGCAGCTCAGCTGAGCTAGCCCCAGGAGCCAAGAGGCAGGTCACCTACAAGCCCCCCACCCCCAACTCAACAGCAGTGGCCCTGGTCCCTCACCTCCCCACAACACACTTGCAACTTCTCAGAGACATTGGTAAGTCACTGAGAACGTGTCTTAAAATTCCTCATCACTTTTCTAGTCATTAAGGAGGGACCTAGATCTCTAAAGAGTGGCAGCTCTTGAGACAGGAAGAGGTCTGTACCCCATAACAAAGAGTGCAGCTTTTCAACATTCCTGTTTCCACTGAAGCTCGTTTGCACTTTTAGATACTTGGCATAAGCTCCGAAAGCACTGGGTGCCCAGACACCCACAGGCTTTCCCACTTAAAACAAAACATCTACAGGCCAGACTACCTTTGTGGCTCTTCCTAAAGTCTCCTCCTATATAAATACAGAATTTAGATCAAATCAAGACAGTGGCATGTAACACTCCCAGCCCATGGCACTTCCACAATTGAGAAGAAGAAGAATAGAAAGGGTAAGCAACGTCTTCCGTCTTCCTCTTTATTCTGCTCTTTGTTTTCTCAAAAAGTCGCTTGCTTTGTTTCACATTTAGTAGCTGTTATTGATGATAAGGTCCGGATCATACCACTGGAGAATTGTCTTTATTTCAGCCAAGCAGCAGTCTAAGAATGTGTCCATAGACGAGTACAAAATGTACAGCTTGCCCAACATGAATCACGGTGATAGGATTAGGCCCGAAGGGAGCTATGACAACTCTCTACAAGTAACTGAAAGGTGCAAATGGCAGGGAGGGAGAAGAATTATTTAAAGAGGTCCGAGGTATATGTGAGGAGGGATTAAATTAAGCAAAGGAAAATTCAGGTTTTATATCAAGAAAAGACTCCTAATGGCAATATGTTATAAGACTAGGTTCCCAAGAAATACATTGGAAGCCTAGAGGCTGGAGGGCATTGTAGCTGAAACTGGAATAAAACAGGAAATAGAAAACATGGAAGAAAGGTCATATGGCCATAGAGGAGGGTGATGGACCCTCAGACCTCCCCTCTTATTATTTTTTTTTTTTTATCGATATGGATTCAGCCAAAGAAAAGAAGTTTTAAGGAGCCTTTCAAAACAGACAGGAGAGATACAAGATATGTAGCCTCTGTTTAGAACAAATGCCTACCTAGGAGGCTCTCCTCTGGGTGGCTCACACTGGGATTGAAAACACCAACCATTATTCACATTTAAAGCAGCAGAATAAGAGGCATCGCATCACTTCCGCAGCAATTAGGATGAGCCAAGGCCTTATCGAGTGCTACCCTCCATCAAGTCACAGAAGCTGGTCAAAGGAAATGCATGCCACCACAGGCCGTAGTCTATACCGTGTGTAGGCCTAGGAAAGCATCCACAAGCAGATCTGAACCCATGTGGTTAAGAGTTCAGCATCTGCACCACCATTCCTGAGAAGCCCCACCAGTAAAGGGTTTCCACGCAAGACTGAGGACTTGTGCTTGCTCCCACAACCCATGTTTTAAAAGCTGAGTGTGCTGGCATGCACTGAGTCCTATGGGAGAGGTGGACTTAGCTGGACCCCTGGGGCTCTCTGGGTACTTAATCTAACCTATTCAGTGAGCTCCAGGGCTCACAGGGAGACACTGCTTCAAAAAACACCTGAGGAATGGTAGTCAGGCTGTTCTCTGGCCTCCACATGTACACACACTCATACAGACATGACGGGGGAAGGGGTGCGAGGGGAGGGAGGAAGAGAAGGGAGAGCAAGGGAGGGAGAAAGCAATAGAGAGGTAGAGGAGGCCATTACATCTACAGTAAGAAGAGCCTGTCTTCTCCCTGATCTGACTCTGTCTGAGTTCTATAAAGGGCACCTGAAAGGCAGGGGACTCCTCCCCACGAGCAGGATCAAATCAGGCGCTTATTTTAAATTGGCTCATTCCAGCTACATGTCTCAGCCAAGTTTAGATTTGTAATTTAGCAGAAAAGAAACTTTTGAAGCAGCCCTTTGATTCAATTCTCATGACCCTTGCGAAATAAACCTTCTTAAGACTGAGTTATGGTATCAATTTGCTTCAATCCAACAAATATGTACACTGTTACACACTCGAGGGGCTAATATCTGGCTGGGGATCAGACTAGTTCATCTCCAAAGTGGCTGGTGAAGGTACTGTGGGTGCAAACTTCCAGGAGCAGCGGCGCCCGCACGCACGGAAAAAACTGAAGCGAGTGGAGAGAAAACAGAATTGCAGAGGCAGGAAGGCCTGCGGGGCCAGGGGTATGGGCAAAGTCGACCGTCCGGACTATTCACTCTTTCCGTGAGCTGCATAAAAAGGACTTAATGTCTACCGTGTGCCAGGCACTGGGGATGCTGAAGCCAGTTTCAGACTTTATGGAGCTCACAGCAGTCAGAAGACAAACAACAACAAAGAGAAGTTCAAAGAATACGACCATAGCCGCGCTTAAGACTGGGTTCTGGGAAGACTTCCCAGAAGCAGCCATTAAACTACCATGGAGGGAAACCCTGACTCCCAAGCAGACAGGCAGAGTTAAGAGACCAAAGTGGACTGAACCCACCAGGATGAGGTGAGGCTCTGGGCAAGCACTCAGGACTGAGGGGGAGGGGTGGCTGAATTATAGAGCTGAAGGCACACAAAGGACTCTGACATTTATCCCAAAGGCCTGCAGAGATTACTGAAAGGACTGGTGCAAAGACAGTAAAGCAGAATGATAAACAACCATCTTCTCAATTGGATGCCATGGGTTCAGATCACGGCACTGTGTTTTGTTTAGGATGTGAACCTGTCCTGTCCTTGTGGATCAAATGGTAAAACCAAACACAACCTACACAAGTAAAACTGGTGGCTATCTCTCTTACTGTTGGTTGGGAGAAAGAAGCAAGCTATACTGAGAAGGCTACTAGCTTATGTGGGGGGGAATGTAATAAACTCTAGAAGGACAGAAAATTGGCCAACTCCACACAGGGTTAAGAACATGAGAAGTAGGAAGAAAAGCAGACAGGAGTTTGCTTTCCTCCTGAAGCCAGCACCTCCATCAGATAAACACAGTTCAACCCATGGATTTGGGTTCAGCTCATAAGGGCTGGGGATGGGAGTGGATCTGTGGTATAGTAGTGTGCCCCTGTAATCCAAGGTTAGGGGTGGAGTATTGCCTGAGTTTGAGGACAGACCCTTGTCTCAAAAAAAGAAAAATGACAAAGAAAAGAAAGTATTGCCTGAACCAAATTTCAAGTATTACCTGAACCATTTTCTTATTATTGCCAAAAATATGATGAGATATCATATACAAGGATACATACATGGGCTATATATAAATATTATGGAATTTCATACATAGGATTGAGCACTGTAGGTTGCATTATATGTGGGGACCCTGAGGTGAACCCCCATGAGTCAAAAATGGCTGCCATTTCATTTTTTACTGAAGGCAGAGTTTCCACAGACTAAAATGGCCAACTATGAAAAGCACGTCCAGGACACTTTGTGAAGCAAGGCTTTTCACTTGCCTGTGAGTTGCCATCCTGTGGAGTGTGAATGGCATCATCAGTAGGGGAGATGGATCTCTAGAGATGGATGTCCCGAGCAGCCTCAGTCTAGCCCAACATCAGCCACATCATAGCAGCAGAGCTCACAGAGCACAGGGGTTGCAGCAAGGTGAGTACAGGTCTTTTAGGGAACTAGGTGCTCCCTGATTCACTAGCAAGTATGGGGAGATGAGTTTGAAAGCTGGGTGCTCAACCTGCATACCCACTCTATCGGCTTGTTCCTGAGGTACACTGGACCCACTGAAGCTAAGAGAAAGATTCTCTGCTCGATTTTAAAATTTTTATGCCGTTTTCCATCCCTGACAGAGTATACTCTGAAGTACACTGACTCAGCCCAATAGAAGGGCTTGTCTATTCCACGGGCAGCCCATCATCCTGATTTCTCCAGTCACAACACACATTCTGTTGTATTTGTCAAGGGGCTCTTAGACTCAAAAAAACTGCTGCATCTGCCCAGGACTCAGGAGCAGATTGATAAAGAAAAGGGATTTATTTGCAGTTCGGCCAAACCAGAGAGAAAAACACTGAGTGTTCTCTCTGACTTTTCTGTGGAAGAGCTGTAAAGATGAAGCAGCCAAGAAACATGCACAGGCTGTCAGACCCGTGAGAACTGCTTCCTAGAGGTAAGTCCTGCTCTGGCTGACACCAGGGCTCCAGCCTTTCCCTAAGCCAGTATGGCAAGAGCACCTCCTCTCTTCCCAGGAAGCTACACTCTACTCTCCACTCTCCACCCCCTTCCCCTTCCCTCCCTCCTCTCCTCCTCCTCCTCTCTCTCATCTCTCATCTCTCTCTCATCTGTCTCTGTCTCTGTCTCTGTCTCTGTCTCTCTCTTTCTCTCTCTCTCTCTCTCTCTCTCTCTCACACACACACACACACACACACACACACACACACCTCTCTCAATTTTTAAAAGCCACACAATGAACTGCCCTGGCAGCTCTAGTCTCAGATCCTGTGACCTTGCCCCTCAGAGGGACTCCATGTTAAGTGCATAAAGAAAGCCAGCTCTTGCTCAGAGGCCTACTGAGTAATGCCCAGGCCTGAAGTCTAGGGCCAGAGCTTAAGACTCAGCCTCCCTCTAAAACAAAGGGGTTGGGGGCTTTCTAGCAAACACAAAAGTGGAGGAAACACCCTAAATCTTAAGTTTTCACTAGTGCTATAAAACCCTTAGTTAAGTAAAGCAAGTTAAAGAGATCCAAATACAATGGTTTAGCCTTACAAAGAGGACAGATAGACTGACATGTGAAGATTCCTTCTGGCCTCCATATTCTCTTCTCTCCTCTGCTCCCAGAACAGGAGAAGCAGGGAGTAACTTGAATGGCTTGTTGTTTCCTTCTTGGGAAACAGTAACAGCTTAAGGCCCTAACTTTTCTGGGGTCTTACATTCATGCTGTCTAATTCTCTATCGCAACTATTGTACCCTAAAATGCATTCTCTCCTGATAGTAGGATGATGTTCTTCATTCTGTTGCCCCATTCAAAGGTCATCTTTTAGCTTCTTTAAATCAAAGACGTTTCCTTCCAAAACCAAAGATGGCTGAGCAGGTTCAAACCATATGGGAGGTTTAGATTAGAGCATCAATTTCCTTTAAGTAGCAGTTCATCTTATCTCTCTAAATGTGCACTAAGTCTTATTTATAGCCAAAGAAAAAGATAACCTAAACTTTCATAGAGACGGTAAGGAAGGTGATGAGTAATTACCAAAATAACAAAAGGAGCAAGTTTGTTGATACGGTAAACTGGGAGAAATAAGAGAACCGTGCTATGGTTCGTAGCTAGAGTGGTTGGTTCCCACTGAAAGATAGCAGGCCTGCTGGGACCCTCAGTATGGCAGACAGAGATAGGAACTCAGGGTGAGTTAAAGGTGTTCTGAGCACCCGAGAGCCATGAAGTAGACAGAACAGGAGGAAGGATCAAGGCGACTGCTAAGAAGGAGCCTTGTCTTCCTTGAACATTCTCTGCCCTTGACTTGGAGACCCCCGCTAGGTAACCTGATGCAGCCACACGATGGACTGCCAGAAGTGGCCATTGAAACCCACTCTTGGCCTGTTTTGTAGCTACAGGCTTGGACAATTTTCAAAAATCCCTCAGTCAGATGCTGCTTTAGATTACAAGAATACACTGTGACAAATTTCAAGTCTCTTAATCAAAACTAAGGTAAGAACCAAATTCATTTGGCCCCAGGGAATAAAATATATTAATGCATCCAAGGTTACTAGGACATTAAACTTCCTTGCCCGAGACTGGCATATGGAAGCTAGAGACGTTATCCACCTTTAACATCAGTGATCAGGGTACCTTCACAGTTACTCTAATTGATGAAAAAAAAAAAATTAGGTCAATGATTTTCATAGTGCATATGTAAAACCTACTTCCAAAGTTACATTCTTCGCATTAACATGTCACATTTATGACCAGCATATCTATTTTTTTCAAGGGTGTTTGTATCCAGACTTGTTCTTGGTGGATAGATAAATTGTAAGTAAGGCCTATGCATAGTGATGTGCTTATTATACTCTTAGCATTTGGGAGGTTAGGCAGAAAGATCAGAAGTTAAAGCCCACCTTTGGCCACAAAGCAAGAATCCATCTTCAAAAAAACCAAGTCAACCCGATTATCATTGTCATCAGCATCAGCATGATCATCGACAACACCTATCCAGAAAATAAGGTATTTCCACCCCAGGATTGATATGTAGAACCCATACACTGGTTATGAACCTCCAGTTTCATGAAGTTTATAGGTTTCCACTGTTCCTGCATGAAGGTCCTAACTACCTGTAGACCTATGAGGATGAGGTAACAGGAATAGAAATTTATCCCCAATACATTTCCTCTGCCATTTTGCTCCAGCATTTTCAATCTAAAAATGTTGAATATAAGCAATTTAACAAGTATTTTGCCAATACTGATGAATTTTTATCATAAGGAATTTCTGGGCTATATCCAACCAAGTTGATTAAATTCCTTCATCAAATGCTGATTGTAGGAAACTACTATTATGGGTTGTTTTTCTCCCTCTTTCCATTCTTGGTTACTGTAAGCGTCTTCACTGGGATCAACTCATTCCTATTAAAATTACATAACAGTAAGATAATTCATTTATCAATTCTGTTCAAATCAGGCATTCAGTAAGCTTTCAGTTTAAACTTTCACTCAGGCTTGAGCTCCACAGTTCAAACCCACAGACCTACATTATCCAAAAAGAGCGCATCTTTCTCTCGTTTTTTTTTTTTTTTTTCCAGACCCAAAGTTTACAGGGCTCAGTCAGCATTCTCTTTGAGTTTATTTTTACGCTGATTATTTCTTGCAGTAATTTCCATTATTAACTCAATGAAAGCCTGAAAGTTCCATTTAATTTCAAAGTGACTCAAAGAATGACAGTTACATATTTCATGAGACAGGGCTAGAGAGAAAAAGGGGAGGGGCGGAGAGAAGAAGCACGTGGGTGAATGGCCTTGCGGCTCTTTTCACCCTGGCTTTACTGAAGGGCTGGAGGCAGTCCCTGTGTAGATGGCTTCACAGTTCTACTGCCGAAGTCATCCAGGAGTGCAGTGACTCTCACACTCAGTGCTTCTGAATGGTAGCTTTAACAATGTCAAGGTAAAATGGACCCATATACATTCATGGGTTTAAACAGCTGGTCACCAGTTGGTGGCACTGTAAAGTGACATGGAACCTTTAGGAGCTAGGTCTAAAGGGAGGAAGCAGGTCAGACCCGGGATGGGGTGGGGGGAAGCCTCGGTTTGGTAGTGTGAGTGAAAAAGACCCCCCATAAGCTCAGAGGGCGTGGCATTAGAAGGGAGCATGGCCTTGTTGAAGAAGTGTGGTGGGCTTTGAGGTTTCCAGTACTCACAACCACGGTGAGGCCCGGTGTCACTCTTTCTTCTTTCTGGCTGCCTGCTAATCTGGATGCAGAATTCTCAGCTACCTCTCTAGCACCGCCTGCCTGTGTGCTACCATGTCTCTTACTATGATGACCTAAACCATAAATCTCTGAGCTGTAGGCAAACCCCCAATCAAATGCTGTCTTTTATAAGAGTTACCACGGTTGTGGTGTCTCTTCACAGCAATAAAACCCTAACTAAAAAAAAAAAAAAAACACTTGAGTTTTAGATGGGCTACTGCTTCCTATCCAGCTCTATTCTTCCAAGATATAGAGTGGTCAGGAGCCCCAAACCTCACAGTATGGCCACCATATTTCCTGATGCCAGGCCTTTCCTGCCATAAAAGATTGTATCACCCTGGAATCAACAAGTCCTCCCTTTTGAGTTAGGCGTTTTGTCCCAATCCCCCCTGCACACAGTCTCTCTCTCTCTCTACACACACACACACACACACACACACACACACACACACACAGAGTGATTAGTAAAGCAACTATTATCATACTGTTTCAAACAATTATACATCTGCTGAGAATGGCTCATTGCCTATGAATAGAAAGGCACTGGTATCGTCTCCAAAGATTATACATAATAGAAAAATGGAGCTTCTACCAGTACAACACTATGAGAGAAGGTTACAGTCTGATTTGAAGGAAAATGTAACAAAGTTCAATGCGGCCAAATCTGTGGGTATTTACGATACAGTTGTGGGCAAGAAGTTTGGGATAATGAAGAAATACTTGCACACCGCTAGACATTCGATGTAAAATTCTTGGGGCATTCTTCAGACTTGTTTTCAAAATGAAATAAGATGTTGTGTCTCGTGGATGGGAGACTTGCCATTTGAATATATTTACAACATCTTAAAGCCTGTTGTGGGACCTAACGGCTTGTTCCCTGGATTCTTCATCGCTGTTGTATATTTAACTTTATGTCTGTCAGGCACACAAGCACCTCAGCATCATACTGTTCATCCAAGCACCAGAGGACCCAGGGGAAGAAATGCTTCAACCCCAAAGGGAAAAAATTGGAAATAAAGAAGAAAAGGAGAAAAACTTAGAAATCTTATCTGGGCTTTGGTTCAAAACAAAATCCATATCCAACCTATAAAACATTGCCAAAAATCTTGCTATAGTGCAAACATTCAGTCGTCAAGCAACTGAAAAATTTATGGTGGGTTTCCTGCAGATTTGTGGGGCCACTGGAACCTGCTCTGATAAAGCTAGCATGACAGGCATTTGAATAAACCTTTCTTTCTATCATGTAAGGGAGGTTTTTTTTGTAAAGGAAGAGCTTGGCGATTTCTTCCATCCTGGACTGTGTGTGGCGTAAAGAAGGAAGGGAAACTGGGGGAGAACAACTGAAGGGCACGTCTAAAAGGGAAAAGGGGGTCACAGCAGTACTTTTACTGCACCCCGACGATACTGTGGACTGAGGGGCTCTAAGGGGCTAGACCTTGTGAGTGAATCAAAATAAATACACAGATCCTCTCCACTTGGCTTTCCAGGCCACACAGATGACCAATCACGCAGGACAGACAGGGTTTGTAACAAACCTACACAGTTATATGCTTAAGACAGCAAAGAGGAATGCCTAGACAGTAAGAAGCATGGCTGACTTTCAAAATGCCCAGCCCTGTAAATACAGGTTGTCAAAATGCTGTTCTTAGAGATGGCTTCCTCTCTTCTATCTCTCTCTCCCTCATCAGCCTGTTTAGCGTTCTGCACGGG
>NW_022196895.1:10559702-10564543 GCF_008632895.1 Mastomys coucha
AGGCAATGGGCTTTCCTGCCAGATGAATCTGAGAAGGGGAAGGGAGACAGGTCATAGGGCTGATTGACCAGGCTTGCCAGCTCTGCAGAGGCAGGAAGCTTGGGTCTCCGGGGTGACCCCTCTTTGCAGCTGTGCCCTTCCCCCTGACTCAGGAGCACCAGCACATGCAGCCATCCATGAAGTCAGAGTGAGGGAGGTGAGGAGCTGACAGCATCTGCTAAGAGCCAGCCAGGGAAGCCAATGTGGATGGCAGAGACAGAAAAATTTCGGCAATTTGCCACAACCACCATGGAGAGAACACACTTTTAAGGGTATACATTTCAAACGTAAAATTTAGGAAGCAGTGTTAGAGAAAATGGAGTGTCTCCAGCTAGTCCTGCCGCTTAGGACACCCCACCTTTGGCACTGCTCAGCCAGCATAGAAAAGCCTGTGCTTGCAGTAGGGGTCACCCGCAGACCAGCGGGAGCAGTCTGGGCTCCCCATCACCCAGACAGAAACAGCCATCTTCACACTCACCCTAAAGAGAGACAATTATTAATTTAAGGCATATCAAAATATACTTTGTAATGTATAAGTATAATACCTAATACACGCCTGAGAGATATACTAAACTAATCCCACTTGCGAAGGCCTTAATGTTTGCTGTTTCCCCTTGGGAAGAATTTGAAATCCCAGAAAAAAAAAAAAAACACTTGATTTATTTTGTTCGTATACAACAGCAATACACAGTCCTGGAACTTTTAAACAACATCACTGATGGCCATTCTGTCCTGGCAGCGACGGCCACGCTCAGAGCAGATGGGTACCTGCAGAGTGGAGGAAATATTCAGGTCCCATTTCCCTCCACACAGAAACAATGTAGTAAGGGCCTGTGCCTGCTTCAAGGGACACTGTTGTCTTTGATGTCTATGAAGAATCTCTAACAGCACAAACTCAGACACACTTTCCCCACCTGAATTTTGTAGCCAGAGAGGCCCAATTAGTGAGTATTTATCCTAAACTTAAAGCTTAATGGGGCTGTATATTATCAATAGTAAGTGACCCAGTTACCACAGGACTGAAATAAACACTCACATACATGCACACACACGCACATACACACATGCATGCAACGCACACACACATTACACACTCACACACACACATTCACACACACATACATACACATTCATACACACATACACACACTATACACACATGTACACACACACACATACATTCACACACATTATACACTCACATGCATGCACACACATTCATACATACATGTTCACAAACACACACAGACATTCACACACATACATACACACACCATACACACACCCATACACACACACACACACACACACACACACACACACACACACACTCACACTCTTGGAGCAAAGCCAAATACTATAATCTTCCATTTTCCTTATTCATTCAACCAGTAGATAATCTGGGCTTTTAATTTTATTTTTGCTATTTCAACCCAGGGCCTTACCTAGGCCAAGCAAGCTCTCCATCACCAAACTATCCCCGCAGCCCAGCCAGCTAGCACTAGCGTACTCTCCTTGCCTTCCTCACACTCCTAACCCAGCTGGCTTCTCATCTATAGGAAGAAAAAGGTTGACTCTGGATATAAAAAAGCAAGAATGATAATTAAAAATAACAAAACCTCAATCTAAGTCTAGTTGGAATTTCTAAGCTAACCTCAGTGGTGGGCTGACCATAACAGGGTTTGTAACCTTGAGTTTGTACCTCTATAGCTTCCACTCTCTCAAGTGAAGAGAGCAGAAATCTTGGTGCTCAAAAGACCTCAGGACCAAAAAATGCCCGAGAGTGTGGGCGGGTGTACATACCACACTTTTGTGGCGAACATAAATAAAAGAAAGGTAATTCCTGCTTTCCTCTCACGTCCAGTACAACCTACTATCTGTTACAACATATTAATGGGGAAAAAAGACACACAAAACATAAATAAAACTAAAGGTACAATTATCTTGATCAACACTTTACCTTGGCGACATGAAACAATAAAATGCCAACGACGATCAGGCCTCAAGAATGATGAGGAAAGAAGCAAGGAAGGAAATTAACATGACTTAACTTTCAAAATATTTTTCAGCGATGCCACCGTCTTCCATTAAAATTAATGCACTAGTACATTTCCCTACACCCACCATCCAGTTAAAGTACAAGATCCATCATAGCCGAATTTTGTGACAATGGTTAAGTCTTCTGCAGTCTGTGTGCAAATTATGAAATAAGGAAAATGTGCTTCCATACCTCTGTCATTTGGAAAATGACACCTTTTAAGTCAATAACGCAATGCTTAGAGCGAACGGGTGCCACAGCACAATATGACAGTGCAGCGATGCAAATGAGCGCAAATGGAGAGACTCGCTGCTCAAGTGCCCCAAATGCGCCCGCCAAGATTCTCTGCGACTTGGATTTTGAATAGCACTTAAAACTCTCAGGCCCCAATACAGCATCAGAGTTATTTCCATTTGAGATCACCCCCCCTCCTTGGCCTGCCGCTCTTACTCCTTAGCAAGCGCCAAAGAGAAAGAAGCAAGGAGGGCTAACAAAGAGGAGAGTCAAGCAAAGTTAAACCCTCACTCTCCAGCCATTTCTTCCCTTCCGGGGGTCTATTCTCTTATGGATTTGAAGAGATTTGTGCCACTAAGAGCCATCAATGCTAATGCAGGTAGTTAGGCCCTAGGAGCTCCTACCGCCCATGCCCAAAGCAGCCCCTAGCCTGCTGGCTGGCCCCCCATCCCAGCCTCCCTTGTGATCTAACTGAAGAGTGTCCTGCAATTTCATCCCTTAATTGAGATCCTAGCATATGGCAGGGTTCCAAGGTCCTTGCTTGGGTTGTTTATCTTTCAATACTTTCAAGTCAGTGATGGGCTAGGAGAGAAGCTACACCACGATTTAAAGGGAAAGCTGTCTGTTTGCTGGTCTTCATTTGTTTTCTCTCTTTTTGTGTCTAAATCTCTGCCTCTCTTCCTCCATTCTAACAAGTAACAAGTGACTGTAACCACTGCTCCTCTGCAGGCAGGCCTCTGTACCACTGTGAATAGTTACAACTCCATATTATAAAACAGCTCTTTTTTTCTTTTCTTTTCTTTTTTTACAGTAGCTTGCCTTCCATCCTTTACAACTTGGTTCTTTTATTAGCTTTTGGTCATCTTTCTTTCTCCAAACTTTGAGTCTCTAAAAATCTGAAGGAAAAAAAAAATAGAGTTCAACTGTAGGGAACTTGGTTTGTGGAGGGAGAAGATGGGACATTTTCATTCTGAAATCAAGGGAAAGAGACCAGCTGCTGCTGAGACCGCCACCCGCCTTACCACCTATAGCTCTTATAATCAAAGTGTCACTGAAAAGGAAAAGTCACAAGGGAGAAGGTGAGGAGCACAAGAGAGTGTGCCACTGTTTATAAACCAAGAACAAACTTACAATGGCTCAGTGGCCGAATGATTGTCTCCAATGCATAAGGCACCAGGATCAATTCCTATCACTTAAAACAAACCTTGAAAGAAGAGGACCATTGGGTAAATGTTAGCACGTGATAAGCCCGGAAAGCCGAAGAACTCATCGAGTACTCTGCAGCATTCTACAACTCTGCTCTAATGGACTCAGCATTCCTTAGCACGACTGTGGCCCTTGGCTACAGCAGGGTTTGTAGAAAAGAACCTTGCGGAGTGTTTATTTTTGACTGGGCTCCGTATGAATGATTTAGACTTCATTCAAAAACAAATGCACTCTGCTGCTCTTGAACTTAACAAGCAGCAACAACAAACTTCACAATGGATGGGCAGCAGAATTTCCTGCTTGATAAGCAGCCAAGGGAAGGAACCGCTATAAGAATGATGGACAACATGACCCTGCATGAGAAGCATACGTTTTCTACAAAACCAAGGCTCTCTGTGGTTGTGATGTGGAACTGAAGCAAAGACTTGATGATTGACATGTATATGAATACCGTGATGAGGAATGTAAATAGAAAATGTTCCAGATGCAAGTGTTTTAACTTCACATCATAGAAAATAATGAATACCGAATAATGTAATTCAAGGTATTTCTATCTTGGGGTTCTAATGACTAACCACTTGAGCTCTGCTTTTGTGGTTTATAATGTCACCAGAACTCTCCATGGAATTATATATAGGATAAATGATAGGCAATGTTGGATTACAAGGCTATCAGGCTATAATACATAAAGTAAGTACCTAACATAGGCTTATAAATTATATGCTTTTATGGTCTAGCATTTTACAGCATAATGTCACAAACTGCAATGATACAATATATTGATAAAGGATATGATATCACATTAAGTTTCAGAGAATGTCCCTGGCACTACATTAGGGCCAAGTTATTTCACAGACTCACAGGCTCAGCACTGAAGGTTCCTCAGAGGACTTGGTTGGTGGTCCTTCAGCCTCCACCCTCACGCCTATTCGACATCCATGACAGATGGCCATCCTGCCTGCAACACATCCAGTGTTGCAAGTAGCAGGAGAAAATGTGAGGGAATTGTCTGTATGTATACAAGCAATAAAGGCCATAGTACTAGGAACATACACAAAGGTTCAATGTTCACACTATGATACTCTTCAACACACATACAATTTTTTAAAATATACATTGATAATGATTGTAAAAACAGAAAAGATGAAAGACCTCCAAACTTCCTTTGCTCTTACAATACAATAACCACTAGGCAGCCTGCATGTCCTTTTTTTCTATAAACACTATATTTATTTGTATTTAGAAGTTTCCGATTTAAGCTGGGCAGTGGTGGCGCACGCCTTTGATCCCAGCACTTGGGAGGCAGAGGCAGGCGGATTTCTGA
>NW_022196895.1:10564664-10565698 GCF_008632895.1 Mastomys coucha
AAAAAAAAAAAAAAAAAAAAAAAAAAAAAAGGTTTCCAATTTAGTTACTATTAAGAAAAGATACATACTAAAATTTCTTAAAGTTTAAAAGTTAGTTATAAATGTTAGAAAGTTGGCCTAGTGACATATTTACAGACTTTTAGTTAACATGTATTCCTTTATATTCCTTTAGAAATTAATTATATTACATTTATACAAGCATTAACATCCCCAAATCTCACAGTAGTGAGCACTTTAGCCTTTACTGTCTATACCCAAAGTTGAAAGCCATGTGATTTCTATAAATAGAAGCCATCTGGCTCACACATCTTTACCTAATCACACACCTAAAAAGTCCCTCATTCTACTCCATCTCCAGTTCCAGGCTTCTTAGAAAGGGAAAAAACAAAGGAGGTAGGGCAAAGGGCTCATGCAATGGAGAGGATTTCTCCACTCAGCTTGGACAGAGCTTCACTCGAGCCTGCACAGCTCTACCATGTGTATGAAATCAGAGCATCCCCTTGAGAAGGACAGCCTTCTGGGGACAGAGTTCTTTCACATCCAGGGACTCCAAGAAGTGACCCGGGAATATAAATAAACTAACAACTTGTACATAAATGCTGCTTTGAAGCCGGGCGGTGGTGGTGCATGCCTTTAATCCCAGCACTTGGGAGGCAGAGGCAGGCGGATTTCTAGTTCAAGGCTAGCCTGGTCTACAGAGTGAGTTCCAGGACAGCCAGGACTTTGACCTGTCCTTTGCCCTACCTTTCCCCTCTGACACCATCAACTCTTAGTCAGCTAGTCTTTACTACTTGTTTCTATTTCAAGGTTATGAACAAAGGACCTAGTGCTGAAGAACTAAGAATACAACATGTATAGATACACAGAGAGATATACACACACCAACACACATACATATATACCAACACACACACAGACACACACACCAACACACATACATACATACCAACACACACACAGACACACACATCAACACATATATACATATATATACACACACACACATATATATATATATGTATATATATATATAT
>NW_022196895.1:10565708-10602575 GCF_008632895.1 Mastomys coucha
TATATATATATATATATACACACACACACACACACACAAACACATACAGCAACACACATACACACACCAATACACACACCAATACACAAACACACACACATGCATGTTAGTGTGCCATAACCACTCATCTCTGCTCCTATGCTGTGGTATGAACTAGTCTTCATGGTCCATTACCCAGTACATATTTCTGTGGGAAAATAAGAATAGAGAGTCATGAAAAGAAAAGACAAAAAAAAATCATTCTAATAACTGAGAAAATTGTTTATGTAAACCTACTTTGGCTTGGTTATTGTCATTCAATAGAGATACAAATTACTAGTGAGAAAGTAAGGGATGGTCCCTTTTTCCTTGTGCACAGAGGAGCGAGTGGAGAGTTTCAACTTTCTATATAGGAAGAAAAACTTTTTTCTGTGGCCAGGTTTAGTGGTTTAGTAGTAGGAGCATTCATTTACCATGAAGAAGGTCCCTGAAACCAGCCACCACAATCCCTGCAACATGCGTGTGAATGGGCACACACATGTATACACCACACACACACACACACACACACACAGAGTCCAAGTGAACTTGGCTGACTTAAATCCTGAGTTCAAAGACTTATTTGATAGGATACATCCATAGCAATGCAATCTGTATACAGCCTTATGGATTATTGGTGGCTTGCTCTGCATAGTAACAATAATAGCCAATGCATAGGGAGCATCCCTGTGGCTTCTAAGCTGACAACAGCCTTGAGATGCATAACTGCCATGACTTGTTGAGGGCACCTGGCGTGGAGAGCATGCTGCCCCCCCCCACCCCAGTCACTAGATGGGCAGGAAAGCACACGGAGTGACATTTCAAATCACACAACCACTAAGATGAGAAAGTAGACAGCATGCTCAGAAATCTGACTTCCCTCCAACTCCTACAACATGCAGCGTCACTGAGCACATACCATGAGTGATGGGGGGGGTGCAGGGGGTGGGGAGAGAAGGTACGCAGCTCCTACAACAGGCAGCGTCACTGAGCAGATACCATGAGAGGTCCTGGGGGGGGGGCGGTGTGTGCAGGGGGTGGGGAGGAAGGGCAACGCAGCAGTGTGGTTAGAGGAGCAGAGGCAGGCACCTGGGTGTGAACATCTAGGAGAATGCTGCTGGCCTGAAACTCCCAAGACAACAGGATTCCTCTCCTCTGCTGGGCAAAGACTTTTCCACCTTTTATCCTAAATCACACTCGGTAAAGATTTAAAAACAACCTTTCTATCTTTTCTTGAAGGAAATTTTATAAGAACCTCTTTTGGGGACTAATATACCAAAAGTTTCTGGGAAAAGAAAAAAAACCCTACAAACTCCTTCATCATTTTTAGGGCTTTGATTATGGGTGAATTGGTGAACAAAGAGCACCCTTGAATATTTTTATTACAAGTCCTTTTTGCTAATACTTAGAGCAACTTTTCTTGGTGGCACTGATTGAGCTTGGAGCCAGCCAAAGCCAGCCAAAGCCAGTCAAGAATGTAAGGCCAGGAAAGCAGGTAGGTGTCCAGGTGACTGACCAGGAGAAGGGCTGCCCTTGGACAGGAAGAGCTGTCCTCTGGGGAGAAGAGCAGAAGTCTTCAGATTCAAGCCACTGATAGGCTAGACAGTGTGGAACCACCATATCAGACTAGCCAAGAGAGAGCAAGGCTCCTGCTGCTCCTTCATGGGGGAACCTTTGGGAAGACAGGGCCTGGGCTTGAAATCACACTGTCCAGTTGGTGGAAACAGGAATTCTGTAGAGGTGGGCTTTATCCTCTCTCTGGCCCAAATACAGATTTAATAGAGTGTGGGCTCTCACTCATGGAGAGTGAGACAGGAAATGAAGGGCAACAAGGACAAGCCAAGAATGCTATTCCATTCATATGTGATGAAACAACAGAAGAATCATTTTGAAAAGGCTACTCAGAGCCCTAAATAGAAAAAAATATTTAAATCATATACAAAATACCACACTTAGTATAGAAATATTGAGAAAAAATTATTAATATTCTCTCACCCCCTTTTACCAGGGACACCTGCCAATAAGAAAAACACAATTTGAAAATTCACCAAGGTTAAAATGCTTCCCTCTAACAAGGAAATCAAAGACTACAGAAGATTGTCAGTGGAAGGCACCACACAGAGTACAGATAAACGGGGCCTTAAAATTTTTTTTAGGGTCCCCAATCCAAGTGTTCCCCTGGATACTCACAAGTGCTTAAGCACAAAACATCCCATTCAAATGCATTAAGCACCCAAAAGAATGACTTTAACCATAGTTAGCCTGCATTGTGCTAAAAGGCAGCTGGTACCTCTTTCTGTGCAAGGAATGGGGCAAGCACTCCATCCAATGAGAGGAAATCTCCCAGGAGGGCTAGCCTGAGCTCCTCACACGCATCAGACATCACTTCTAAGCAGGCTTCTGTTCCCTCAGGGAAGTCTGCTTTGAGAATGTGCCTCCTTCTGTCCTCAGAAGCGCACCTGGCTACTTGGTTTAACACACGTTACACACCAAGATGCTTTCTCTGTTCTGAACTTAACCCTAGACGTTACCAGTACTGGGCAAAAATGGCCATCTGAGTCTAATTCAAGGGCTCATCCTGACCTACAGTCCAACACAGGCTAATTCACAATGGAGGTCAGTCCTCTAATTATTGGGCCACAATAGATATCTGTATAAACCCTCACAGGGGTACGTTACATCAACAAGAACATTAGCTGAAAACATCAACTACACTCTCCCAAGTTTATGTGTCTGCACTGAGTACAATTAATTCACTATCTTAATGTCTCACTAGAAAGCTTTTGAGAACAAGACAGTTAGGGAAATTATTCAATAGCAAAACATGACCTTAAACTTAAAAAAAAAAAAAAAGCTACAATCGTTTTGTCTAGGACAAATTTGGTTAAATTTAAAGACATCTGACACATTTTAAGTTCAAAAAAAAAAAAATGTAATCTCTCCTACCATAGTTCACCAGAGTATAAAATATTATAATTTACAAAATTCCAAAACAGTTAGTGTTTTAATCCCAGGCCACTTTTAAACTAAATCAGTTTTTAAAAAAAATAAAATAAAAAATAAAAAAATTGATGGCTGCAGACAAGCCTATGAATGTAGCCACACCTAAAAAACAAGCCAAGACCATTTTTCCCTCCCCCTAAAAATTCATGAGTAGCCACAGCTGGAACTGTTTTACCCTGGCCAGCAAACTCTGTGAGAATGTTCCCCTTGTCTTTGTCTGTGGAGCTGGAAGACGCTGGACGCAGAGGTAGGGTTCAGTCCCAGGAGAACCCTGGGTAAACATGAGCTCCAGCCCCCAGCCCACTCCTGATAGGGTCAGGTGACATGGTGTCAAAAGACAGCCAAGGAAAGATCTAGAAAGAGCACACACAAGGAGGATATTTTTCTTTCCCTTTTCCAGTGATAATAAAGAGCAGGAATGGACTAGAGGGTTCCTTACTCACTTAATATGAAAGAGCTCCCCTCCTCCAGCCCCTGGGCTTCTCATCCATGTGCGTGTAGGCAACGAATGTGTGTGTGTGTGTGTGTGTGTGTGTGTGTGTGTGTGTGTGTGTGTGTGTTCCGTTTATCAGCTCCCACGGAGCCCACTACCTCGTTCTGTTTCACTCCCAGCATTAGAACATCCATGAACCAAAATCTTGCATGTCATCTCAACTGTGCGAGCAGCCTGACTCTCTTGAAATTCAACAGCAACAAAAATAAGGGTATGTCACTATTAAAAGTTATGGAATATATTTAATCAGAAGACAGCCCAAAACGTTCAAGGAGTCCCAGCAAGCTAAGAAGAGAAGGGACTGGGGGCTGGTAGACAATAAAAAAGGAGCTGGAGTGTCCTAGGAATAAAGAGAGACTTCAACAAAGTAGCAAGAGTTGGCAAGGAAGGTGACAACAGCCCGTTATGAAAGGGGGAGTGTGCAAAGCATGACAGGCAGATGGAATAAAAGAAAAGCACCATAAAAGAGAGAGTACGAGATGAAGAAATATGTCCAAAGAATGGAGACAGGTACAGCGGGAGCATTAAAAAGTAAACAACACAGAAGAGATGACGTGCCTAAGACCTGAAAACAACTTCTGCATGTAAACAAAAGTGGCTTCCAGAGAGGGGGAAGACAGTGGTGAGTGTCACACACACACACACACACACACACACACACACACACACACACACACACACACACACACACGGCATCAGGCTTCTGACTATTTCAAAAGCCACATCTAAAATTTCATTAAAAAGAGCCCAGCTGCTTCCTTCCCCTGACTTTGTCTTAAGGACTTAGCTAAGCTGAAGGAGTGGCCAGAAAAAGAAGGGGGAAAAAAAAAACACTTCAACCCATCTCTCTCAAATTCTTTTATTTCAGCAATGCATTAAGCCATCTCCCTGCAGAGTTATTCTCTTCTTCCTGGTGTGGATAAAGCTCCCCCTGGGGAGCTCTGTAATTTCCAGCTTCTCCGAATTCAGGTATTAGTAAAGACCGCTTGGGGACACGCAACAATATAACTCTACATTTTCAGGCATTCGGAGAGAACCCCCTAAGGGTCCCAAGTTCAAATTTCTGAAATGTAGGCATTGTAAAAGGAACCTCGGGGGACTCCAGCAATAGAAATCTGCTGAATTCAAAGCATTTCCTAAGCCCTGGCAGGAGCCTTTGCTCCCACTGGAGGCTTTTTATAAAACATGTGTTGCTGACATGTTGACAGATTGCTCAGTGAAGTGTTAGGTGCATACACAGGCTGGCCATTTAGGGGGACATCAGTTTACCCTTCATCTCTACCTGAAGCACCATGTTTTATACATTACCCGAGGACAGGCAAAAAAAACAGACACTTTCCAACAAAGTATAGTATCACTTGGCAAAAGACAAGCCACCTCTCACACACACCTCTATCCACCTCCTAGGATGGAAAGATGGATTTTATAGTTATACCTTACTCACACTCACACGCGCACGCGCGCGCACACACACACACACATGCACTGAGGCAGGGCTGGAGTCTCCCCAAATCACAAAAAGGTCAGAAAATGAATTAAGTGTACAGTGCAAGGCCTGGGCTGAAAATTGCCTCCATGTATCAGGCCTGCCACCCTTCTGCTACGCAGGCCAGAGCTCCGAGGGTATAAGGAGCAAAGGAATTTTCTAATGACAGCTGACTGTTGGGAGGTAATCTGATCAAAGGCCGATATTAAATCCAACTTCTGCTCATATCAGGGTATTAGTGATGTACGACTTAATAACCCAGCCGCTCCAAAAGTGCTGCCGTGGCAACAGGATGGAAATTGGGATAATAATGTATTCATGGTGCTGGCGACCTGGGGCTGCAGTGCGCGCTCTCAGGGGAGGGCACTTCACCCTGAGCCAGACGTGTCTGGGCAAAATCACTTCACAAAGGACAGGAGTGGAATACTGAAGAGCTCTGGTGCTGATGAGAGCGTCGATAAGGGGAAGAGTGGGATGGAGAGAAGGGAGGGAAGGAAAAACATTTTCAGCAGAAGAGCGTGAGTGGTGCTTCTCTGAAAACCTGATGGGGCTCAAGAAGCTCTCGGCGACAAGCACTAGCAAAATGGGTAATTATTAAATGAACATGGAACTACCCCCTCAGCAAAGGCTGGAGGAGGAAAGAAGGCAACCAATGCGACAAGATCAGCCTCCACCGGCTGCCAGCCCTACCTACCTGCACAGGGAAGACCACTCTACCCCTAGGAAGGCCCATTCTTCCTCTCCATGTCAAAACATGGCCATGCTCAGGCCACTATGTTATTCCTACAGACAGAGAAAGACATTTGCCAAAAGGAAAAGAAAGGTTATGCATGCATCAGTGACAGACAGACTACACATCTCTTCCAATGACAGTATAATCCATAGTCCACCTCTCCGGGGAATCCAAGTGGGGGAGCAAAGCCCCGGCTGCTGAGAGAAGGAGATCCAGTCATCCCCAGGGATGGGCGCCCTAACAGGCTATCCAAGCCCACGAGGCCAGACCACAACACACAGACAGGAGGACATCACTAGAGGGACTTATAGCAGGTAGTATGTTTTTACAAATTTACATGCACAATAATAACTGAAGAGTAAGACACCATGAATTTGAGAAGGAACGGAGCAGGACACATGAATTGGAGGGAAGAAAAAGAGAGGGAAAATAATGTAAATACTCTACTCAAAAAAATTCTCAAAAATAAAATTAACTAAAAATGAAAATATGGACCAAAAAAAGGAGTGCTTTAGGCACCTGAAAGGGGGACTAGGAAATTTAATGAAGTGGAAAGGGGGTGAGAAAAGACACTGTGGTGTGGCCCAGGGGCACTGCATCAGTTAGACACAGTGCCCACCTAAGCTAATGTAACACAGGATCCTCTGGCTCCCTGGACTGAGGAAATGAAAGCAGCACATCCAAGGGTGATTTCAATTCCAAATATCTTTTGCAAATTACATCATAGGGGACTTTCATTGGCTGAAGACGTCTTTAGAATATCATAGGAGATTCCAAAGGAAAACTGATGGACCAGAAGGCAAGGGAAGAGTCCTAGAAAATGTGCTCCTCTCTTCTTATCTTGCTTCCAATACTTTCTTTGCTACAAGGAAAGGGCTGCTCTCTGCAACAGAATATCCTCAAAGAACAAAGAGACCAAACATCAGCAATGGAACTTGGTTGAAACGTGGTGGCAGGCATCACTCCTGGGGGCCAGCGGCTTCTCTTCGGAGGAAAGCGACTCCCGGTAATCATTCTGACGTGCAGAGCCCGGCAGATGCTAATTCCTTATTCTCGCAGTGCCTGATGCCAACAACGTACACATTGTACTCTTAAGCGCTCTTCCTGCCTTTCCCAGTATTACAGATAATTTTCTAGTTGCAGAGTGTACTTATTACAAGACTGTCAGAGGAGTTTTTGTTTCAACAACACGTTAACTTTACTGCACTTATAAAAAACATTATGTGTCCCCTGTGATTCTGTGTGTTTAAGAGCAGCGAAATGTTATTGATCCCGGTGTGACAAATCAAGAGTTAGGTAATGTCTACAAAACTCAATTTTCTGCAAGACATAAAAACCCTTTTTATGAAACCCCTCCTTGAGAAATTCAGGAGAAATTCCAGGCAAGAAAAGAAAAAAAGAAAAAAAAAAATAGGGAGAGTTATAAAGGCCAGTCAGCCTGCCTTCTTAGTGCTGTTCAACTCTAGTCTAGTGACAGGCATGTGACTCTACAGAGGCCAACTTAAACAGTGTTTACTTTCACTATTGTCAAAACAATAAATAAATAATAAATAAATCTGCATGAAATTTATAGAATTGTTCTTACCCAACTAGACTTCTTCAGAAAGTCCATGAAAACAGCTTTACTACAAAAGCCCAGATTCGTGCCCAGAAGCCCAACGCCACGTTGTATCTATTTGGATCCATTTCCAATGGACTCTCGCAGACAGTGTCTGAGCCCACAGCTCCCCAGGCTAAAAACATGTCCTCCTGAGTCTCACAGATGATCACCTTATTCTCCACAATTTACCCTCTCAAAAGAGGTAAAAAACCCAAAAAGCAAAAAGAAAAAACCAAAACCATGAAATAAACCTCTTTGCCACTGATGATCTGGCTGTGACTACACCCTGCTCATTTGCATCCTTAGAAATTCTAGAACTCCATATACACGTGTGGACTAGCCCTCCGCCCGCCCTCCCCCCCCCACCCCCGTGTTGTTCATGGGAAGAACTGCTTCTGGGTTTCATTAACAAGCAAGTGGGATGGCTTTCGAAGTGAACAATACAGAGCTTAAGTTCTTGCAAAGATAAATGTGTGACAACTGCCACTGTACTGCCACAGAATATTACAAGAGTCATTTCTCATCATTTTCCCCTGCAAACTTGAGTCTCTAACAGGGCTGGCCTTCTGTCTGCCTCCATCCTCAGCTCTCCTGTTGGGAAATCAGCTTTCCAGGGTTGCTGGCAGCTCCCTCTTTCTCCCTTCGAACTTCCTGCCTTTCTCTTTTTCCTCTACTGCATCCGTCATTATCAGCTGCATTATAACACTTTAAAAAAAAAAAAAGCTTAAAAAAGAAAGAAAGAAAGAAAGAAATCATTTGATTTTCATTGCCCTGGAGAGAATTAAATACCCCCAAGGAAAAATTCTGGTACATTCTCTGCACACATTTACATGCAGCCAGTGAAGTAAACATTTCCATAATTGCTCACTTCAGAACACGTTACCCAGTTCCTAGGTACAATAACTGTCAGGAGTCAATGAGGAATAAAGAATTTTCCTGAATCCTTCCACATAACCTGACTAGCATTAATAACTCCACAGTTGTACATAAGTTAAGAAATGGATTACCGCCAGACATCAGCCGTGCTGTGAGCACTGAAGTCACGTGTGTCCTGTTCTGCCATTAAGAAAATAAATGTTTTTTGGTTTTGGTTACTACTTAAGGCCATTGATAATAAAGGCATTTACCTTCCATCCACTCAGAATAAAAGGCAACAGCCTAAACTATAGCCTTTTTTTTTTCTAATCTTGGAAATTACAGCACCAACATATGGCTTCCATTTACTTCCAATTTTACTCGTACTGTGAACTTCTTTGGTGAAGTTGTCTTCTGTTGCTAAATGACAGAATGAATGATGAAATTCAGTTGCTATGCTAGAAAAACAAAAAACAAACCATGGTGCTTAATCCCTAAGGAAAACTGGACTTTGGTTATGAATCATCCCCTACCAGCAATCTTGTAAATCTTAAATAAAAGTCTTTATGTCCTAAAGAGTATTGTGAATAAACACGATTTTCTTTCAAACTGCTGGCAGACAGGATTCTCCTCCTGCTCCCTTCCTCTGGAAGTCAAGGTTAGACAGCACATCACCAGCACTGAGTGATTATTTGAACAGACCTTGCCTTGTGTGAGAGACATCAATGAGGCGGCGAGCAAGAGGGCCGCTCTGTTTTTATTGCTTGCTTGCAGGGCTCCTCATATTGCTGAAGCTACAACGAAGAGCTTGGGAGGCACATAATAAAAACAAGCCCATTGGCTCCGATAGTATTAGTCATTTTTCTACAAAATGAAAATGTACACACGTTGTTATCAGATAAATCTTTATGAACATCTTCCATCTTTCCTATCCAACGGAATCCTCACTCACCCCCAACTCTCTGGTGAGGCTGAAGAGACTTTCGGGTGACTTCAGATAATCATTATCTAATTAGGTTGTGACAAGGTCTGAGTCAACAAAACATAAATTCAAAATTGGGACAGAGAGATTATTATTTTTAATTTTTAAAATGTGGCCAGCTAGACAATCAACTTCTGCAGACAGTAAAGTGCGCAGTTCTATGCGTTATAAACTATTTATGATGTGTTCAAGGAAGTTTTTCACCCCGGCAGAAAATATCCTTTTAATAAGCCCTTTTTACTATAACTTGCTATTATTGGGCTCTTCTTTATGGTTGTTTTCATATTTTCGGCATAAATATAGTACAGAAAAAGAACAAAAGGCAAGCTGCATTCAGCTGAAATGTTATACAGTTTGTTAAAATGATGAATAAAATTAAAACTGCCTGTCAAAGCAAAATGAAAAGCAATTTTGTTTGCAATTTTCATAGCAGCAGTGGAAAAGCAGCCAAATTCATGAAAGGCATGCTGTCTGCAGTTTATAAGCACCGGCAGCAACAGCAGAGAGTGCCTGAGTGAGCAGAGACACCAAGATGAACTGCACCTTAGAATTCACGACACCCTGGCCAAGACACTGATCTTCTTAGGAAGGGCCAATTCCAACTTTGTTCTTTGTCCCTCAGAACTTACCTAAGAGTTCCTAGCAGTGCACTGAAAATAGCTAGGAACACCTCAGAAAGCTGGTATATCATTCTGCACTGGAATTTCATCAATCATGCCAAGCATTAACACCTGTGAAATACACATTCTGGGCTCTTATTCCTGGGCCCCTTGCTGGGAATCCAGAGAACCAACAAAAACTGCTGAGCCAGCAGGGTGCCACTGCCCTGCTTCCTAACAGGCCTCAACTAGACAGGGGCTGCTCCAGAGATCAGTGTATATAGTGTGCCTCAGGAGGCCATATCCTTGTATGAAAAGATTGGTGGATGTATGAATGAATGAGTGAATGAATGAATGGATTCTTTTCTATTAATGTAGTCTATTTTGCTAATAAATATCAAATCTGACTCAGATGAAATATAAAGCTTCCAGAGGTCTTAGTGGGAAAAAGTACAGTAGGAACATCAGACACCCAATAAAGCTATTAGGTTTGTCTGCCCAATTGTCAGGGCACTACTGGAGAATTCTACCATGACATAACAATAAGCCAACAAGATCCGTAGGTAGACAAGATGGCTCAGCAGATAAGGGTGCTTGCTCTGCAAAGCCTTGTGGTTCAAGGCAGATATCCGCAACTCAAGGTAGAAGGAGAAGACTAACTGTCGACAATTGACCTTGGACTTCCACACCCACTCCCTGGCATGCACATTCTTCTTTAACATACACAACAGATATACCACCACCATCACCAATAATGATGATGATGAAATTAAAAAAAAAAAATAAGATTCACTCTTTCACACTCAGTTGTAAATAATGAGTCAGGAAAAATATCTTTGAGGCGATTACCTACCACTCACAGCACCTTCTCCATTTCAGCCTCTTATAAAAAAATGAAAAGACATAAAAGTACAAATATTTCACTAACATGACTACTTCAACATTCACTTTTAAATGCTATTCATTAAACTAGACAAAATGAACGCATGCTCCATTAAGTATTTCGGCTAGGGAAAGTCTCCCCACCCCTCAGAAGTATGTCTGGATGTGGTCGTCTTATTCTATTCCCGGGTACTGTAACTGGCACTGGAAATTGATCCCACTAGCAGTTGGATTAAGCTCAGGCATGTAAAAGTACATTGAAGATTTGATCTTGAGATAATACAGCATCACAACTGCCACTTATTAATTCCAAGATGGCTGGGTCTCCTTGTGTGGAGTTAAAGTAGAAGCTCCCTCTCCCACCAGGAGAAACGCGGGTCAGCTTTCTGCCTTTTGCTTTCAAATACCCAAAGATCCTTGAGTCAACAGATGCCAACACTCCTGCAGACAATTCAACTCTCAGTGGACGCCGGCCATCCTGCAGACCAAGCCCTCAGCATGCTACAGTCACTACTAGTTCTGAGTGTAGAAGTAGGATTTCCCTATATCAATTGTAGGGGAAAAGTAGAAACTTGGACCTTGTAGAAGGAAAGATCCAATAACCAACTGAAAGGTCCTTGGCTGTGGCATTACTTTAATCCCAGTTATTCAGAAGTTGTATTCCACCTACCAGGAAAACAATGCATCAAAACTTCTTATGGGACAAAAATGAATGTAGTGCCTGACAGTATCTGATACCTAAGAGGTGGCTGCTTAGGACATGTGGAAATAAGGAATAGAAGGAAGAGAAAGGAACAGAAATCTGAAGAGTTAAGTATCCTTGAGCCTCTTTTTGCTTGACTTAGAAAATCAAAACCATATTTTGGCTTGAATTAAATCAGATGAGCATGGGCACTAACACTTACTCGTGTCACCTGATAGTGTCCCACTTTACACTCGAGCTCCCCTCCCCCCACCATCACGCACACTGTCCAGGCAGCATTCACATATTTATTGTGTAAGTATTGCTAGTTTTACTGCCTTGTTCTTAGGGTCTTCATCACTATTTGTACGGTGTTATGGTGCTTAGACTTCCGATGAGTGATCTACATATAGGGACACATAAGTGAGCATATTGGAATCTGTAAAAACAAAATAAAAAGTCTCTTTCATCAATGCCTTTGCAACCCTTGAATTCTGCAAAGCTCCCTTCAGCATCCTTGTAGGACCAGGCCTTTTGGGTCTCCTCTTACATCTCTTACCTGATACCTGCAGAGGGTCAAGACATGTGTGAGGCCAGCACGGGTTACATACCATGACACTAGCTATATAGTGAGACACTGTCTCAATCCCGCTAAAAAGGGTGGAGCCTAGTGGGAAGTAGTTAGGTCATCTGAGAAACTGTCCCCTGAAAGAACTATGATAGCTCATGTGAGATACAGTTGTAAAAAAATATTAAATCTGATTTTTTTTCCTTTTCCAATTAGTTCTCAACATTAATGAGTCTGAGACTAATTATTTATTACTAAATGCTTTGGCCACAAGCTTTGGCTCATTCCCTGACTAGGCCATAACTTACTTAACGCATTCAAGCTACTCTATGTCTACTATTTGGTTAGTTGCCTCTCTTAAGTCCTAATCTGCTTCTTTCTTTGCATCTCCCTCAGCATCTAGTTCTCTTTTTATTCTAAATTCTGGTTTACTTTCTGGTTTACCTCTGACACATCCCCTGCCTCCCAGTTACCGGACAAGTCTCCCTTTTATTCTGTCACTATTTCCCACATCCTCTCTTCCTGCCAATGTCCCACCTCCTACTTCCTGCCTCACCTCATTGGCCATCAACTTCTCTCTTGACAGGTGATGCTTTTAAGAGATACTCTGTACTCGCAGTTAAAGACTAGGTTGTTGTAAATGAGTGAGTCTGGGTACAAAATCATTCCTAGCTTCCAATCCTACCGGATGGTATCTTTCACACACACATGGTCTGGCGATTTGATGTAGCTCAAGGATTCTTCATGAGAGTCAAATACACATTGACATCAGACCCTTGGGCCTTGAAATGGTGAGTTAAATATCTTTTCTTTATATGTCACCGAGCTTTGGACATTTTGTTATAGCAATAGACTATGACTAATATTAGAAGATTAACTACTAAAACTATGGACTTCAAACTATTTTACTTTTATTATTAAGCAGAATTTCAAGATACATTAAATTCGTAAAACTTCCCAGTCTGAACACAAGGAGAGTTGATCATATTCAAACCCAGAGTTTCCCTCTTAGACTCTTAGGAGTCCCAGTGGTTCGTCAACCTGGGGTGGACCCAGGTCCGTGAGGACTCAAGGTCACTTCCTAGTGCTCAGTAGTTCTCTCCTGTACAGTTTTGCCTCTCTTCCCCAGTCAATATTTTACTTTCCTCAATTTTAAGTAAATAAATTAAAATAAAGAAATAACGGAACAACAAACAGTAGAGACGCTCTACTTAGTCTCTTGTGCTTATAGATCATTTTAGTCAATAACTAGAGAAAAGTCATAAATATAATTATAAAAATGACCATAAGTCATCTTCCCTCGCTTTTATATTTTGTCTAGGTGAGGGCTCCAAGCAGAACTGCTCAATGGTAAAGATTCTCGTGCTCATATTTACTCATACACACACACACACACTCAAATTCACACACTTGCACACACACAAGCATACAAGTACACTCCCTAATTTCTTACAGATCTCTAAATAGTCATCACCAATAAATTGACACTAGAGAATCAATGAATCTTTGCTCCAGGAGTCCAATATTTAATGTTGGCTTTTCCAGGTTCTACCTCACAGCAGTCTCCCTATTGCTGCTCTTCAGAGACTTAACAAGAAAATTATTATTTCCAAACTTTAATTGAGCTTCTTAAAGTAAGAATTCAGGATACTCTTCAGAACACGTGGAGACTTTATACTCAATTGTCAAACTGTCGGCTGCTTTGTTAGCATTCGTTTTTTGTAATCCAGTTACTTAAATAGTATTATATGGCTTTATCTAGAAAATAAGCCAATTTGGCAGGCTACTTTTAGCAAAGTTGCCTCAAGCCTTTCTTAACAGACACAACCTTCACTTTTGATCCATCTGCCTCATTGTGATTGTCACATATCTGAATTAAAAATTTACCTTTAAGAGAAAACACTCGTTTTTTAAAAAATAGATTTATAATTAGCGAGTTACAGCTAAAGTGTGGATTTTATTTTGTTTGCTTTTATGTGGGGGATTTTTGTTTGTTTTGTTTTTGCTTACTTGCAAATAAATTTCTTTAATGCAGAGCATGAGACATCAAGCCTAATGACTATTACCCTTGACACCAGAAACCAAGAATCTTGAAAAGGTTCATTTTTATCATCAGTATTTTGAAGTCACAACTTGGATCCACATCAACATGAAAAAGAAATGATTTTATTAACATTCCCTTTCATTACTGCATAATACTCTGCGATGTTGGGTACAACAGGGGTGCAACGAAGGCTTCCCTTAAAGAGGAATTCACAGGTGATTCTGAAATAATAAGAGCAACACAGAATTTTTGTCTTCTCTAGATAACACAAGGATTCCCATCCCCTGCCTCACTGTACATTCCTGCTTATTCTCCAGCTGCTTTCCATGTAGGTGAAACTCAGTGGCCTGCTGCCGTCTACAAATATATACAAATTGCAAGAAAACAATTATAGGAAAACTTAATTTAATGTAGTTTAATTCAAATTTAATTTTGAAAATCTTGGAAAACCTTTTCTTTTCCTGGGATCCTAGAAAAATTGAGGTTTCTATCTTATTATAATTATTTAATTCTAGTAGCAAAGCTGTACTTCGCCATTCACTGGAGAATCTAACAACAATGACAAATTTGGTAGAAAATGTGACTACACATAGAATAGTCTTGTGCTTTTTTTTTAATTTAATTTAATTTAATTTTTTCCATTTTTTATTAGATATTTTCTTTATTTAAATTTCAAATGTTATCCCCTTTCTTGGTTCCCCTCCTGAGACCCCCCCCAGCCCCCTCCACCTGCTCACCAACCCACCCACTCCCATTTCCTGGTGCTGGCATTCCCCTACACTGGGGCATAGAACCTTCATAGGACCAAAGGCCTCTCTTCCCATTGATGATCAACAAAGCCATCCTCTGCTACATATGCAGCTGGAGCCATGAGTCCCACCATGTGTACTCTTTGGTTGGTGGTTTAGTCCCTGGGAGCTCTGAGGATACTAGTTAGTTCACATTGTTGTCCATCCTGTGGGGTTGCAAAACCTTTAGCTTTTTGGGTCCTTTCTCAAGCTTCTCCATTGGGGACCCCCATCTTGTGCTTTAAGAAACAGAAATCATTTTTTATACTGCTATTTCTACAATACTTTATCTACTCCCCATAAAATAAAGAAAACATACATGTATGTATGTATTTGTATATATACTACATATTTTGAGAAATATATATACTTACAGGAAGGCAAATGGGAAATCTACTCAATAAATGTAAGAAACCCAACAAGAAACACAAAACCTTCTCAGTGGAGGTGCAGTTCAGCAGCAACACAACACCAGCAGCGCCTATGCAGACCACTCGCCATCATCTACTCCGGCTGCCTCCAAGTGAGCATGACCTTTGTGATGGTGTTCGTCATCTCACCTATGCAGACAATTCTCAGCAGCCCCCTTAATGGAAGCTTTTGACTCTGTGGATGGATTCATTTCGTCTTTACTGTCTTCTCTTGAGTCAACTCTCCATTTTCTCTAGAGGCTCCCTCACCCTGTTGAGTATACCTGCAGTGCATTCATTTTCATCCTCCATGACATCCCATCATGTGAGCACGCGCAGTGACACTCTATTGGCTTGATGCTGGGCTGCTTCCAGAGTGCGTGCGTGTGTGTACGTGCGTGCGTGTGCGTGCGTGCGTGTGTGTGTGTGTGTGTGTGTGTGTGTGTGCGCGCGCGTGTGCGTGCGTGTGTGTGTGTCCAAGCCTATATATGTTGACATGCATGTGTGTAGAGGCCAGAGGTTAATATGGATATCATCTTTCATCATCTCTCTCTACCTTATCTTTTAAGGGAGAGTTTCTCATCTAAAGAAGAGCTCTCATTGATTGCCATAAGAGCCTACTTATGCAGGTGGTCCTACTTGCCCCCACTGCCCCCCTGGCTTTTTTGTGGATCCTGGAAATCTAGATTCAGGTCCTCATGCTCGTGTGGATGAAACTTTATCCACTTAGCTATGTCCCCAGTGCTAGTTCCAGGTAACAGTGTTTAACAATGCTGCAAAGAATATCCACATACAAGCACATGTCACCCCCATGCACACTTACTTTTCTCCAGACTAAAGAAAACTGAAAATGTCAAGTTGAAGAGTTCACATGTCTTTGAATTTGTAAGACAAGACCAACGTGGTTTCCTACCAATTTTCATTCCCATGAGCAGTATCTTCAGGTCTCCACTGTGCCCCATTCTGTCCAGCCCTGGGAACTGCCACAGTTAGCTAGGCTGATGGATGGCTACCTAAGAAGCTTTTACTTCTCATTACTTGGGTTTAAAGCATAAGAGTTCAGATAACACAGTAGTGGCTTAAAGCTTCCCTTCTTGCCTTCCGTACCGCAGTTATCTGTCTATATTCCTTGATAAGTTCTGATCATATGACTTAGAAACGACATTCTTATTTTATTTCATTTCTTTTTGCCTTACAATATACTGTCTAGATCTATGATTTCAGTAATAATATCCTTGTTGACAGAGGCACAGAATTACAAAGTGTAATTCCTCAAAGAGAAGTGACTGTCACCTGCAATTAGTATTCTCTGTACAGTTCCATTCAGAGGAACTGTAAATAACCCTGAATCCTTCTATTTAGAGATGAGTTTGCACATTTCAAGGATCAAACTCCTTTATGCAAGAAGCAGAGAGTGATTTGGATGAACTTGCTAAGAGTTAAAAACCTCCATTTAGTTTACCTGTTTACAGAAAATCATCATACTACATACAGTCTAACAAAACCCCATTACCAATGGCCTTGAGATGGGACACTCCAGCAGTTGGTAAACTCATATGGAACAGGAAAAGGAATGAGAACACTTTCTTGAACAAACAATAGATAACGTTTTTTGGCCTTCTTGGATCCCATTGCGGGATGTCTGTACTCAAACACATGTCTAACTTCCTCTCCATCTTTATCAATATCTCCTTCTCTTCAAGGTCAAGGTCAAGTCTCCCTGGCTATAAACTGGGTCACTTAGAAACCAAAGTTCTTAAATCTGGGATTCACAGTTTGGTGCCTAAGTATCTATGTCACCTAAAATGCATCTCCCTACATTTTACTGTCTTTCATGATCCTGAGTCAGGCAGCTAGAAAGATAACTTAGTGAGTAAAGTACACAAGGACCAGAGTTTAGACTCCTAGGCCCAGGTCAAGTGAGATGTGGTAGGTAGCGGGAGTCTGTAATCCTAATGGTCCTAATGTCAAGGTGAGAGGAGGGTACAGGGGGATCTCCTTATGCTCAGAGGTGGGCTACCATGGCAGATGCAGTGATAAACAACAAAACACTGACTGAATCGGGAATGGAAGGCCTTGCACCAAAGTCTTTCCACTGAGCACCATATACATGCAGTTATGCATTGCACACATGCACACACAGGTGTGTGTATATTTTCTCCCCCTCTCCCTTTCCCTCTCCCTCTCCCCCTCTGTCTCTCAAAAACAGTTAGAAGAACAATTTTAAGACAACAGGTTCCTTGAAAGGAATATTTCTAAACAGGTTCAAGGGGATTTATTCAGTAGAAGAAACAGCGCCTGCAGTTTGGTAAGTATTGAATGCAGGAATGGTAACAAGAAGGTCTTGTGGTTTCTGTACTTGTATGTACTCGTGTGGTCACTCTGTGAAGGAAAAGAATATAGAAGCAGAGCTGTTTCTTTTCCCTTCCCCAATATGACTAAGGATGACAGACTTACAATAAATTAACATGGAAACTAAAAGAGGAACATCATTCTTTAAGGCAGAAATTCTTTCAAAATATCCATCATGTACCAAGTTTAAGTTGTGTATTCCTTATGATCCAGTTGTGCTAAGGAGTGAGATAGCAAGTGTATGCCAGCCAGATGCTCTCCTATCAGCGGGGATCTTGTTGGACAGAACCAACTTACAATATTCAAAACTCTTAGCAGAACTTTCTTTATTTCATCCCATCTAGATGGTAAGATAAATTCTTGAGACAGTGTTCTGAACATTAGGAATAGAACACAGCTTTCTCCTAGAAGGTGGGATATGTGCAACTACCACTACATGTAGCAGGTCTACAAAAGTTCACACTGCTTAAGACTACACAACTTTCAGTGGAACAACGCCTCGTGCGCACTAGGCTATTGCACAAACACAGACCATAGGTTCCTGAGAAACTACAAACTGAGATAAATCAAACATTTTCCCACACATTTTGATAAGTTTCAGAGTTCCTTATTTTCAACACAAAAAATTTCCAGAACTCTTTAATGGGCATCTTAGAGAAGAAACCTTTTCTGTTCTTTCTAATGTGTCATTTCATGCATTCAATCATTCATTCACCAGGGGTTTATGGAGTCTGGTCATTAAACGTAGACCACTGGGATTTCATTGAAATCACAGAAAAACGATACAATCACAGGAATACGGAATTCTCAACAGCCTTCAGACTACAACCTCAACACTTTCTGTCAGTTATGGCAAAAAATGTCCAAGCCAGACCAATCTGTCACTCAGTGAACACTGGGACCAACCATAGAAACAGAGTGCCTCTCAAATACACTGCACCTATATTATGGGATGTGGACTGAGTCAGAGTAAATCTGAGAATAGACCTTGAGCCCCTTTGGGCACCTCTTTGTAGACCTGCTGCTGCTAAAGCAAATGAAGGCTCAAACAAAGAGGTCTGATTGTACTCCACATCCTTCTTCCCCGCCCATCTCAGGAGAATGCAGAGCATAGTGACAGCTCCCCTGTCACTCAGCTCCCCCATAAGAATGCCTTTGACACTCACTTGTCCCATCTAAATCACAAACTTTAAGTAGGAGACCAGGGTAATTGCAGTGACACACTTGATCTAGTCCAACCTGGGGAACACACTGTTACTTAAGCCCATATATGTGCACATGTATCTGAATACAAACTCTGCCTACATACTTAGGCAAGAAACTCAATTATGTTTGTATATATAGGTTATGGTTTTAATATGAATTGCCACTCATGGAAATGTGTGCTTGAACACAATGCCATCCCCACACCCAGCTGGGTTGTGCTCTTTGGAAAGTTGTGGATACTTTAGGAAGTGAAGTGTCAGTAGAGGGAATGAGTCACTGGGGAGCAGGGAATCTTGAAGGGTTGTCACATCCTTGCCCACCTCCACAGCTACTCTTCCCATCTCCAGATGTAAAGTGGCCAGCTGTTTCGTGCACTTGCATCTACAAGCTCCCGCTACAGTGGACTGTATCCACTTAAGGCAGAAGCCAAAATAAATGCTTGTGGCGTTACTTTTTTGCTAAGCATATCCAGCCACAACAATGAGAATGAAACTAATAAAATATACACTCCTATAAATATGCATAGGTATGTGCCTACCAATAACCACAATGAAGAAACATTTTTAGACTTAACACACACACACACACACACACACACACACACTACGCTGCAGAAGGAAATGGCACTGTAACTTGCTGACCTTGAGGGCAATTCAGTGGTAGTAACCAAGCATACCTGTGGCTCCATCAAGCCTTTCTGGGAAGACACAGGATGGTGCCTCTCTTCTAAAGAGTGAATGCATCTCAAAAGAATGCGCTGTTGGCTCCAAGCCACAGAAGCAGCCCACAAACATGGATGCACCTTGGACAGCGGACATCCTGGGCTCAGCTGCAGCAGAGCTCTAGCTACAGCAGCTTCCCACGTGGAAACCCAGAGAGGAAAAACAATCCCGGGCGGTCACATGGTCCAGGTTTGTCATCCTCTGGATTTGTCCCCACAAGTAAACATCTCAATGCAGACGGAAACTGACTCATCTCTATCAGGAGCAGCTTTCTTCTGCTGAAAGCACGCCGGCTCTTGGGGCCACAACTATAGCAGGTCAACTGAAGACCATGCAGAACACTAACCTGCGACCACAAAACACAGCCAGAGTACTCCAAATGTATGCATGCTCCTAAGTCCAGTGAAGGAGAGCGAGGAAGTCTGAGAGACACTACCTAAAGCACAGATGTGCTACATACAAAAAAATGAGGGACAGTTTGTAACACAGCCAGAATTGGAGACTTCAAATGACACCAACTATACACACTACATTCACCATAAATACATTCAAATAGGAAGAAATATTTAGGGGATCCTCAGTTACACTTTATGCAAAAGAAGGAGCAGACCCTCCCCCCACCCCCACCCCTGTAACAGGTGTTTAAATGATGGGACAGGTAAGGCCTTGTATTAGGCATTTGCTCCACGAGAGTCAGGGTAAGAAATCACTATATTTTGATGACCCTGTCTTTAATAAATAAAGAATGCTGGTGACAGGCCAGAGTGGGGTTGGCTATTAAGTGCACACCACTCTCAACAGGGAACCTATGCTATACGGGGACAAAAGGCGACCATCTAAGAAATTACACTTGATAAGTCCATGCTCCCCAGCTCTACCTGAGGGGCTTGAGATCAATTAAAACGGCATGACAGTCTTTGGAAGAAAAGAAGTGATAATAAGAAGGACTTTGATTTCCCTGGTAGATTATGCTTCCCAAGGTGGCCACAATAATAACTCTTGCCCCTCGTGCTCTTCTACAGTGTGACCTTCTCCTGTCACCACCATGGCACTGATGTCCCCTGCTCATTCCCCAGTAAGACAGGGAGCTTGTTTGAAATGGTAGAAGAAGATGGCGGCAACATAGTGTTCTTCCAAGCCTGGGCTTCCCCAGGCTGCAGCCAAGACCTGGGTACACTTCGGCTTGAAAGCTAGACCCTAACTACGGTAAGGTAGATGGCCTCTACAAAGGGCAATCAGAGGCCTGATGCCAGAATAGCTGTGTTCTCAGGAGCAGCCAGCACCAGCCATGCAGGTGAAACCACACTGGACCTCCAAGTTATTCTCATACAAAGGGGAAGATCTGCCTAATTAACCCGGAGTCTGACGGAATAATACATTGTCGTTGCTTTTAAGGTATTAACTTTTATGGCGGTTCATTATTCAGCAACAAAGAAAATTGTAACAGTTTCTGTCATGTAGTCATAGCTCGGCATCCATGGGGAGTTAGTTCCAGGAATCCCCTTGGGTATCAAATTCAGTAGATGCTCATATCCCATATGGTATCTGACCTGCAGACATTCTTTATGTACTATAAATCATCTACACAATACCTGTCACACAAATATAAGGTAAATGATATATAAATAGTTATGCTGCATTATTTATGAAATAATGATAAGAAAAAGTCTATATAGGTTTAATATAGATAGATAATTTTGATTCATAATTGATGGGTAGAACAACCCATGAAGTCCATTCACTGTACTTTGTTGCAATAATATAAAATAATGGGCAGACACACACACACACACACACACACACACACACACAAAATGACGATGTAACATAAGTGGCTGAAACTCACACATACACACTCACACACAAATGCACACATGAGATGACAATGTAACAGAAGTGGCAGAAACTCATGCACACACACACACACACACACACACACACACACACACACTAGATGATAATGTAATAGAAGTACCTGAAATTCATACACACACACACACACACACACACACACACACACACACACAAGATGACAATGTAATAGAAGTGGTTGAGACACACACAAACATACATGCAACATGAAAGCACATGCACATGTACTCCTACATACACACGAGATGGCAATGTTATAGGAGTGGCTATTTTAAATGTGCATTTTGACAGAACAATGCAGAAGCAAAACAATAAGCTTACTTTGGTGTTTCTTTACACCCTTCTAAGTATAACTTTTCAGTGTTTTAGAAAAGCCAGAGAAATATCACCAAGGCTACTGAAAAGAAGCCACTATAGCCTTTAAATTACATTATAAATACTAAAGGTTCTTCAACCGGATGTGCAAACCGTTGTCAAAAGAGGCATGTATTCACATTAAAACCTTTCTGCCCCTCCTTTTCCCCTCTGGTTCTTCTGTCAAATTCTTTCCCGCCCACAGACGTGTACATATTAATAATTTGCAAACATCAAGCAATGTTGAGAAACATTTATGCTCCTCCAGAGCTTTGCTAACACAACGGTGGATGATTGTTGCGATGACATACATTTTAATTCTCTAACAATGTAACAGCTATTCTATAAAGGGGATCTATAAACTTGCTTTTATTTTGAAAGCACCCATAACTTTTCCAATTAGCAAACATGAGCCACTGGCAGCAGGAATTTACTTTTTCTTCCATCATATCTGTACCCAGTTTTATGGAGTTCCTAGGATATACACTGGGGACACATTAGAGGTTTATTAAAATCTGGAAAAGGCTTCATACAGGGTTAGAGAGATCTGAAGTGTCCAGTCGAGCAGAAAAGCTGATGAGGACACAAAATGACATGGGTACTGTGTGGTGTGGCCACTGAAGCAGCTGAGGAGAACCATAAGTGCCCTCCCTACTGTCCGCTCAGGGCATAGACTATACAAATGAAGAGGCATGACAAGATGCCAACCTTGTCTCTTTAAGCAAGGCTCCCTACAGTAAGGCAGGAAGAGACTTTGCCTTGCTCACATCAGCAGGTATACCCAGAGGCCCACAAAGCCTATTCTCATGGCAAAACAGCGACCATCCTCAAGGCCTATCCACGGGACTGAAACAAGAGAGCAAGCACCCTGTTGCAGGTGCAGGCCTCCAGTGGTCTAGAGTCCTTCTGAAATATCAGCAAGATTCTCTCCCAATGACTCCAAAGCATCAAGGGAAAACCTCGGGAATAGGGGGAAATATTCAAATTAGGTGGGGGGGGGCGGGGAGAAGAGGTTCCTAGACTTTGTCCATTTGCAGGTGTGTAGCTAGGCAATTCTGAAACAAGTGTCAATCCTTAGCAAACAAGTCCTCTATCCAGACTATGCTTGTGGGTAAGAGCCTGTGGTGTCGGTAACTGTCCACGGAACCTTAAAACTCTGTGGCAAACCAACACCGCACTTGGAGACAGAAGCTCAGTGTCTAAGTCCTGGCGGAACATCGCTCTCAAGTTTGTTTCTTTCTTCTTTTCGGGAGAAGGGTATTCACACATATGTGTACGTGTTACTGCTGTTGTTGTATAGATATGGTGGAGGGTGGGGGGTAAGTATACAGTATACACGTACTTCTGGAGACCAGAGGTTAACATCCGGTATCTTGCCTCAATGGCTCTCTAGATTTAGTTTTTGAAACAGGGTTTCTACCTGAGCCTAAAGCTCACCAGTTTGACTGCACTGGCTGGCCAGTGAGCTTCAGGGATCCACCCATCTCCTGCCTGCATCCCTGGGGTAACAGGGGCTCATGTGATCATGCTCAGCCTTCTGTGTGGGTCCTGGAGATCGAAGAGTCAGGCCCTCATGTTTGCACAGCAGGCACCTTACAAATAAGCCATCTCCCCAGTTTTCTTTTCTACGAAAAAGAATCTCAATCAGGTGAGTTCACAACGTCTCCCAACTCTAAGCTTTCATTCCAGAACACTCCATTCTAGCCCTGTGTTCTTTACTAGCAACTGAAAACGGCTTTCTCTCATAACCCCTTTAATTATCTAGACATTTTTATCCATGCATCTAATCACAGGTGATCCTGGGCAAGGCCATGAAGAAGAAGGGGAGTGGGCTTAAGGGGGCAGCACTTTGAGGCCCAAGGTATGCTTAGTAATGAAGCCTCAGACATCAGGCATCGGTTTCTCCCTTGGTTGCACCCTATTAGTGTGTCCCTCCCCCTGCTGACAATAGAAAGCTAACAGTGCTTAGATGAACATCACATACAGAAGGTACAGAAGTGACATGCCTTTCACTTACTTTACCTCCATATACAAGGACAATCACAATAGAACATGGTTTATGATGTCTTCATGGGAAATAGAATTCCTTAGGACCTATCAAAACGTGTTGAGGATGGCTGGGAACACAGAATTTCCAATGCCGTACCCTGGTTCAGAAACCACTCCCTGGGGTCATATATCCATAGCATGCCTGACTTGGCTCTATCAAGCATTTCAGCTGCGATAAAGGCATGGTTCCTTATTTTCTCTCTAGGAGTACTGTGTACTCAAAACAATAACAACAGCAAAGGCCAACAAAATAGTCCTAGTCCCTAGCTCTGTTTTGACTGCAAACAGTCTCTTCACCGGAAAAATGTGATGTGCTTTTTCCTAAATAATTAAAGAATGTAAGTTATCAACCAGAGAAAAAGGTCCATCCACATTGGGAGTTTAAAAGCTCTTACATTTTAGCACATTCTCTAAATTATACATGACCTTGGAAGAGACGTTATATCTAGGAATATAAAATATTATAAAATAATGTAAAATAAAAAAAATCAAATACAGCAACTGTGTGTGTGAAATCGCCAGATGTGTAGCTCAAACCACACCCATCTCTTTCAATAGGAGGTCAGTGAGAAATGACTGGAATTTAGCTTCTCTCCAGAGAAGCTGTCTCGGGAGGCACAACTTACCCTTCTCTTTTTCTCTCTTCTGAATCTAAGCTGGATATGGGATACAAACTCTAGCAGCCATGTTTTTCCTACTTGAAGATGCCAGTCATGTCCTAGATAATGAAGCTCCAGGGAATAAAGCCTTGGTCCTTGAAGACCCACAGGGCTCCCAAGCCGGCTCTCCATTATTTACCACTGCAGCTCTCACCCAGGTGAGATAAAGAAACGTCATTCTTAAGGCTATGGCTACCTTGAAATTTTCTGTTATTTCACCTATGACTTTATCTTCTTTTGGTCTTCGACGTCGTTTCTGTCCATCAGCCGTGGCTGCTGGGACAATACACTAACAGAACAATGGAAAAGGAGCCAACTCCACACTGGGTCAGTCTCAGATGGTTCATCCCGTAGCTGCTTGGCCTCCTGTACTTGAGACATCTAGTTAGCAAGAATGTGCGGTGGAGAAATAGGAAGAGAGAAAGAAACCAAGTCAAGGCCTAGGACAGGACAGCGCCTCAAAGATTCACCTATGACCCACCTCATTCCATTAAGCCCTACCTCCTAGTTCCCCAAAATAGTGCCACCATCTGAAGACCAAAGTTCCCACAGCCTTTCAGATGGGGGCAGAGGAGGTGAGAAAGAGGCTCTTCGTGTCAAACCACAGACGGCAGCTGTGCCTACTGACTGGACCTACTTGTTAAGTGGGAGCTCCCACCTGGTGTAAGTGGGTCTTCACATTGTGTGGCTGATGGGAGAGGGTACCTAAGGTAACCACGCCACTCACCCTGGACCACGATTACCACCTCACTAAACATACGACTCATACTGCACTCACTTGCTCCAGACCCAATATAGATACAGGTTGTTGGGAGGACTCAGGCAAGTGTTTGATTTCTTAATCTTCACACTTAAAAAAATAGAGAAAATATCGACCTATTGTCAGTCACCATGAAAATATAAATTCAAGAAGCAATGAGACTTTTCATTAAACTATTAATAGCAGTGCCAGTAATTTCTTCCTTCGCCAAAGAAAATTTATATTCGCTGGGCACCAAAGGCTCACAGCGTCATAAGAGTGAAAGTTAAATGAAAATTAAGCCTTAAGACACTCCAGGACATTTCAACAGAAGTATCCATGTACTGGATGCTGTCATAAGGTGTCGTCTCTTGGAAACCGGCTAACCTTACTTCTGGTGTGTGAAGAAATGTGCGTGAGAGCCTGCACTCCCTGTTCCATCTTAGAGATAGTGTGGAGGTGTCTCTGGCTGCTCCCAAATGCTGCCACAGCAGCCTAGCACACTTCTGACAGCTGTGCATAAACTCGACTGGACTCTGCAAGCTGCTCTTGCTCATCAGAGGATTTCAGATAAAGCTGGTTTTGTTAATCTTGCTGGCCAGCGGCTGGCTTTATGGAGGTTGCTTTGTGTATACCTACAGCACTTTTTCCTGTGCGCTCTGCCCTGCTGGAATTCCTGAATGCTCTGAGTGTGCAACTTGCTGTGACAGAATGCTACAGCTTATGAAATTGTTGTCTGTATGACACATCAGGATTTGAAGTCGGGAGTCTTTTTAAACATCAGCAATTAGCGGCCTGGGTTGCCCTATCTAGCTTGGCCACCCACAGCCCCTCCCTGCCCATTCATTTCCTAATGACCCCTCTGGGCAGCTCTCACCTCTGACTTCTTCCAGAAGACCTCTCGTGCACACACTCACCACTCCCCCTTCTTTGAACCACCCACCCATATTAACGATTCTGCCTTTTAATGACACACTGCCACGTTCAACGTTAGAATTTCAGACCAGAGTGTTTTTATTCTCCTAGTGCACGGTGCGATCCTTACAGTGGAGTTCATGACACATTTCCTTTGCCCCCTCACAGTGCTCAGCAAAGCACGCTGCCACATCCCCATTAAATATGTTGCTTCAATAAGCCAGGCGCACCACAAAAACAGCCGACCGTCTCTGAACATTTGATGCAAAAACACATTTTGTTCAGTCCTGTTCCCTAGAAAACACAAATACAAGTCTCCTGTGTTTGAATGAACTCACCAAGTGCAGGTGGTTTTCCAAACCATTGTGCCCTTGCACCTCCACAGCAGCCAGACCAGCTCCAAGACACTTAAGCTTGTCTGCTAAACATGAGATATGAATATTTTAAACTCCACTAAATGAAAATTAATGTGCTCTAATTTTTGAGCTAATTCGTAAAAACTAGGGAGAGACCTTTTAAAGACACTCTAGAAGTCTGCATGGGGGAGAAATCTATGCCAGTCAGTAAGTAAAATATGAGTGCAGAAGTTTTCAGTGGTGCCCATTGCACATGATCACACACTCAATCCACAGAGTACTCTTGAAAGATGAATGACAGGTGGTGTCGGTTGGGTTATGTAGAATGAAATTGCAGGGTCAGCACTTTTTCCATACCAGAACAGAGTTTCTCCTCTTTCCCCAAACATGGCATTCTGTTTTGAGTATACAGATCTTCCCAAGAAGGTGGCACTCACAGAACCCCGAATCACTCTAATGCCCCTTCCTGCGGTATCTAGGATTCATCAGGCCCTTTGAGCTATTTATTGTCAGTACCGATGGTTGAACCTGGAGCCTGGGGCAAGCCAGGCAAGTGCCTACAGGGGAGCACCTCTGAGTTAAAAGGGAGGAGTTTTAAGGCACAATGCTAAATATTAAGTTCACCCTTTCTCTTTTCAAACTCTTTGGGAGTATTTTCAAATCTGGAATCCAACTCCCATGACTTCTCTCACAGAACCATGATCATGTTTAATAATATCAATTATACACAAAATGTTCATCAGGCCCCCTTCAGGTGCCAAATGCTATAGCAGACTGATGCTCTGACCACCTTGCTAAAACTCACAGAGGGAGTGGCGGCCCTCTGTGAAATGGCGGTTTTATCAGTGTATCCTTACAGACCTTCCTTCAAGATAAGGAGGCTTTTAGAAGAAAGCTTCTAGCCACGTAGCTCAGGTAACAGTCGGTGCTGGCTTGGGTACCATCCTTGACTGTTTGATTGCCAGAACGTCCCCCTCCACCATCCACGGGTACCATCCTTGACTGTTTGATTGCCAGAACGTCCCCCTCCACCATCCACGGGTGCCATCCTTGACTGTCTGATTGCCAGAACGTCCCCCTCCACCATCCACGGGTGCCATCCTTGACTGTCTGATTGCCAGAACGACCCCCTCCACCATCCACGCTCCCACATCTAAGGGGCCCTTGAGAGAACACACGACTTTCTACTTATTTTAACACTTTCCAGTTTTATTCCTTCATTTCTCCTTTAGAAGACTGCTAAGAATTAATTACTACCAAAATGATTACATTGATTTTTTTTTTTTTTAGCTAATGGAATTTTTAATGAAAATAATACAAAGAGAGAGGATGGGAAACGGCAGTCTGAAAATCAGCCATAAAAGCGGCCTGTCAAGATTCACACGATGGTCACAGATTCCAAGCAATGAACAGTAAAATTAAATCTGCCTTGTAATTTCTTTCTTCTCTCTCTCTCCCTCTCTCTCTCTCTCCCTCTCTCTCTCTCTCTCTCTCTCTCTCTCTCTCTCTCTCTCTCTCTCTCTCTCTCTCTCTCTCTCTCTGCTTAGTGGGGAGGAGAAGGGGTTGGCAGTTCCTGGTCAAAACTAATGATTCCTTAATAAGATTTCCCATAGAGATGGACATTAGTGAAAAACGGAGCGAGAGAGGAAGACCTGGGAGGGGAAGGGAGACAATGAGGGGTAGTGGGAAGCAAGGATCTAATCCTCTGAGAGTGAAGAATCAATTTGCTGGGTTTCGGTGAGGCAGTAAGCCCTGGTTGTCGAAATCCCCATCTCTGCAAAGACAAGAGCATTAGCCAGCTCCCTCCTTTGTGCCTGCCCCTTTGCAGAGGAGTGGAGTGCTCCTGTCCACTTGCTGAAATCACCCTAAGTACAGGAGCCTTCTGCTCAGAACAGAACTCTGAGGTTCTGAGGTACTTAACAAAAAAAAAAAAAAACATAGACTGGGAGGTGCTACCAAAGCATGAGGACCAGAGTTCAGATCCCCAAAACACACTGCAAAGCTGGGTGGTATGGTGGCCTCTCTGCAACCCCATCATAAGGGACACAAAGCCAAACAGTCCCTGGAGTCCTGGCTAGAGAGCCAGACCACTGGAAATGGAAGCATCAGGTCCAACCAGATACTTCACCTCAACATACACAGTGACAGTGGCTAAGGAAAGCACTCAGCATCAAACATGGGCTCTCTGCACACATCTGAATCCACATGCACAACTGTGCCCACACACGGGACCGTGCACATAGCTAGCTGCATATTCCATATATGTATGTATGTATATATGTATGTATGTATGTATGTATATATGTATGTATGTATGTATGCAAAAATTAAGTTTATGATTTTAAAACTACATCAGAGTTACACATGTAACTCTTTATTGTGGGAAAGAAAAGCGTGAAGGGAAAGCTACGCCATGATTCAAGATGAGGAGGAGAGAAGAGCTTGCTAACTACCTTTGGGTCTGGCCTAAGAACACACCCCAGTTCTAGCCAGGACAGTCTCAAATTTCACATGGGCAAAAATGACTGCCACCACCCTAGCTTGAAAAGCTGCTTTCCTTTCTCATGTTGGTATCAGCTGCTCGATACTGCTGAACCTCCAGGGGTGCAGGGCTCTGGGATGGTCCTACCTTGTTCCCATGCCCACCACCAACCAATCAGTGCACCAGAGCAGTCTTGCTTCTTCGTAGTTATTGTGTGTCTTCCTCACCTATGCCTGGCCTTGGCCCCACCATTCCACCCACAAACTGCAAAAGCGTCCTATCTAGAAGGCCTGTTCTACTTCTCCAGTCTACCCTGCTCTGTGCAGTAGAGTCCAATGGGAACACACATGCTCACCTTGGTGCACGGAACCTGTCCCAGCTACTTGCTGCTCAAAACAGTAATTATCAAACATCCGTCCATCTCTAAGCTTAATACTGCAACCAAATCTTCCTAGAATGTAGAACAACCCCTGTCTTCACTTCACAGTATCAGTAAACAGAAAATCCCTGCTAACTCGTCTCCCCATGACTATGCATACATAATGGATGCTTGAAATGCAGAGGACACAGACTCACACGGAAGGTCTCAGCATGGCTTTTTGTCTCAAGAACCAACTTCTGTTCCTAGTTCATTGCAGTCAAGAGCCCACAGTATAGCCCCAGTGAACCATCTCCATCTTAAACCTGTGTGATTCTCTTTCATATCAGCCCAGAGTAGAGAGACACCCAGGAAGGCATGTGGATGCTTCATACTGCTTCCCTCCCTTCTTCTCTCCCTCTTCTTTCTCCTTTTCTTCCTCCCCCAATTCCTCCTATTTCTCATCCTCCTTGTTTCTACCTCTTCTCTTCCTCCTCTCTCCCTCCTCCTCATCCTCATTCTCCTCTTCTCCGTCCTATCATCTGCCTCCCGTTCCTTCTCTTGACTCTCTTTCCCCTTGCCTCTTCCTCCTCCTTCCCTCTTCTCTTCCAGCTGACCTCCTCCTCCAGCCTTCTTCACTACCACGTCCTCTCCTTTCTCCTTCTCTTCTCATTACTCTCCTTGTGGAAAGCCCTTCACTATGGTGAGTACTCCCCTCCACAGAGGCTCAGATGGTGAGGCTTCTGTCAAGTGTCCAGTCAGCAGCTCTATGACTGAGCTCAAACAGAGACCCTGATCAGCACCTCATTTCAATCTCCTAACCTAAGTAAGAATTTCCCAGGCATCCTGCTCCCCAAAAAACATTCTCATCTGCAGAAACTCCGTTACACAGCAACAGTTAGCTGACACACATGAGCTCTCAACAATTCTGTCTCCAATTCTGGTTTTTCCTCCAACAAGGAACTGCCCAGGCGATCCTCTGATGTTTCACTTCTACTATTCTACTTTTCTCTTCTGTCAGCAAGAACTACCCTGTCCAGTCCTGCCTCCACAACCCTTACACACACACACACACACACACACAAACACACAAACACACACGTGCACAGACAGACACAAAGAGAAATACACACACACACACACACACACACACACACACACACACACACTCAGTTTACCTGGCTTATCTGCAAAGACACATGTCGTCCGTGAAGCCAGCCCTCAAGCTCCAGGCTGTTCCTGGTATCCTGCCCCTATATCATCTTCCCAAAGGTCCTGGGCCCTGTCTTCTAAGAGCCTACCCTGTTATAGTGTAGGCTATGTCGCTTTGTGTCAGAGTTTTCCATTACTCTAACTAGAGGGGTCCTAAACCATGCCTGGGTAGACTAAGTACTTTTAAAGTTCTGAGCAAGGTGTCAGATAATAATGGCAGAGAGAACACATCAGAGCAAAACATCCCAGCCTGTCACCAGGAAAAAAAATTAGGACAGAACTCTGATTCTACAACCCCGACCACAGCATAGCCCCACTGATCTAAAACACTAAGCGTCACCTCTTTGCTTTTTTTTTTTTTTTACCGTCTTCTTGTGGTTCTTTCTGGGGATTGAGCCTTTACAAGGGCTATTATGGCAAAATCATGATCAAAACTGAAACAGTCAGAGAACAGGATCTTGATACATGCTCTGCACTGAAATTCTGGAAAATGCACGGAGGACTTTGGGCAGGCATGCTACTGATGGTGCAGGTGTCTCCATGTAGAAGTGGGCACTGGACAGCATTATACGAAACCCAGCTACAACATCTAACGCCTGCATGGACATTCCTATCCACTCACAAGAAGAGAATGTTCGCTCTTGCTGGTAGGACTCAACATGAGCTCTGCCTGTGAGGGACCACTCACGGAAGGGAAGGTGGGGATAATGGTTCCGGGCACGCTCTTGTTTCCGATGAGCAAGGAGGGGCTACAAAGGGCAGGCGGTTGGCTTACAGAAGGGAAGGAGACTAGTGGGAAGTCAGGAGGCACAGTGATGGGGCAGATATCAGTGGTTTCAGGACAAGCGGCAGCAGGAAGCCAAGTGCTCCTCCTGAAGACACACCACTTAGGTATCCACAGCTCCAGAAGGTGATGCGAGAAGGAAATGAGCTCAGAGAACTGCACTTTGTCTAGAACAGAGGGAAACAAAAGGAGAACTGAAGTCAGTGGTTCTCAACCTGTGGGTCAAGACCCACTTGAGGGCCAAACGACCCTTTCATAGGGGTCACGCATCAGATATCCTGTATATCAGATATTTACATTATAATTCATAACAGTAGCAGCAAAATAATGTTATGGTTGGGGTCATTACAACATAAGAAACTGTATTGAAGGGTCTTAGCATTGGGAAGGCTGAGAACCACTGGCGGAAGATTTGTGCCCTGACAAAAATACCTTAGCAAATAGAAGAAAAGCTGAGTGAGAAAAACATCAGAACAGGAAGGGCAGGGCAGAGTGCTAAGGTACAGAGAGAAAAAAAAAAGGTCTAAACAGGAAGGACACTAAAGAAATGTATGCAAATGTTTACTTGTATAGAAAATGTTAAAGATTTCTCTTTGAAACCATGATCATATAAAATACCAAAGATGAAATACTAAACCAATTTGTATAGCCAGCAGACATGGCTTTTCGATAATAACTTTAAAACATTGGTAAAAAAGAAAATACTTTTCATAGAAAATAAAATTAAGTAGAAGAAATAGGTATATGATAGCTTTGACAGATTTCAAACACATTACAAAAGCACGCTCAAGAGACTGCCAGCCCGATCAGTTAATTACAACGGGGAACGGTTTCATAAATTAGACTATAGAAAGTTAAGTTTAAAGGCAGTCTGAGTAATAAAAATACACACTTTAAATAATTCATAAATTAAGTGGAAAATGTTTTATTGATAGAACCAAAAAATACAGCTTTGTGTGTGTGCATGGTAGATTTTTTTCTAAAAGCACGTGTTGTTGTTTCAAGTCATTCGAAAAGGATAACTTTGTCTATAAAACATCTACTTTTTTTGAGAATGACGGGAAGGCAGGGGCTGGGAGGTGATCTTACTTTGATTTTCTGCTTTTATGTTCAACGCCCCACCCAGATGTGACTAGCCACCCCCCTTCATTCCAGTATCCTCCACACAGGAGGGACGGAAGCTCTGAGGGTTTTATAACTGGCCCCATTCCAAAAAAGCCACATACAAAGAACTAGCCAGCCTTCATCGCCTAAAGAAACAGGCAGTAAAATGGATGTGTCTCCAGGTCAATTGAAATTTCATTTAGAAAATCTGACTTTAAAATGGACATCTCGCAAGAGTCAAATGGAGAATTCACTGGGACATGCCCATAACATGCATCTCTCTGTCTACTATGCATTCATGTAAGGCTCAAAGCTGTGGGAGCTCATCAGACTGGCCCTCCTTGACCACAGCTCTCTGGAGTCAATGAGGGAGCTGAACAAAGACAGTTTGAGGAGTAGAGGGCAGAGTCAAAGAATTAAGAAGACAAAAACTTGATGTAGACAAGTTTAATGCATTATGATCCAAAGTACCTGCTCAGGCAAGACAATATATGCATATAATTTTGTTGTGGTTAAACAAAGAGTTAGAAGACAATGAAAGCCATCAGTGATTGGACCCCTGCAGGGCCTGCAGGTGATATGGACACACCCAGTCCTTCAAGGCGGCCTTCAGTCCAGACTGTTAGGGGTTTAGTCACCACCTTCAGTTTGCAGTTTGCCCATTCCTGGTGTTGATCCAGTTATTTTCCTGGCTTGACTTGCTACTGTGATTCTATGTTCTAACAGCTAATCATGTGCCCAAAAATATCCCACATAATTATGTTATACTGAAACAAATGTTTCCTCACCCCCTTTGCTTTCAGATAGTCCCTAATGTTAGGAATATATTTTTTTAGCAGTTCTAATGTGTGTTCAAAGAGTCCTGCTCAGTAATCTACCTACATTCATCCTACCATTCACCCAAGAGGCACTATCCCTTTAAACTTTGAGACGCTCCAGTTAGAACAAAGAGGGAGGGAAAGGGTTCAGAGTTGGTGGAATAATCACTTCTAATCGATCAATTTCCCCTGAAGGTACAGCTGAAGGAGAGAGGCGACTCCCAGTCCAACTCCTTGAAGTTTAAAGAAACCAAGCCCCAGGGCGCAGGAGAGAAGGATTCCTGCTTTTGCCTCCAAGACCTATTAAGAGGTCACTGACCTCTGTGACACCTGGGCCAGCCCCTGAGGACAGGCTCCCCAGACAGGGGCTTAGCACAAAGAGCAGGATGTGGAAAGTATCTACTTTTCATAGATTCCTTAGCAACCCATAGTCTAAAAGAGAAAGAGATGTCAGTTAAGAGCATCTTAAGGAGAATGACCTTTAAAACAGAAGCAAGTGTGCTCTGGCAAAAATGTGAAATTTTCACCGTCTCGTTGTATAGTGTAGATTTCACACTTAGAAGGGCAACATGGGAAGAGAGCCGTTCTGTGCACATGGCTAAGCCCCGTGGACACGGTGGGCGGCATGACTGCAGAGGCCTTGGAAATTGGGGGTCTCTTTTAATTCATCTTCCCCACAAAAGACCCCATGGCTTTCAAGTCCCAAATACAGCTCTTGGTTTACAATTTTTACATATATCCACAGGGACACGCTGACAGGTTTAATCACCAGCAATAGACGTCAAGGACGGCTAGAAGTTCTTAAAGATATTCTCCCATGGTTTGTATTCTTGACATTTTATTTACAAGTTTGGGGCAAATGAATCCTGAAACCAGACAATTAGATCACTAGATATTCATTCCCAATTATATGGAGATTAGATCATAATACAATGAAGGGAAAGTCATTTTATAAAACCACTGTGTTTTAGATGTTCAAAGGTAAGACTTTTAAACATACAGATTTATGCAATTTTTTTTTCTGAAACTGTAACACTCTTTAAGTACCATTTTAAATACTCAAATTAATCAAAGAACATATTAATGTAAATACAGTTCTATCTAATGGGGCAGAGAGTCCACTTAGGTTTTCTTGTTAGAGCTAAGTGGATGTACCATTCATTTTCCATTCAGTGAATCCAACCTTCTGGAGCATCCTGCTTGCACTCAGCGGTCCTGGAATCCACGACTTAGGAAAAGCAGACTGAGAGTATGAACACCTAGCAAGAGATAACACAGAAATGCAGCACATTCTGCGTACCTAAGCTGTCCTTGCAGCACGGGAACTATTTGATTTTAATCAAGCTAACACATGCAATGCATCATCAGCCACAGTAAGAAAACATAATTCATAGGCCTGGCTCGTTATAAACCTCAGTTACATGATAGAAACCATTCTAAGAGCCTTAAGGACAACAGAAGCACACGCGTGTTAACATGAGAGCAGCAGATAAAGAACTTCAACTTCTTAAAACTCTGCTCTTAAAAAAACCAAATATACAAACAAAAAGGGCCAGCAGGACGGTTGAGCGGACAAAGACTCTTGTCAAGGAACCTGGCGACTTGAATTCAAACCCCAAGACACACATAGTGATAGGGCACTCCAAACTGTCCTATAACAGCCATATGTGTGCTGTGGTAAGAGTACACCCCCAACACACACACATACATACACACACACACACACACACTTACAAACAACGTCATACTTACTTTTAATCTGCCATAGCAAGCGACAACAGTGCTGAGATAACAAGTGTTATTTACAGCAGGTAAGAAGTGAAGAGACCCCCCAAAACCAGAGAAAGGAGTTTACTTGCTAACCAATTACGGGTTACTCTTTCATAAATTCATAGCTGACTTAGTCACCGCCCAGGTGGATGGAGATAACACGGCTGGCTGAAGCACGTTCTCTAAACTGGACCGCAGCGGAGGCTCTGGAGTTGTTCTCAATACTGGGGAGCATGTTCTGCGGAGCACAGAGGGTACTGCTCGGGCTCTGAACGGTTAGCTTCCATCAGAGAAGACACCGTTCAGAGTCAGCCACTTAAGGGATGGAGGGAGTGGTTCACTGGGTAGAGTGCCCTCTACACAAGCACAGGCCCTGAGTACCATCCCAAGAACTCCTGTAAAAAAAAAAAAAAAAAAAAAAAAAAAGCCAGGAGCCCCGATCCATCTTGTGAGCCGGGTACTGGGGAAGCAGAGAATGGGAGATCCCTGGAGACAGCTGGCCAGCCAGACCAGTCTAATTGTTTGCTTCCAAGCTAATGAGAGACTCTGTCTCAAAACTAAGGTGAATGAAATTCAAGCTGAGATTATCCAGAGGGGTATCCACATTCGCAGTCCACCCGCAGAAATTAATAAACTTTAAAAAGTTATCCTAGGACAAATGTTCCTGAGAGCAAGGTAAGAGAGGCTTCGTGTCTTCTACCCTGTGCACCTCTTCTCAGCCGGTACAGTCAGATCTCCAGAGAAACTGATGCAGGGAGCATCTTCTTTAAAAGCTTTAATTTAGGTCTCAGATTTTTCACAACTAACTGCAAAAGTCCTGTGCAAAAAACTGCAAGATATGGATGGCCAAACATGGGTAATCAACAGGAAAATGGCCAGCGCTGCCCTGAACTCCTGGCAGAAAGAAGCTTTATCAGCCAGCTATGATTTCATCGGGGAGGTCAAAGGTCAGCCAAACAAGACCCAGGCTACACCCACTGTGGAGAATTAACGCAGCATGACAAGCAAACAGTGGGTGCTCTTCACTGGTTTGTGAGGTGTGTCCCCTCAGGTCTAAGGACAATGATAAGCAGCCTAGGAGTCTAAAATTGCAAGGTCAGGGAAAAACCATGCTTATCTCAACCTTACATCATTTCTCCATTTCTGCTTCTGTCCATGTGTGCATGTGTGCATGTGTCCACGTGTGGGAGGCATCAGTAAAAGCACATGAAATTACATACTTTCTGTCAAAAAAAGAAAAAATAAAGGTTTAAAAGGCACTAACCAGTCTCCACACTGAGATGCACACACCAAAAAAAATCTATCCACGAGACCCTGGACACTGCCCTCCCTCAACCAGGCATTTGGGAAAATATGTGGCTAGGGTACCAATTTGGAAATATTTTAGGTAGATACCACAATTCATCTAAGAAGAGTGAAGGTAAAAATAAAACTTACACTATCTTCAGTCTAATTAGTATAGATAGCATCATTATATAAATGACTAATAAAGACATAATGAATTAATATACAGTCTAATATGGAAATATGCAAATAAAACATACAATGCCTCATATTCAATTACCATGAACTAAACTATTTAAATAGCACATTGATTCTGCAGTTTACTTCAACTTACAATTTTCTGAGAAGAAATGGCAAAAAATGGGTTCTAAACGCAGTTTTAATACAAAGTCCCGCTTCCCCTCACCTTCCTGCCAGCAGAACTGGAGTCAGGAGAGGAACCACCTAGTGTTTAATTCACCAAGACTATAGATACCACTGACACATTTTCACTTTTAAAGATTCTCTCTGGACAAAACAAAACAAATAGTTATCACAATGCTCCCTGTATCTGCTGAAGGTTTTAGATTCACAAAAACTGCGCAAAGATTCTAGAAAGTGTCACTCTGAAAATAAAGTCAAGCCAGGCAGTGGTGGCCCACGCCTTTAATCCCAGCACTTGGGAGGCAGAGGCAGGCGGATTTCTGAG
>NW_022196895.1:10602637-10603021 GCF_008632895.1 Mastomys coucha
AAAAAAAAAAGAAAAAGGAAAAAGAAAAAGAAATAAAGTCAAGCCATCCTGCTACTTTATACACCAGCCACTCATGTGCTCAATGAATTCTCCTCAAAACCTACACCAGTACAGGAGCACTGTGTGTTTAAAAACGACCGATCCACACGCAGCTCACACCTGTAACTCCAGCTACCAGGAGGCTGAGGCAGGAGGATCTCAAGTGGGAAGCCAGCCTTGCTTATAATAGCGAACACTTTAGAGAAATCCTATCTCACGATTAACCATAACAACAACAGTGTGGATTGGGACACGGGCCAGCAGCATAACACTTACCTGAGACCAGTATAGCCCAAGCTCAGAAAGAAAGGAACAGCGAGGGAGGGAAGGAGGGAGGGAGGGAGG
>NW_022196895.1:10603251-10606539 GCF_008632895.1 Mastomys coucha
GGAGGGAGGGAGGGAAGGAAGAAGGAAAGGGGAAGGGAGGGAGGGAGGGAAGACAAGCAGGCACTGACTCCTAAGAGAGGTATAATTTGTCTTCACAAGGGATAAACCCCATGGATGTTTACAATCCCTAGAGGTCATCCTTAAGCATATATACCTATAAGCAACAACAAATGGACTCAGTAGGTTGTATCCACACACGATGATGATGGTGGTGATGATGATGATGATGATGGTGGTGATGGTGATGTGATGATGATGGTGATGGTGATGGTGATGTGATGATGATGGTGATGGTGATGTGATGATGATGATGATGGTGGTGGTGGTGATGGTGGTGATGGTGGTGGTGGTGATAAAGGAAGAGATAATGAATTTGAAAGAGGGCATAGAAAGAGCTGGAACAGGAAGGAGGCTGGAAACGCTATAAATACAGTGATCATGTATCAATTTGTCAAAAACTCAAAAAAAAAACCAGAAAGATAAAAAAGGGATGAAAAACAAGCTTCCTATCTGGCTAGAGCTTTATGAATCTGATTTGCAAATATGTATGTTCTCACAAACAGATCACCTTCCTGCCCTGTGGGTTTCTACTTAGCGGACGACCAACAGCATGGCATGGCGGACGCCGGTGAGGAGCTGACAGCATCTACTTGGCATTTTCTGCATATGCACTCAAGCAATCCACATTAATGATGTGAAAGAGCACTCAGCAGACAGCTCGAGTTTGCAAATTAGCAGAAGACAAGAGAGAGAGAGAGGACTCAGAGCGAAGAGCAAACCATATTACCAAATGCACTTTACACATTTATCCCGTTAAGTGTAGCTTAGTCTTGATGATTTACAATGCTGGTTCCTACTCCGTTTTGTAAGCATAATAAAGTCCCGTAATCTCAGCCTTCGCCACAGCACCCTGCTATTAAAGCTTTGTCGAGTCGTGTGATGAGACTCCTCTGGCTCGCAGCCCTCCCCGCCCCCTGAGGGAACTGGCAAGAAATGATAGGGTTTGTGGATTAGCGCAATGAAAGGTTCTCTGTGCTTTTCCTTCTGTAAATATATATTTTGATAATCTGTCTTCTGCATCAGAGTCCCAACAGCACTGGAGGGCTGAGTCCCCTCCCGTCCCAGCCTCCGGGGAGACACGACAGCAAGACTAGAGCCAGGCAGGTGGCTGCCTTCGACAGCTCCAGCTGACAAGTGGGATTTGAATTGGTCCTCACCTTTGTCCCTCTTCCTTCAAGCAAGGATGATATGTAATTTACTTACGTATGCTGGATTACAGACTGGAAAAGAAAAAAAAATAACAGTACCATGAGACAAAGAAGAGAAACCCCATCTGCATGGGTGCCACTCTGTCCCTGACTATGTTTGGGGCTCCTGGTCAAACTCTAGATCAAGTCTGCTTCTCAGAAACAGGGTTGACATTCCAAAAACACCCCTAAGATCCAGATTCCCTTCAGCACACGCGTGCCTTCCTCCATCCCTACATTTTTTTCCTGCACCACAGTCAAGGCCACTCTGCCATCTCATGACCTGATCATCACCTGGAACGGCTTGGCTCAGGCTAGCTCCTCCAGGATTTAAAGGTTTGTTTTTTGGGGGTTTTTTTTGTTTTGTTTTGTTTTGTTTTGTTTTTTGATATCGGGTAACCACTGTCCACTGAGGCAGACTGGCCAAAAAAATCTGCATGGTATTCGGGGACAAAAATCACCAAAGAAATAGATGTGAAGTTACCAAGAAATTCTACAGTCAAGAGAAAGAAAGAAGCAAGGAAGGATTTCTATGGTTGTCGCACAGCAGAACAATCCAGCAACCCCAAGAAGCCTATGTGACACCCCCCGCCCTGGAGGCCTCAGACCATCAAGCACCTGTTTTCTGTTTTGTAAATCCAAGAGACATGTGGCTACTTTTTTGCCTATTCTATTCTATATTTAAGTCCTAGAAAGATATCACTCAGATTCACTCTTTCTTCACACAAATGATTCATGGAAATACCTCCATGAATACCCAGTTGCAGTCTAACTGGGCAGAGACAAGCAGCTAAGTAAAGGCAACAAGATTAATGGAATGAGTCCACATGGATCCAAGAATAACTGGAAATGTCTTAAGAGCCTAGGAAAGGCACAGGCGAGGCAAGGGGTGGGTATAAAAAAGGAAATTAGGAGTCTGAGAATCTACAAGAACCAGAGGCAAGGTAACCAAGTCACAAACCAGGTGGGTAAAGCTAAGAACCAAACCACCGTAACAGAAGAGCGAAAGGTAAGCGTGGACCAGAGAGAAGGAACACGAAACCCAGCTTTGCCACATCAGCTTTATCTGTCTAGAGGTTTTAAAAACAGGTGGTTCCCAGAGAGTTGAGTATAGCCACTGAGAGATAACTCAGGGGCGCTGTACCCTCACTTCCACCAAAAGGCACAACATCAATCACCCTTTTAATTAAAATTGTTCCTGTCTTTAATCTTCTCCTGAGCAGACTGGATGGCATCCTCCAGCTAAGGCAAATTTCAACTCACACACCTTCATCTATTGTGGTTATTATGATTTCTACTCTTCCCTCTCTAGCCTTCCACTTTGCCTTTACAACCCTACACATACCCCCACCCACCACCCCCACCCACCAATACAAACGCATACAGCAGTGGTTCTCAACCTCCCTAGTGCTGTGACCCTTTAATACAGTTCCTCCAGTTGTGGGGATGCCCAACCATAAAATTATTTTCATGGCTACTTCAAAACTGTCATTTTGCTGCTGTTAAAAATCACAATGACCCAGCACTTGGGAGGCAGAGGCAGATGGACTTCTGAGTTCAAGGCCAGCCTGGTCTACAGAGTTCCAGGACAGCCAGAGCCACACAAGGAGACCCTGTCTTGAAAAACCAAAAATAAGCCGGGCAGTGGTAGCACACGCCTTTAATCCCAGCACTTGGGAGGCAGAGGCAGTGGGATTTCTGAGTTGGAGGCCAGCATGGTCTTCAGAGTGAGTTCCAGGACAGCCAGGACTGCACAGAGAAACCTTGTCTAGAAAAAAAAAAAAAAAATCACAATGAAAATATGTATGCTTTCCAACAGTCTTAGGCAACCCCATGTGAAGTGGTCTTTGGACCTCCCAATGGGGTCTCAACCCACAAGTTGAGAAACACTGGCATACACACACTCATCATCACCACCACCATCAATCACCATTATTATCACTACTACCATCATCACCACCATCATCATCATCATCATCACTACCATCCTCATCACCATCAAGCTCTTTTCTTCTTCTGTTTTATCTGCTCCTGGTTTTTT
>NW_022196895.1:10606549-10614152 GCF_008632895.1 Mastomys coucha
TTTTTGTACACAGAAACAAAACCCATTAGATTTGTCCTTTTCTGACATGATTATCCAGTAAGTCACTTTTGTTCTTTGACCTTTAATTAAAATGTTGTGCTTTGTGAGCATAAGCCAGACCCCAGCTTTCTCAAAGCCTTAGATCAAGAGAGACCAAATTTTTATTTCACTTAAAGGAAAAAAAAAATCAGTATATTAGCTGTCCTATACCATACCATGTTCTGCAGATACCATTAAAATCAGACAGGAGTGACCTCTTTGTCTTCTGATTCATGAAGCTGAAATAAGGGTGTCAGCCAAGCACCCTCATTGAAGGTGCATGCTCAGTAAGAAGAATGCAGTACTGCCTTTCAACATTTAACTTTTAAAGTAACTTTAGGATGGGGAGGGGGGTATAGCTCAGTGGTGGAGCACGCATGATGCTGTGAGGATTTTGGTTTCTTTAAAAGAACACAGAGATATTACAGGAATGTGTTTTGGTTTTAATCCCGGCTGTGGGAATACAGGACCACTTCACACTGCCCACAGCAGGTGAGTATGATTTGCCTTGTGCTCCTGCAGGGGGGTGATTCTGCCAGCTGTAGACAGTTTCTGCAGGTGTGTGACTTTAGAATCTAGAGGACTTTTCAGAGGACTTTAGAATCTAGAGGACTCTTCAGAGGATATGTAAAGGCTAGAGCCCCGACAGGAGCAGCCGGTTGGCCCACTGTTGGTTGGACACTGTTCTTTGCAGTTTGTCAAGTAGCATTGCACAAAGGGGCGGCGGCGATACCCCGACCCACAAAGATCAAACTTGCCCCAAGGAACCTGACACCCGAGTCAGCAGGAAGCAGTCTTACGATAACACCGCCCCTTGGCTCTCTCTCCTTTTTCTCTCCTATCTAGTAATAGGAAGTAGAAAGGGTGGAGAAGGCAGAAGGAAGGACCCACAAACTAGCCAAAAGTACAGCACGGAACCCTGATCCTAAATACCACAGGAATGAAGAAATGAACAAAGGAATGAATGAATGAATGAATGAATGAATGAATGAATGAATGAATGAAACCTGAAGCAGGACAGACAGCCCCTTCTCACCTCTGAGGAGCTTTCTCACTGGCTCCGTTCACACTGGTCAGTGCAAGTCCATGGTTGTGCTCATGTATGCGCTATTCTACATGAGCGAAAAGCTTCATCTGAGGCAGGAGCTATCCGCCTAAGAACAGTGTCTTCCTAATTGTCTGCATGTAATAGGACTCTCAGATGGAGTTGGCGGAACTAGCCTTTAATCTCAGCACTCAGGAGGCAGAGAGTGTGAGTCAGGAGGCAGAGAGTGTGAGGCCAGACTGGTCTACACAGTAAGTTATGGGCCAACCATAGCAAGATCCTGGCTTTTCACAAAAAAAACCCTGTGTTCTTAGGCAAAGAGCCATTAGGAAAGTCACCCTAGTGTAGTGTATATACACTGGCAACAGTAAGTACATCCACAAGGAAGATCAATTCATACCCAAAAGAAAGACAAAATTCAGAAGATGGGAGTGTGAACACTGGCCTGGATGGATGCACCCACTGCTGCCAGGAGTACAAAGAAACAAAACGTCTTGGGACTCCAGCTTGACGCATCTCTACAAACAGGCATCTTCTCTCCTCAACCTCCTTAACAGCCAGCCCCTCCACTCCTGCCGGCAACCCAAGCCGATTAACCCAAAGAAAGACAGATTTCCACTCCAACCTCATTCAGAATAGCAAAGAAGAAAAGAGAAAGTAATCCAAGTGTCCAGCAAAAGGACAAGGGGACACACAATGCAGCTCAGTCACATCACAGTACTGTGTGCCGAGGATGCAGTGCGGCTCAGCCACATCACAGCACTGTGTGCCGAGGATGCAGTGCGGCTCAGCCACATCACAGCACTGTGTGCCAAGGATGCAGTGCGGCTCAGCCACATCACAGCACTGTGTGCCGAGGATGCAGTGCGGCTCAGCCACATCACAGTACTGTGTGCCGAAGATGCAGAACACCCTCAACTGTGAAAAACAAAAACAACATACTCTCAAACAGCATGAGACAGTTCTCCCTTGACACAGGCACCAAAGACAGATGAGATGCAGAGAAAAGAGTTCATAGTGATCACAGCGTACAGTCCCATTGACGGCAGGCTGAATGAGTCTATATGGTTAAAGAACTCCTGACCCGGGTACTTCTGGTGGAGACTGAGGAGGAGGACAGGGCAGAGAAGACTATGATGTCAGAGAAAATCTGCATGCAAAAAAGATAGATACAGTGCATTCTGCCAAGAAGTCACACTGCACACTCACATTTTAATTTTATTCTATGCAAATACTGCATTAAAATAAAGACTTACCAATTGCAGAAGATATTAAGCTGTAATCGGTTGACATGCTTATCACGGTTACATGAGTCACCTAATGTGGGATTACTTAATGTGTATTCTAGGCTCAAACAAATGACTCAGTACCCCGAGGATGGCAGCAGACAGGCTTTTATCATCGCAGAAGACAGTGACCAACAGAGACAGCAAAAAGAAAAGGGTGTGCCTGAGACCTTAGGTTGAATTGCAAATATCATACAAACACAGGGTTTCTGTTAGAATCCAAGGAAAATACATATGGGTGTGCTCACTTCTGTATGGGTAGGTTATGGACCATACTATGTGTATATTACAAATCACATTAGCATATTTGTACATGTACTGGTTCAGTCAGTGGAAAGCTCTATAGACAGTAAGATGTAGCACTGAGCACACAGTTGTCAAGTCTTGACTTCTAAACACCCTGTTTTCTAAAATTAACCGATATCACACTACCTAACCAAACACTAAAAATGGTAACAATCACCAAAACAATTGCAGAACATGACTAGACAAGAAAAGAACATGACCCAGAGGTTTTGATTGTCCAAGAAATAAAGTAAGTCCTCCCCCCCCCATAATGACAGAGACATATTAAACAGACACGAAAGGACATAGTTGGAATTTATTCTCATTGGCTAAATCTAGGACATTAAGTACATGGAAAAACTGACAGAGAGCTGGAACTGGAGCTCAGTCGTAAGAGCTATCCAGCAAATGGCCTTGTGTTCAATTCCCATCATGCAAAGATAGACAGATGATAGATGGAGAGGATGGATGGATGGATGGACAAATAGACAGATAGATGATTAATAAATGGATAGACAGGCAGACAAGCAAATAGATGATGGATGGGTAGATGGTCAAATGATATATAGACAGACAGATAGTACATACATAATACATACATACATACATACATACATACATACATACATACATACAATGAACTATGAATCACTGAGTAAAGTAATCTGAAAATCGATGATGATACAAATAAACAAATTAATAAGAAAAGAAATTACTAATGAGCCAAGTAACAAGGACTCTGGCATGTCAATGGAGACCAACAGTGACTGAAGTTCTGTGACGTTGAGCTAGGACAGTATCTTCCCATGAAGTGTCTGTACACTGTAAATGGAGGGGACACAGTCAGTTACACTGAACAAGACTGGCAGACACCATGGAAAGCAAGTCTTCCGGTGTTAATGTTACCATCACTAGAACGCACTAATGCTATTTATGTCCAGGGTGCAAGGGTAAGGAGGGGGTGTCATCAGGCTGGTGGCCTTGCCACAAGCACAGAACCTGGATGTGACCACTAGGAAGCAGACAAACCCACTCACATGGAAATCCTATAAAGTGTGTCAGGTACTCTGTAAAAGTGCCCTCGTCAAAAATACAAAGGAAGGTGGAGAAAGAATTCCTGATTAGAGCAGGCACAAGAGACTTGACAATTACAAGTCACATGTGAAGCTGTACTCAGGGTGAGGCAAAACAGAAAAGGTTATGACATTATTGGAACAATTTGGATTATAGATCAGATTATCAGCAAAAATGAGATGAGTATTAATTTCTTTTTAAACAAATGTTCACTTTCTTGAATCTGGTAACTACACATTGGTCAGAAAAATGGATTGGCTCCCCAGGAAATACACAAGCTGCATTCTAGGGGTGCAATATTTTGAGACTACTCAAATAGTAAGAGAATCATGGGAAGCAATGCAAGACAAAAGAGAGAAGAAATGAGAAGGCAAATAATACAGAATACAATCACCTCATGAGCAAATTAACTAATACATAGTTCTCCAACTACCTCGTAAGCTTCCTGTCCATTTCAAATAATGCTACAATAAAAGTTACTCTAAAATCTCACAAAGTTATAAAGATAGGAAAACAGTCAATGCACACCATTCTAGCCTGTGTCAGTACACATTATTCTAACCACATGCCTCTAATCCCAGCATCCAGGAGGTAGAGGCAGGGAGATAGATCTCTGTGAGGTCCAGGCCAGCTGAGGATACAGGGTTAGACCATGTCAAAGAAGAGAGGAGGGGACAAATGAATCTAAAAAGGGGGCCTTTCCTGCAAGAAAGACTACACAGTTTAATAAAGTTGCTCCCGGCTCTCCCCTCTTGAGGAGACGAGCCCCGGTGCACTTTAATAACGAACTCTGCTTCCTGGATTCCACCCAACGCTGCAACAATGGTCTGCTCAGGAAACCTTGTTCAAATGAAAGACCCATTAAAATCTTACACAAATATAAATATTCTAGGAAAACAGTTGGAGAGCAACTTGTCTACAAAACACATTCCCTCACTATCCTTAGTGAAAGACAGATTGTGCTGGGAAGAAAGAGGCGGAAAAAGGAAATGTCCACCCCCACAGATACAGGAACTGTGGTGGCTTCAGTGAGTGAAAGATGACATGTAGACAATAGTGAGCAAGACTGGGGCCCATGGCCGTGTAGCCAAGCCAACCAACACACATGGCACATCCCTGCTTGGTATCTGCTCACCCTCAGAGACCATGAGGGATCAATCATAGTTCCCTAGAGGACACCACAATTCACAGATGTCCCTTGCACAGAACGGCATAGTACAGCCACGCCCCCCGCCCCCACATACACACACATCATCCTGTATACTCTAAGTTGACTCTATTACCAGCTGTACAATATCAATGCTAGGTGAGTAGTTGTTCATATTATATAGGGAATAAGGACAAGAAAAAGAAAGAATAGAGTCTACCTGTGAACAAAATACTTTTCAAATCTTTTGATGAACAAGTGGTAGAATTGAGAGACACCAAATCCATGAATGTCAAAGATAACTGTATTCTGAGGAGGAATATATTCTACAAGTTTCCGTTTTTATTCAGTCATTGCACTCGACGTGCTGTGTTTTGGTGGGGTGTTACATTTTCCTCTTCCAGCGAACAGCATAGCAAAAAATCATGGCAGCCTTAGTGAGGAGCTAAGTAATAGTCCAGGAATGGGCTGGGCTCAGCCACAGCAAAGACGGAGCCACAGCTCCAGCCCTTCCTGAACTCAGAGTCTAATGATGGAGGCAGGAAATGAATGCCCTTGGTGAGAAGAAGGGCAGTGTTCAGGGGTTAAGGAGTAAGGGTTAGGGGCATAGCTCAGTGGAAGCATCTACGTGAAGTCTCCACTGGATACTCATGCTGACCAGTCTTTATGTCAGTTTGACAGAAGGCAGAAGCATCTGGAAAATGGGGAGTCTTCATTGAGAAAATGTCTCCATAGGAACCGGCCAGTAAACAACTGCGTTAGGTGTTTTCTGGATTCGTGATTGATGAGATTGCCCAGCTAACTGTGGGTGGTACCGCTCCTGAGCAGGTAGTCCTGGGTGCAATGGGAGTACACTGTGCAAGCCAGGGAGAGCAAGCTGGGAAGCAGCCGCACTCTTTGATGGCCTTTCCATCAGTTCCTGCCTCCAGGTTCCTGCCTGGATTTCCTGCTCCAACTTCCATGGTTGATAGACTACAAGCTGTGGAATAAAATAAACCCTCCCTCCCTTGCTTTTGGTCATAGCTGTCTTACAGCACCAATGAAACAATACCCCAGAACAGTAACAACAAAAGAAATGCTGTCGCCTAAGGTGTGGTCATTTAAAAGAATACAGAAGGGCTCCTGACTTAGAGCAGGAGCGGAGAATTTTTTTCTGAAGAAATAATATTTAAGCTAAAGTAAGGTAATAGATGTTAACAAACTTAGGAAACTACTTAAAAGAGTTCTTGTTTTATTTTAGTCACCTAATATCCCATTGTATTCCCAACATTTTAGAAAAAAAAGTAAACAAAATTATATGCGTGTATTTATATATAAGTATGTACATATATAAATATGTGTACATACAGATGTATATGCATTCATATATACACACACATACCTAATCATACTCTAAAGAACTTCAACACTGAGGCTGCCCCAGGACAGAGAGTCATTCAGGAATTTTTAGAAAAATACATCTAGTCAGGAGTGTACAGCCAACCACCCTAAAAACAGTCCTAGGGTTTCAACTGTACAGAGCAAAATAATTAGAGGCAGAAACCACACAAAAGAGCAAACTGGAAGAAAAAAAATCATCAGTAGAACAGTGTGGGGAGCAGGGACAGCATTGGCACTGTTTACCTGTCAGCTGGCACTGATGGATCTTGTGCTCTGTGATGTCGCTCAGTGACTCAAACACCTGGAGGCAGCTGTCACAGCTGTGCACAGCATCCTCCTCCAACTCCTCCCCGTCTTCTGGCCTCTTCTTGCAGTCTACTGCCTCCCCATCTTCAATCTTGTCTTCAAGTTTACAGCTGGGGTCTGAAAGAACATTGAGACTATAAGTACAAGCTTTAAAGACAGGTTCTTGCAGAGTAACATTTCATCTTCTTGCTACCAAAAACAGAAGTGGTATTTCCCTGGAAGCTGCAACAGAGGACTTAGGCTCCAAATGTAATACACAGCATCAAAAGTGTCCATTGGCATTATTAGCAGAGGTTTTCTCCCCACTGTATAGGCCTGGTCACACACCACCCCCTTCAAACAAACCATGCTTAACTTCACTTTGTGTTTTTAAACCGCCTTTTAGAAGTTCTTCATTAAAAGAGAAAGATAAATCACTTTTAAAATAAACAGTCGTCAATGCAAAGGAAAAAGAAACTCCTTCTAAGAATGAACTCCTTTCTGCTAAATATATTCTTTCATGGGAAATTACCAGACCATACAAAGCCTAGAATCAGCCAACCTAATTACCATAGGCAAGAAATTGACCTTTGCTTATAAACTGGTCAAAATGCACAGTTACTCCATTATCTGTGATGTAGTGAGAGCAAAGCAAGCTCTGCCACCCAGCCAAGTGCCCTCTCAAGCACAAATGCGAGCGAAAGCATGTTCTGTTTTTTGGATTTCCAAATTACACAGAAAAAAAAAAGCATAGATATGAACAAATATTATAAATACAATTGAGTCAACAACCTAAAGCGACGTTGTCAGTATGGCAAAGCTGCACACTGTGTAAACCATAATAGTCCTATCTGTATCCTAAGAATAATCACCAAATGGCAGGACAGGTAGAGAGTAAGGCACACATACTGTATGTACTGAAAAGTTTCATGTATGGATTACAATATGCTATCCCTTGGTTCACTATAGAGAAGTCAACCATCACCAGAACTAGACACACACACACACAAAATAAATGGATGGATGGATGGATGGATGGATGGATGGATGGATGGATGGGTG
>NW_022196895.1:10614538-10644890 GCF_008632895.1 Mastomys coucha
GATGGATGGATGGATGGGTGGGTGGGTGGATGGATGGATGGATGGATGGATGGGTGGATGGATGGATGACAGGCAAAGACTAATGCTTTTGTTCTCTGTAGAAATGATAAGAGAGGAATAAGAGAAGGAAAGGAATGTCAGGCATGGAGGGAGGGGAGGAGGAACAGGAACTACATTAGAAGAAATTAGAATCATCAAGGGCTTAGTTTGGGGGTTATTAACTTCTCACTGTAGAAAAGTCCTCCACAATCCGATATAAAACATATTTTCAATTTTTTGTCTTTAGATAACGTCTTACATAGCCAAGGCTATCCTTAAATTCCCTATGTAGCTGGAGGATAACCTTGAACTTCTGCTCTCTCTACCTCCATCTCCACCGTGCTACGCTAAGAGGCAGGAACCGCCAGGCCTGTTCTGTGTGGTGCAGGGATGGAATCCATGGCTTCATACATGCTAGGTGAGCAGCCTACCAACTGAGCCATAGCCCCAGCTCAGGGTTTCTATATTAAGATCTTGTCTAATGAATGTAAATTACAAACGGGTTGTACCAAGGTACCTAACAAATGTATTACCTAAAGCCGTATTTTCCATACGACTATGATGTTACTTTTAATGACTGTACTATACTGGATTATTTAAATATATGATATGTGATGTGTCATTGAATATTTGAAATTCTACACCCAAGAATCTACAAGACCAGCATTTGTCAAGTCTTGGAAAGTTCGTGGATGCTGCTACTGTGGGCGGCCTGCTAACTTGCCGGTCGCATGCTCCCTGGAAGCCCACTGCACGTCCTTTTCTGTCTGGTGGTTGTTCAAAGCCTTTCTCAGAATCTGAAACTAACATAACACCATCACTATCCTCCAAATGATTTGGATAAACCAAAGTCAACTTTTATTTCAACATATAGGTACTCTCACTGGGTCATGAAGAAAAGCAAGTGCCCCATCTCAAACAGCAGGTCATAATGGAGGAGCTAGAGAAAGGACTCAAGGAGCTGAAGGGGTTTGCAGCCCCATAGGAGGAACAACAATATGAACCAACCAGTACCTCCAGAGCTCCCAGGGACTAAACCACCAACCAAAGAGTACACATGGAGGAACCCATGGCTGCAGCCGCATATGTAGCAAAGGATGGCCTTGTTGGTCATCAATGGGAGGAGAGGCCCTTGGTCCTGTAAGGGCTCAATGCTACAGTGTAGGGGAATGCCAGGACCAGGAAGCAGGAGTGGGTGGGCTGGTGAGCAGGGGGAGGCAGGAGGGGATAGGGGGTTTTCAGAGGGGAAACCAGGAAAGGGGATAACATTTGAAATGTAAATAATGAAAATATCTAATAATATATATGTATATATATATATACATATATATATACTTAATACTAAACATTTAACAATGTAATTAAATGTATGTTAAATATATGGTAATATATATATATGTATATATATATATATATCAAATTTTTAAAAAAAAGAATGTAGTATTTAAGTAAGTTGGTAATCAGGGTTGATTTGATATCTGAAAAATGATTATCTCAACACCTACCATACAACCCATCTCAATTCACTGACTGAGGTTTCCACAGATGCCCTCTGGGGAAAAAATAACAAGATCTTTCTCCCTTGCCTCATTCTCTACGCAGCCCAGGTGAATGTTTTGTATTATTTAATAATGGGAAGAAGGGGCAAAGAATGCCTTAAAGAAGAAGGGAAAGGGGCCCTTTTTGGTACTTTGTAAATGCGAAGAGACCAGTGGCCTGCAAATCTAAAAAGCATCCACATGCCTACATTCTCCAAGACTGACACGTTATGACCCACCACACTGGCGTTTCCTGCCTTCAAATGTTCCGTCTGGAGTTACAGACTCAACACATTGGTGATGGTCCAGAGAGCTCTCACAGACCAAAGCCAAGGAGGAAAAGGCTGCCAACCCAGAGGGCAATTCAGAAAAGGAAATAACTGCCCCACTTCGACAAAGTGACCCCACGCCAGTAAATGCTTGCTGGGGGCAGGATGCACATGCTGAATATTCTTCCTTGTTTAGCCCGAGTTTCAGTTTCTGAAAAAACTGACAGTATTCAGGGAAATGTGGGTGTTAGGGTCTGCATTTTAATATGGGCATTTAGAGGCTAGGCATCAGGCTTACAGAGCTGTTTGTTTTTAAGTAAGGAGACTGGATACTTTAAGTAATATTGCAGAGAGAAAGGATAAGAAGTCACCTTCCTTATTATTCAGTACTGTGAGTATTTTGCAAAAATATGGTATCAAAGATCCTAACCAAATAGGAATGCACAGTGTTTCTGCTCTTCGGAGCTAAGGAGGAGCTTCGGCCTGTGCTTCCACGTGTGGCTGGTTATTAGAGTGAGGGTCATTTTAAGACTAATAAAAATGTTTTGCCTGCACTTCTGGGTTTACAGATAGAACCCTTTGGGGACTGAAGTCAGTCAAGCTTATTCACTTCTGCTGCAACTTTAGGATGCATGCTCCAGCCAACTGGCGGATTTGTTTTTAGGTCAACACTTAAGTGGGACCCTCTGGGAGGCGGGTTCGATTATAGCCTAGGAGGCCTCTGTGTAGGGAGTACTAGATTCTCAGTCTCTTTCTTTGTGATGAGACATTTTCCCCCCAGCCTCCACTTGCTCGAGGAATTCTTTCTTGGCCATTCAAAAGATGTGTTTATTTGTGTGAGGGGTCCTTGTTCCTGATGCCAGTGGGTGTGGGAAGCATCTTGAAAGCCTGCCTTGTCAACCATTTTCTTTCCCACAGGTGGCTACACTTCAGTAATTGCACATGGCCTCAGTGATGGAGTTTTTATAAAGTCCTTTGAGATCCAATCATAAAAAATAATTGTATTACTCTGCTAGTCATTCAAACCCCTGACTTCAGCCTAAGGGGTTATAAACACAAGACCCATGCCTGTAAGTGTCGCCCTGCCCCCAGCCCTGCTGCCTGCGGGACATTGTTCTTCCAACCACATAGTTGCCTATAAACCCTCTCACAGGGCAGGATTTTAAAATAGCCCCCATCATGTCCCCTAAAGGGCCACTGCAAAGCACACTGTACCTCAGGCGCCTCTCTCTCCCAATACCCCAAATGATGCTACTCCAAACATGTGGCCTCTGTCACAAAGGATCTCACTTGCTAACCCAACACTCCAGCTCATCCTTTCGAGGGGGCTGTGGGATGCTGGATTTATAGTGTTCTGATCCGAACTAAAGGTTGGCTTTTGGAATAGAAGCACAACTGTTATGACTACAATAAAGGGTGGCATTCTGTTTCCAGTTTTGTTAACATTACCTACAAATGAGGATTTGAAGAGGCATGATTTTCCTCTCATTATGGTCTCTGGCAGGTAGTTCTTTCCTTCCTGCTCTTCCCAAGGACTGTTATTGCTTCAACTTGGTTTAATAAAATTACAACTTTGGGGAAAATGAAAAATTGCCCTGGCTTAAAAGTGTTGGAGGCAATAAAGTCATGGACTTCAATTAATTTCAAGTGCGGGATCAGTTTAAGGCCAACCAGCAGAAATTCTATTCTGTCCATGTAAAAATGAGGTTTCACCACATTTACTTTTTTATAACCTATATAAAAGTCAAGTAAAAGTAATGAATACCTAAAAGCCATCTCACTGGCCTGGCAGGGACTATCTGAATGCTTGAAACCATCTTACATATTTCTCTCTTTGCAACAAGGATGCCATGAACAAAGCTAAAATGTCAAACTACTAAGAAAACAGCCCAATTTCCACGCCATTCTGCTGCCCAGAAACGGACCTCCTTCCAAGCCACTTTTGCATGGAAAAGCACCAGCAAAAGAAAGAAAAATGAAGAGATCATGTGGTTATAATTATTACCAGGCAAGGAATATTTCTGCAGCTCAGTGATGAAGTAAAACTCTGTCGCTCTCTTCTCCCAATAGTGTCCATCGCAAAACAACTGCCTCATTAAATCTCTGCAGTAAGATTAATATGCCGTAGCTGCACTACATTTATAACTTGCTACTCTATAAAAAGCACATTTAATGGTAAGAGCCAGAGCCGAGATACAAAGTATTACTATAAAAACTTCTGGCAGCGAGAAAGAGCACGGGCCCTGGTCCTCCTTGCAGGAGATATAAACGAGGCTTTCCCTGGTTAATTCCATGCATGAAGCCCTACCTTAAAAAACAGACTCAGTTTTTATGAGAGTGGCAAAAACACAAGATTCTAGTGATGCCTACAAAAGCAGGAAGATCACTTAGCCACGGAGATTGGTGAGACATGAATTAACCCCAACCGTACACATGTGCACAGGCACAGACTTCAAACTAAACCACTTCCTAATATTTGGCCCACTTGGGCATAGCTACCTTCTCACCAAATGAAACTATGGTGTGAACTGCTCAATATTAATCGACACAGTGCCAATGAATTCAGGACACGATGAAATCAAAATAATATAGATTTCATTTTCATGACCACAACTGTGGGGAACTTAATCAGTTAAAGATATAAAACTAAATATTCCCCCCAAAAGATGTTGCTCCAGATACTACAGTAAAGTAGGCCAGTAACGATGTAAGGGTTTGCTCTACTGCAAAGCCTTGAGGAGGGCTCAGATGACCTGGGTTGGATCCCTGGGACCAATGTGATGGATGTATGCTATGGCACAAAGGATTCCATGGGCATGGGCACATACATGAACATGTATGCACACACGTGCTCACACACACACACACACACACATGTGCCCATGCACACAAACACTCGATCACACACATAAAACACCACACCAAATGATGTAATGAAAATTCTTAATGTAAAAAAGGAAAGGAAGGCTATTCTTTACAAAGACAGCATTAAAATCCCATGTCTTAACTAATAATTCATATAAACACATTTCGTACTCATATTTTCCACAAATCACTACTTGTGCTAAGTGATAATTCACAACCTTAACTTGTATTTAAAGTTCATATGTGGGTTGGGGAGATAGATTAATGGGTAAAAGCATCGTGGTGAAAGCAAGAGGATCTGAGTTCAAATCCCCAGAACGCACAGAAAAGCCGGCCGCCTGTTGCAAACAACTGTAACAGTAACACCCTCCCATGGGAGACAGAGGTCAGTACAGATGTGGATAAATCTCAGAAACTCTTGGGGCTAACAAGCTGGGGGTGTCAAAAAAAAAACATAACCAAGATATGCTGTTTCAAACAAGGTCAAAGATGAGGATGGTCACCTGAGGCTGCCCTCTGACCTCCATACATGTACTTGAGTCTTGACACACAAATGATCATAGATGTGTACAGACACATGCACACAGACAAATAAAAAGAATTAAATACATAAATGAAATGAAGTGCACAATAACTAGTCATCTATGTTCGCTGACATATTTAGAAGTCTGAGGAGAAAACCGGAGAACATCTGTTTAGAACTCTATCAAAAAGCAGTCTTGCTGCGTACGTCTTCAAACCATGCTCACTAAGTTTTCCTTACCGAGAAGCAGGAAACCTTCCTGGTGGTCAAAAGCTATAAGGCAGGGTCACTACTTGGTGATTTTCTGAGCTCTAGATACGCGGTGTTCGAACTTGAAATCCCCTAAGATGGAAACAGACTTGGGGAAAATAACTTGTACAGTTAAAACAGTGGCTAGGAAGCCTTAATGAAGGCTTGCAGCAAGCCAGCCTGGGCAGCCGGCGGTCAGTCGCACGCTTGGCCTGCTGGCAGCTGTCTCGCTTCTAGGCTGTCAAGTCAAGGCAAACAAACAAACAAAATAGAAGTAATGGGGGCTAGGGGAGCTAATCTCAAGTATCCTGAAGCTGTGGCCTCTACCCTGGCTCCACTATTGCAGGGACAAGACAGAGAATCCCACGGACCACATGGCTAGACTCTGATGGTCAAGGTTGGGACTGCACACTTGGGACTGCTCTCACACAGGACCAGAGTTTAGTTATGAGCACACACAATGGGCAGCTAACCGGGGCCCATGATTCCAGCTCTAAGGGATCTGAGATGCTTTTCTGACCTCTGCAGGCTCCTACACTCACATGCACAGACCCACACACAGACTCACACGTACACATTATTCAAAATAAAATAAATCTTCAAGAACATAGTATGCTCTTCAGCCTGGTGACATGGTGCAGAACTCAGTACTAGATGGGCAAAGACAGGAGGGTCACAAGTTGGCAATCAGCCTGAACTACAGAGCAAGACCTTGTCCTCTGCCCCCAAAATTAATGACTCTCTTTTCCATGTTTACTTTCTACCTACTCTATTCTCGGAACTACGTTTCTAGTTATGAAACTGCTTTCTTGAAGAAAATGGGGACCACTTTCATCTGCCCTTTCCCTTTTGTCTACAAGTCCTTTCAGATAGAAAGAATTCCCTCTGCATTACAACAAATCATTTCGATATTTGGAATTTCTGCAGTTTTAATTGACTGTTCTCAAGTCTGTTAGGCTCCTGGAAGACCAGAGAGGAGAATCACAGAAGTATCCCTATCAAGACAAACTGGTCAAACGTAAGTTTAATCTCATTTCATCCAATACACGTGAAGATCCTTGTTCAGGATGTCGAGTTTCGGGATGGGGTGAGCCTTGGGAGGAAGTTTTAAAAACATACATGCATGCACAGCTTGAAACAACTAGGAAGCTCTGATTCCAATCAGAAAACCCTATCTAAATTCCCTTGCTTCATTCTGTTGTCTATCATTTAGTCAAAAGACTTAGCAGAGGTAAGCAATCTCAAGGGTCCAGCATTTAAATAAGAGAAGTTACAAGCTTTGCCCTACTTCAAGCTCAACTGTTTCAAGACAGGTCACTACGCCTGCCTTGTCACAACTTCAGCAAGCAAATATTTCCTGAGCACCTGGGAGTTCAAAGCCTAAGATGAGGCTGCTTTCTCCCCGACAGAGCTTCGAATCTACCCTCATTTCTAAGGTGGTTGCTCAGGAGTAGTTTCAAAGGTTTGGTAGTGTCTCTCTCTCTCTCTCTCTCTCTCTCTCTCTCTCTCTCTCTCTCTCTCTCTCTCTCTCTCTCTCTCTCTCTCGTTTGTTTTTTGAGACAGGGTTTCTCTGTATAGCCCTAGCTTCCTGGAACTCACTCTGTAGACTAGGCTGGCCTTGAACTCAGAAATCCGCCTGCCTCTGCCTCCCAAGTGTTGGGATTAAAGGCGTGCACCACCACTGCCTGGCATCCCTCTCTTTTAGCATCTAGAATGGACAGGAACAGGCTGAGGTTGCTAGAAGCTTACAAATGTTTCCCTTGGTCCATTTACCCAAGTCTGCAATTCAAAACATTCTTTCCGTGTCATGGCATGATGAACACAGCAAACTCATACAGGTAAGAGAGAAAAACCAAAAACTCAGTGAGGTCAGGAGGTCAAGATGTGGCTAAGCAGGGACAGAGCAGTTTGTTAGGGAGAAAGAAAAAAAAAAGACAAGGAACACAAGTAGAGCTCCAGTTCCCAAACCAAGGACACAGATATCAAAAGCAACATGCTGCCTTCAAGAAAACACCAGGCAAACCAGGACAACGGTGGAGCACAGCAGGTTGGAGGGTGGCTGGGGACGGGACTATAGACAGACAACATGAGGTGTGCATGCTAGCCTCGGTGCCAGAAGCGAGTGGGGGATTTCTAAGCAGGGGATGAGATGGGTCCAGTTCAGAGGGATGCTGCACTGCTCAGAGAGGATGTGCTGGCAAAGAGCAAGTCAGGAAGCAGGGAACCGCTGTGACAGTTACAACATAAACAAGGGAAGAGGGAGAGCCCAAGCAAACCAAGTCTGGAGCAGAAAGGAAATGGTGTTAGAGAGGGCTGGTGGGAGAGGACAGTGAGTTGGTGAAAGGCAAGGCAAGTGCTTGAAGCCACAGGCCTGGAGAGCATGCCGAGAGAGCAGGCAGGGTCAGGCTGAGGACTCGCTCTCCTAAACAGGTGTCACCCACCGAGTTATTTATCTTGAAATCATCTTCCCATTTATCTAAATGCTCGAAAATAAACACCAGAGCCAGACAGAAAGCCGGCAGAGGGAGCACAGCAGACAATTTCCTAGCCAGAGACAAAGTACTTCAGGACTTCAGAAGGCTTTGGTGAGACCGATTCTACATTTTAATTTTATTTCAAACATATATAAGGACAAATAAAGGAAATATAAAATTTAACTAAAAACAAAAATAGGTATTGGATCCTCCTTCTTCTGTTTTCTTTTTAATTATCATTAAAAGTTCATTTAAATAGATGGCATGATTGATCCTTCCCAATAAAAGAAAACCATGCACAAGAGCTGGGCATGGAGCTCAGTTGTAGTTTTTTTTTTTCCTACCATGTAGGAAGCCCTGGTCAGAGCTGTAGCACTCATAAACCTGGCTGGTGGCATCTACAAGCTTCAAGGCAAGAGATTCAGTGAAGTCATCCTTCCCTACCTGAGGAGTCAGAAGCTAGCCTAGGATATAGAAGACCCTGTCTGAAGAAAAATGAAATAAAATAAAATAAATCTCTATACAAAAGGCACATTAACAAACCACAATGTGCCACATATCCCTGTCCCTAGGGCCCCACACACTTCTGTCCCCAGGGTGCCACACACCCCTGTCCCCAGGGTGCCACAAACCCCTGTCCCCAGGGTGCCACACACCCCTATCCCCAGGGTGTCACACACCCATCACCAGGGCGCCACACACCCCTGTCCCTAGGGTACCATACATCCCTGTCCTCAAGGCACAACACACCCTGTCCCCAGGGTGTGACACACCCCTGTCCCTAGGGTGCCACATACCCCTGTCCCTAGGGTGCCACACACCCATCTCCAGGGTGCCACACACCCCTGTCCCCAGGGTGCCACACACCCATCTCCAGGGTGCCACACACCCCTGTCCCTAGGGTACCACACATCCCTGTCCTCAGGGCACCACATACCCTGTCCCCAGGGTGTGACACACTCCTGTCCCTAGGGTGCCACACACCCCTGTCCCTAGGGTGCCACACACCCGTCCCTAGGGTGGCATACACCCGTCCCTAGGGTGGTGAACAGGGCTAAGATATTTGAACATTTAAAAAACCTCTGTACATGATCCAAACTAACATCCCCTAAAAAAAAAGAAAATGTCAAATAACCCTATGAAATGTTCCTCACAAGCATGCATAGAACCCTATAGAATACAGGAAGTCACCAAGAGTAACCACAGGCATATAAGTAAGCCAGATGACAGACAAGGGTGGTACAAAAGCTCAGATCTGTGTGACCTCACAAGGAAAAGCCTGGCTGTTTGCTAAACGAAAAGTTTTACAGTGAGAAGTCGATCTGGAGTTGCTCTGCCTTACGGTACTTTTCCTGCTTTCTCCCATGGTTAGCATCGGGTTGTTTAGCTTGCTCGTTTGGTATTTTTATATTTGGTTTGTTTCGGAGACCCTTTGCTTTTGCCTTTGTTTCCATGTGGACTTTTCCTTTCTCCAGACTCCACTCCTCTGACCATCCAGTCTTCCACTCAGCCCTCATACATTAGACTCTCGCACCAATCAAACCAAACCAGAGACCAGACAACATTCCCATCTTAAAGCAAGACTCTTTTTTTTCCATTTTACAGAATAAAAATACTACAAAGAGATATTTTCAACAGTCAGGTATCATAGTACTAATTTCTCTACAGCAAAATAATTTTGAAAGTCTGAAAATTCAGTGTGGAGGGAAATAAGTGGCTGGAAAATATGTGCGTATAATCCTTGGGTATGTAGACTAAAGGATGTGTCAAAACAGCCACAATCATGAGTGAAATCTGTTTAGAAGCTAAACTTTAGACACAAGGATTTGGAGAAAGAGCATTTTATCAGAGTCTCACCTACAGGACACTTTGCTACAACCATCCAATGAGAATCCAGGACAGAATGTGAACACATGGTACCTTCTACCAATGGTTCCGATAACTGGCCCACTGCAGGCACTGTCAATGAAATGGCCACCATTCATAAAAACCAAGCCAGCATTATTACTCGGTTCTCTTTACTCCTAACCTTTTCTTATCTCTTTGTTTTGTTTTAGAACTTTGGATGTTCCTCTTCTAAAATGCAGAGGTACTCCTGAAAGGCAAAGACGAAAGGATTTCTGTAGAGAGCGTCAATGTAGCATTTTGACACTCATTGTTAGGTTAAGCTGGGTCCAAAGTGAAAAGTAAAGCAGAAGGGACGAGCAGGTGGCTTCGTTCCTAAGGTGTCTGTCTTGCAAGCAGCATAAGACCTGAGTTTGGTCCCCAGAACCAGCCAGGAATGATGTCACACACCTGTAATACCAACACTGGGGATGGCTGGCCTACACACATATGCGTGCGCGCGCGCGCGCGCGCGCGCACACACACACACACACACACACACATGTACAATAGACTCACTAAATTAATGAATTAATAATGTGGAAAGTTATTCTTAAACAAAAGAAAACAGCTATATTTTTCCTTTCCAACCTACCACACAAGTAGCAACTCCTCATTTGTAAGTGATCCTGCTTAGGGAAATAAGAGGAATCTGAACAAAAGTTTTGGTCAGACAATGAATGACTCAACAAAAGGAGAAAAGGGGAGGGGGGACCTATAAAATAAGGTATATGTGTGTGCAAAAAAGGATAGGAATAAAACCCAGGGTTGTGGATTATGACTTACAAGCTATTGAAATTGATAAGAAAACTGATGTTATATTGGGGGAAAAAATTAGGCCATTTTATCTTCACCTAGTTGGATTAATAAATGTAAAAATGGAACCAACCCAGAATGTCTAAGGTTCCTTTAGCCTGATGTAAAACAAGAAAAGCCACATGACCAAAAATAAACTACAAAAATAGATTATTATTGATCTGGTATCATTTCTGCAGCACCTTCCTTGAGCAGTTGGAAACAAAGGAAATTAAACAACATCCTTTAAACTTTTTAACTGTACTTTTGATTTCCTAGAACACAAATAATTTCTTGAATTTACTAATGAATTATAGGTTAGTTTTAAGGCAATTTCTCCCCTCCCCCCCAAAAAAGACCTGTAAAATGCAGTTTTTCCTATAAAATTGACAATCTTACCAAATGTTCACTCCATGTGCACATACCTGCAGAGCAGTAATAAAGACACTAGGTCCATTTGCATAATCAATACACAATTTACAGAGCTGCCCAGACAGAACCAAAGAGAATGTGGATGCCATTATCTTAGCTACTATAAATTAATAGTTGTTTGTGGAAACATGATCCCACTTACGCTGTCTCAATCTGGACTTATCAGGAGACTGTGATCATACATCAAATGTTTTTACAGTATGCATAAGACATAAATGCATTTTGAAGCAGTATATACCTAGAATAGTATATAGTATATAGAATAGTATATAGTATATAGAATAGTAGATAGTATATACCTAGAATCCTAGCACTTAGAAAGTGGAGGCCAGGGGATCAGAAATTCCAGGCTAACCTGGGCTATACAGTGTCTTTGAAACCAGCTCCTAGATTCATGAGACCCCATTTCAAAACAATGAATATGTGGCTTAGCATGTAAGGACATGTACTGCTCTTACGGAAGACTTAAGTTGGGTTCCCAGCACCCTTGTTGGGTAGCTCACAACCACCTATAATGGTAGCTCTGGGGATCTGAAGATGCCAACCTCCACAAGTACCTGCATTCTCACACACACACACACACACACACACACACACACACACAAACACACAACTAAGAATAAAATATTTTTAAATAAGTAAATTAGATAAAATAAATTTTAATCAGATAATTTCTAAATATGAACAAAGTAAAAGCAACTAAGTTGATCACATGGGGGTAAAAACTGTTGGTAAATACTGACATGTATTTATCTATTGATTTTCTAACATCTACTTTAGGAAGTAGAATAAAAGTGTATGTGTTTACATATAGAAGTTCTTTCAGAAGAAGACCACAAGGCCCATCTACTTTAGGAAGTAGAATAAAAGTGTATGTGTTTACATATAGAAGTTCTTTCAGAAGAACACCACAAGGCCCAGCGTTGCTTTTTCTTCTCTTCTTCACTCCTTCCTTTTTTGTTGTACTGTATTTCTGTGTCCTCTTCATTTTGTTAGTATGTAAAATGATGGGTTTCATTATAACATTCTATACACATATATCATGACTTTCAGATCTTCTTTTCTGGGGTGTTTGAGGTATGTTGTCATGGTTGCTGTCTGCCTGTTTCTTTGTGGTACCAGGAAATCAAGCCTGGGGTCTCTTCTTGTCACTGAGCTGCAGTCTTAAAAGAGCAATAAGGCTGTGGCCCAGCACATCAGGCTTGTTCCTGCAAATCAAGCTGAACCTCCACCCTGGCAAGCTGGCTGGCCTTCATGGGAAATGATCAATAGCGTGGCTCTGAGGAGCTGGAGAAGTGCCTTCATGGTGAAGAGCAGCTTCCATTCCTACAGAAGACCCAGGTCAGCTCCTAGCACCCACAGAGGGCAGCTCACAACTACAAGTAACTCAGTAACTCCGCTCTACCTGCCCTTTACCGACCTTAGCTGGCTGCTGAGCTCACACACACGTGCACACACACACACACACACACACACACATACACACACACACACAGAGGGAGAGAGGGTGAGGAAGAGGGAGAGACAGAGAGGTAGAGGGAGAAAGAGAGAGAAGCTGTGAGGTGTGTGTGTCAGTATGTGTAGAAGTGTGTAGGGGTGTGTGTAACCATCTCTCTCTCTCTATCTCTGTGTGTCTCTCTCTCTGTCTCCCTCTCGCTCTGTCTCTCTCTCTCTGTCTCTGTCTCTCTCTCCCTCTCCCTCTCTCCCTCTCTCTCTTCCTCTCTCCCTCTCTCTCTTTCCCCCTCTCCCTCTTTCTCTCCCTCTCCCTCTTTCTCTCTCTCTCTCTCTCTCTCTCTCTCTCTCTCTCTCTCTCTCTCTCTCTCTCTCTCTCTCTCTCTCTCTCTCTCTCTCTCTCTCTCTCTCTCTCTCTCTCTCTCTCTCTCTCTCAGGCTTCTTGGCATCTGGCAGGCACCAGGTCTCCTGAGTTCTCACCACAGTGGTGACCTGGAACATACTCCCCAAGCCTCTGAACAGCAGCACACTTCTTTTTTTTGTTTGTTTGGGTTTTTTTTGTTGTTGTTTTTTCGAGACAGGGTTTCTCTGTGTAGCCCTGGCTGTCCTGGAACTCACTCTGTAGATCAGGCTGGCCTCGAACTCAGAAATCTGCCTGTCTCTACCTCCCAAGTGCTAGGATTAAAGGCGTGCGCCACCACCGCCCAGCGGCAGTGCACTTCTAATGAGGCCTACCTTGTGCAGCTTCAGGCCTGGTAAATGAACAAGTCCCCCCTTCCTCGTCTATGACAAGGCCACAGTGATACCCAACTGAGAATTCACTGAAGGTTAACAGCTCTAGAAACAAACAGGTGCCCAGTGCCCACACCCGAAGCATTAGGCAACATGTAGGGAGCAGGGCTCTTCCAGTTTTGTGGTCACCTCCTACTATGGACAATGAAAATATTCAGTCTCTCATATTTCTCCAGAAGGGAAAATATTTCCTTTTATGGCTAGCAGCCATAAAAGTGTGTCACCTCATCCCCAAAAGATTGTACAGAAGAAACATAAAAGAAAGTAAAACAAACAAAACCAAGCAAAAGAACCACAGAATGCTCTTTCAGTGTGCAGGAGCATCATCCAGAAAACACCATGATGTCCAGCTGGAGTGCTGGCAGAGCCCAGGCACCTCTTAAACAGCTCAAGGTGACTTTCTGACGCAGCTAGTCTAGACTCATGCCTACCATTTTACTGACAGCAAAACCAAGGCTTCCCAAACTTCTGTCAGTGGGATTCCATCTTGGGTTCTAAGTGTACCATCCTTTATATCGCTTCACTGTCACATGATGATGAATAAAAGCTGAAGCACTGAGAAGGTAAAACAAAATGAAAGAGAGATGATATTCATGGCTGTAGCTTTGTAAGAACCAAGATAGATCTCAGAAAGATGACTCAGCATTTCAGAATGCTCCTTGCTCTTTCGAGAACCCAAGTTCCATTCTTGCATGGTAGCTCACAACCATCCTTAATTCTAGGTCCAGGGCATCTAATACCTCCAACCACACTAGGAACATAAGTGGTCCCCATACATAAATGGAGGAGGAGGAGGAGGAGGAGGAGGAGGAGGAGGAGGAGGAGGAGGAGAAGGAGGAGGAGGAGGAGGAGGAGGAGATGGTAGAGGAGCAGGGAGTGGTGTCACACACCTGTAATGACAGCACTTGGGAGGTAGAGGTAGGAGGCAGGAGTTCCAGTTAACCCTTAGCCACTTAGTAACTGAGGCTAACCAACCTGGGCTACATGAAACTCTTTAACATATATGAAGAGAAGGGTTCAGAAAAGGAGGAGTAGGAGAAGGAGGTGGAGGAGAAAGGAAGAGGGGGGAGGGGAGGATCCAGGGCAGTGGAAGTCACAATGCTTTCACTACAGAGTGTGTAGGATCCTCGAAGGAAATTTCCACAGTAAAAATCAAACTGAGGTTGTCCCTGCCTGACCTGTCACAGAATTGCCGTTTTACTGAGAACGTGGTATTTCAATTCTAGAGCTTGAGGCTAATGGGATGGGTCACAAAGGGTCCTGTCCCTATTCCAGAGTCAGCATCTTCTCTCACACCCTTAGACAGTGTTATAGGTCTCATTCCTAACAAGACAGCCTCCTTCTAGCTAACCTTTAAGGAAAACTAAACTACACTCTATAAAGTATTTTCGAAAATATAAAATGATTCCACCGTGGAACGTCCTCTGTCACTCACTGTCACTGGAGGGTATTCCACTCATTAAAAGTGGCCTCTCACAATCCTCTGGGAATCACCCACTCTGATTTCTATTCCTCCTTCTCTCCCTACATTTAGCATTAAAATTGACAAAAAGATACATGGGCACTTGAAAGTCATCTGATTGGAAACATTCAAGTGTTAGAGTTTATAGAGAAAGCCAACTTTAGAATAGTTATTTAATACAAAGAGAAAGGGAAGGCATTGTCCACAAAGAGTATTCCTAGACAAATGAATGCCAAGGTCAGCCAGTGGCCACTAACAGGCTGGGTCTCTGAGGACCAAAGAAACAGCCAGAAAGGCAAGCAAGTCACCACTCTGCATGAGTATGGATCTAGCGGTGACTTTCATGAATTAAAGGAGACAGGAAGACTGGTCACTGAACCAACTTGGGAACGAAGGGCAGGGTGCTGAAGCAGGAAAATGGCTCATGAGAGAGAAAAGTTCATAAAGCCTGCCACAAAAGAAGATTGAAAATAAATGGAAAGCTGAGGCTGAGCCTAGCCAGCCAGACCTCGTGGTTGAGGTTGATGCTAGCCAGCCAGATCGCATGGCATTCGGTCCTGAGCTCTCCTGCAACCTTCACTCTACACAAGGCTGCATCTGGAAGCCATGGAAGCCACTTTGGGTCTAAGAAAATGCCTGAGAATGAACTCTTCGATGACAGAGGTGATGGATGAAGCCATCCCCACATTCAACTAACTCCTTTCTGAGGCTATGCCCAGGCTGATCTTTCTATTTAAATAGTAGCCAATCAAGCCAGGCAGTGGTGGCGGACGCCATTAATCCCAGCACTTGGGAGGCAGAGGCAGGCGGATTTCTGAGTTTGAGGCCAGCCTGGTCTACAGAGTGAGTTCCAGGACAGCCAGGGCTATACAGAGAAACCCTGTCTCAGAAAAACCAAAGAGTAGTAGCCAACCTATGACCAAACCTTGAATGGATTAGGGGGAAACAATACAAACAAACACTATCTATCTTAGACAGGAAAAGTACCATTGAAAGAGTCTACAAGTTCTAGCTCCATCAACCAGTGACTGGCCCAACCTGAGACCCACCTCATGGAAGAGAACCAACCTCTGACACTATTAATGATACTCTGCTTGCAGACAGGCGCATAGCATAACTGTCTTCAGAGAGGCTTCATCCAGCAGCTGATGGGAATAGATCCAGAGACCCATAACCAAACAATAGGTGGAGCTTAGGGAGTCTAGGGGAAGGGGGGTGGGGGGGGAGCCAGAGTGATCAAGAACACAAATTACTAAGCACAGAGTCAGAAGACAAACCAGGAGAGATGTTTTTAACAGTCTAAGGACAAATCACTTTAGTGATAAGAAAGGCCTTTTCAAATGGGAAAATGAGAGGATCCAGGAAATAAAAAGATAACTGTCAGAAAAATAAATGCAGAAGACGGGTCGAGCCATCTCCTAGCTACAGCATTTCTAATCAAAGCATTATGAACAACAGTTTGTCCACAAGTCCTGTTAGTAAAAAAACGAAGCACAGAACCACAGCCACTCTCCAGCCCTATGGCTCATGACAGCACCGGGTTTAGCCCTGAACTAAATTTAAATATATCCATTCTCCGCAACTAGCACTTCAGTATGTTTTTCAAGAACATCCTGTGTGTTTTTTTAGTCATGTGTGTCAGCAAGAAGACACGGCATTCAGTGAAGCATCACTTGTATGTGATAAGCTAAACCAACAAATAACTGAGTAGAAACTTTCTGATGGTCAGGGATGTAGGAGGAGCTACTGCTCAGCAATGTGTCCTACAGCAGGGATGTTAAAGAATAAAGAGGAGCAGACCAAGGGGATGATAAGCAGGGTGGCTGCCACGGTCAGGAGCAAGCTGCTAGGGTTGAAGTGAGCTGCTAGGGTTAGAGTGAGCTCCGAGGTTTTAGATACGGTTTGTCCCCACAGTCTCGTGAGCTAGACATTTGAACCTGAGGTGGTACAGCCTGTAAGCAGCTGAATACCATTCTGAAAAATGAGTGATGTTAGTTATGTTAGTTAGTGATGCTAGAGCAGATTATTATTCACAAGAGTAACCTGTCCTAAAGTGATTCTTGCCTTCACTTATAGCCAGTTACTTTTCTGTTTCTCCACCATCATGCCATAGTGCAGCAAAAGGCAGGGTACCATTACTATACTGGACTCTACCTGAGCTGAGTAAGCCTCTGTGCTCTAAGAGCTACCCAGCATTGGGTCTTTTGCTACAGAAACACTAAGTGAACTAATGCTTATATTTAGAGCATTTATTTGGCTTGGGGACAGACACACACACACACACACACACACACACACACACGCACGCACGCACGCACGCACGCACGCGCACACACACACACACACACACACACACACACACACACACGCGCACACAGAGGACAGAGCAGTCCAGGTAGCTGCCTAAGTGCTTTGTCCTCTCTAGATCACTGTGAAACACATATTTAAAGAACAGTTGGAAGGAGTACCATGTTATTAGCCTGGATGGTCTGTCCATGGAAGCTACACATCTTATTCCAACCTGACTTAGATAATTATTGAGATGGTAGTGGGTCTTGGAATAATAAGCATATCTTCATAGAGACTCTCTCTCTCTCCCTCTCTCTTTCTTTTCCTCATTCTCTCTCTCCCCCTCTTTACGCATAAGAATATCTCAGATAGAAACAATGGACTTGTAAGTTGAAAAGCAGAAGAGGAGGAGTCGAGCTTGATGACATAAACTTGTAATCTTAGCCCTTCTAGGGTGGGGGCAAGAGGATCAGAAGTTCAAGGTCATCCTCCCTTAGCTACAGAAGGAGATTAAAGGAAGTCTGGCTATACCAGGAGATCCTGCCTCAAAAGAACAACAAAATTAAGGAGAGAAAGAAAGGGAGGAACTGACAAAGCAATAAAGTGCTCTTAGAGAAGTCTTGTTTTTATAACCTTCTGCAGTTTCTCTCCATTCTCTCTAAAGCCAACACTGACCACTGGTGTGCACTGTCTCCACAGTGACAGCCACTAAGCTAGCTGATCTGGAAACTTTGAAGAGAATGTTCAAAGCCAGTCAATGACACCACACTGATGATTGCTATTTTCCTACACTAGTATCTGACCCATCAGAGAGGACAGACGTTAAGTTGTCCAAAGGCCAAAGGCCAAAAGGAACTTGTCCTTTATTTAGGAAGCTTTAAAAAGTTAGAATAAACCCAGATCTCTGAAAGAGCAAGCAGGTCTAGGTCAGTGGACACCAATACAGCTAGTTCACTCAGTACAGGAAAACTGGGTCCCCAAATAAAACATGTTCAGACCACGCGTTCATGTGAGTCATGTGCCAATAATACCGAAAGCATGCCCCTTGCAAGTGTGACTTGAAAATATATTGTCATTGTGAAACTAATACTGTCTAGAATCAACCCTGCAGGGTGCAAAGGAATGGCCTAATATCTTCACTGACTAGAAGTATAGACCCAGCTGGGTACAGTCCTTTCTACCACCTTCGATACACCTAGCGCCTCTCTGGGGCCCAATGAGAAATCCTGTAGAATTCCATGATCATGTTCAATATTTTTCAATCTGAAACTTATAGAGCCTCATGTTTGGCTTGAAAGTGCTACCACTGTGAAGAATATCCAGGCTTTGGGCAAAGAATGCAATGTCACGCACAAATGTATTAGGCTACATGTATAGCTACCCTAGTATCATACAGCCCATGTGGTACAGAATAAATGTGCCTGCATCCAGAGCCTTGATGAAGAAATCCTCCCTCATCATATGCAATGTGTTTTCACTGCCCGTTATAAGGAAGACAGACCTATCTGAGCCGCATCTCCAACTCCTGACATCCCGAGACATAACAAATGTGCAAAAATATCTTAAGCAAATGAATGGAGCCATCTGCTGATACATTCATCACCAATATTTTGAACACGGCACGGAGAGAAAAGGATCCACACGTTTGTTTTCCAAAGGGTGATGGAAAGTCTGTGGAGGTCAATGCCCTCGAGGTTTAAAGGGGACCGCACAGAAAGGTACCTTTAAACACCAGCTCAGAACAAGCACAGGGCTGTCAGAGATGAAAGTTATATCCAGGTCTTTATTATTACCCAAACCTAGTATGAGAAACCACAACCTGTGCCTATAGAGGGTTCAAGATGAAGCCTCAAATATTATTAAAGGTTTGGGACTTGTGGCTGTATGGAAATCATAGACTCACTTGTACCAATGAACGAGCATGAATTATAGGTAACTTCTCCATGTAAGTTGAACCCAATCCCAAAGCTATCTTTAAAGCAACACATTTCTGATTTGGGCCCATATGTTGCTAATATTTCGGGTGCAAACTTAGCTGAGTCCAACATCCTTGAGAGATGGCAACATGACTCAAGGGCTAAGGGTGACAGCCACCAAGCCTGAAGACCTGAGTTCAGTTCCTAGGACCCACGTGGTAGAAGGGAGAATCAACTTATACAAGTTGTTCTCTGGCCTCCACATGCCTGCCGTGATGCTCGCGTGCGCGCACACACACACACACACACACACACACACACACACACACAAAGTCAAGTCCATAACAGGACTGGCTACTAGGACCAATCCAAGTGAAACTCACCAGAGGGTTGAACCCGGAAAGGGTCCTCTCTAACTCAGAAACTACGAACTGCTCTGTGGGATGCACAGGCTCCACGGGAGCAAGATTTCTGATAAAGACCCTGAAAACGATCATTGTAGCTACTTGCTTCCCTTCTTCCATCAGCCCCAAAATGGGGATTCAGCAAAAATCCAGATCGTCCAGCCTCCGTGAGGACATTCCAGCTAATCTGGTATCTGCTTCACAGTTACACTGCTAACAAGCCCACCACCGAAAAGGATGCTCACTTTGTTGACATGGCTCATTGAGCCACTTGTAAGAACCATGATTTCTTAATGTGAGAATTGTAAGATGTTAGAGCTGGAAAGAGCTGCAGAGGTTCTCTGAATCTGCACCTGAGTGGTAGAGGAGAAAGCGATCTGGGCTCTGTGGAGGTGGATCCAGCACTTGGTGCAGGTGTCAGGTAGAGAAGCACTCTCCCCATGGCCATCCAGAGCCCTGCACTGGCTTCTTAATATGCAGATTAGCAAGTGCGAAAACCAGGTACATGTAACAGCAGCTGTAAAGTGGTGTTATTATCTTATGATGACTTTATTTTGAAGATTAGAATTTTCCATAATGCTACCATTCTAATGTAAATGATCTCTGTGCTGCTGAAAGGGGCAAAAGCCCATGGCCTTGATCTTTGGTCAGTAACCAGCCTCCAACTCCACCCGTCTGCCATTCACATCTCTGACTCCGCCCAGCCTGCCACTCACATCTCTGACTCCACCCAGTCTGCCACTCACATCTCTGACTCCACCCAGTCTGCCACTCACATGTCTGACTCCGCCCAGTCTGCCACTCACATGTCTGACTCCGCCCAGTCTGCCACTCACATCTCTGACTCCACCCAGTCTGCCACTCACATCTGACTCCGCCCAGTCTGCCACTCACATCTCTGACTCCGCCCAGTCTGCCACTCACCATCTCTGGCTAGGAAGGCCACCAGAAGACCCAATGCGATCAATCATCTTTGAATTGACTTACACTTATGCACCACGGTTTGATAAACTCTCCTCTGTATCTCTGTGGAAACTCATCAAACTTGTGCAAGAATACTTTTCTGGCTAGGCAGTGGTGGAGCATGCCTTTAATCCCAGCACTTGGGAGGCAGAGGCAGGTGGATTTCTGAGTTCGAGGCCAGCCTGGTCTACAGAGTGAGTTCCAGGACAGCCTGGGCAATACAGAGAAACCCTGTCTCTAAAAAAAAGAATACTTTTCAGTACTAACTTGCTAAGTTTCCCCCAGGACTCTATGCTGAGTGTGCAATATAGCAAATTCCTTACAGCTGGTTTATCTCAATTCTGGATAGCAGAGATGTCTAGCATTTAGTACAACTAGGTATTAATGCCCGCATCTCACACTTTCTCTATGATCTTCCAATCAATATATGAATTAACATTAGGGATTCTTCAAATTTTTTTCAAAACATAATTAGTTTCACTATTGCACAATTAGTTTTCAAAACTACTCTCTTGAACTTTCAGGAGGAGGCAAAGAACAGCAGCATTAATCAAGCCAAAAGGAGGTGGGGAATTTCTACATATTTACTGCCTTTTACCTAAGTGCCCATATTTACCATTTGAGTGTAAGGAAAAACAAAATGTGTCACTCTTATAAAGGAAAGCTCACCAAACATATGACATCAAACACTTTGAACGTCACTTCATCAACTGCTTCCATTGACTCAACAGGCAGAAAACCATGAGCACACCAAGGTAAGGCCCTCCTCACTTACAGAATCTCCTTCCAACAAGTAAAAAGCCATGGAAAAGGTATCTAAAGTCTACAGGTATCTAAAGTCTCATTCAGTTTCCATGACTAGAGGCCCACAAAAGCAAGATGAGGCTTGCCTTGATGACACACGGATCCTCAGAGCTAAGGGTGGTACCTGGGACCAAAGGCTAGGCACAAGTTAGGAGGTGGGGCTGAGCAGTACAAGGATGAGAATAAGCCCTCTCAAGTCTCAAGCCTGAAATCCAAACCCTAAGAGAGATTGTAAGTGGTCTCCCCCTAAAACACACACAGCCAACAGAGCTCACTACTGTGAGAAGTTCTCCTTGGTAAACTACTGTCTAATATGGCAACATCCTAAAACACACACAGCCAATCAGAGTTCATCACTTCTCGGATAGTAAACTACTATCCGAGTGGCAACGTGGTGATGTCCCGTGACAGCTGGTTTTGTCCTCGGCTCTCTCCAGGAACTGATGGACCTTCCCTTGGGCCTACAGTCCTTCTTGCTCCTTACCTTAAGTCTTCAACTGTAGCCTCAGATACTAACTGGAAACACCTGTACAGACAGGAAATGCAGACTTCCCCACAAAGGTCAACTATCCCAAGATGGCACCAGCCTTGCGACCAATAGCCATGTTTGGACTTCATTAACCCTTGGTGGAGTGGTATTTTTGAAAATGTAATGTCCTTTCCCTTTTCTACAGTATAAACATAAGCAAAAGAGTAAAGCGCTGACTGTGCTGCTCAAAACCTGTTAAAACTACAACATGCTAAATCATTAGCAGTACTGAAATAATATTTAATCTTAATTCAAGTACTCTCACTGGACCTAGTGAAGGTCTGTTGTGAAGGACAAGAATACTAAATATGTAAGAAAGGCTGGGAAGTTTCTCTACAGATAACAAAGTTCACATCATCGTAACCTTTTTTCTTCTTAATACTGGGCACTAAACACTGTGATGGGTCAATTTCTAGTTCATCCATGGAGACTTCGGCTCAGGACAGGTTTGTACAATGACTTGTGTATTAACATGTAAGACTGTCAGTGATGGAGGGGAACTTTATCCCTACCAAGTAAATAAATGTCCATACTGATATGTCCTTAGTAGACTAATAACAAGACAAAATGGCAATAGTAAAGAGGTTATTAAAACAGTGTTATGAACCCAAAAGATAAGTGTAATTATATTCTTTAAAATGATACCAAGTTTAACTGGGGAAAGTTTAATTTTGTCTTTTAAGAAGTGATTAACATATGGGAAATGTATGGCATATAGACATCAAAGTCTGCTGGTGAGTGCGCTAACTAAAGGTCTAAAACCATTTGGTTTCACAATTGAAAAAAAATCATAAGCAATACCACAATGTAATTTTAAAAAAACAAAAAACCTACACTACCATGGAAATGCTGATCCCTTGTCTGTATTTAGTTTGGAACACCTTAAGTTAACATATAAATAGTAAATGCATTCTAAACCAAATTCTCTTCATTTGAAAACTAGATGCAAATTCAACCCATGCCCACGTGTGTATATATAACCTTGAACAAATGAGAATGACTACATAGTTTTCTTCTCAGGACTTTTCAAAGCACTTACTATCTTGTTAAAGAACATGGAATATGAAAAATAATTTGTGAATGTATACATTCATCTTCAAAAAAAAAATCTTCCTAGAAAATGAAGTTACTTGGTAGGCATATTTGATTCTGACTTTTTGCGCTAATGCCCAAATTATAAACCTTTCCTACCAGACATCCAGAGGAGAAATGCTAACTGTCGTGTGTGCTGCCCTCATAATGATACCCCCAAGATCAGCCTGGTGCCTGTAGCTGTGACAGGGTCCCCAGGTGGCTGGATGACTGCTGCTTGATCATTATCCCTGCAAAGACTGAAGCTACTGAAGTTTTAAAGAATTCGCATCTTACTCGATTTCTTTCATCTCTAATAATTACTAAACTGGTGTAATTACTGAAGGTGCAATGTGATGTATGCAAAGGCCCCGCACCGCCTGAAATTAAAGTTGTGGTTTTTTTTTAAGCCATGATTCTTAGTTTTCAAACATTTATCTCGTGTCAGGCTTTTATGCCAAGAGTTGCATAATTATTTAAACCCTGTAAAAGCTCCCCTTACCCTGTTTGATTAGTGCTATAACAGAGCTGTTTAAATTAACTAATGTTAACTTTAAGTTTTAATTGCTCTATGACGGCATTATGGCAAGACAAATTCAAAACAGATAATTACAATAGGCAAGGTAGACTCGATCCTGACCAGGACACCGTGGAATCCCCACATAAAACCACAACGACATACTTCACGTTTAATTGAAATGAGATTAGAGAGTCACATATACCCAGGCACACATACCCATGCACACACACCCACACACGCCCAAAGAGCTTTAACCGTTGACAGCACAACAGGCACCAGTGGAGAAAAAAATTAAGTACCTCTGAGAAAATACTCAGCAAGAAGGTTGATTCTGAACATCTGCCTTTGTATCAAAACCTCACACAATTCAAAAGCAGTCTTTAACATACTATTTCATGAAAGCATTTGCATTTTTAACAAGCTAGGGGGCTGGTAAACATGGTACATATGGTACAAATCTCCTTGTCTTCTCTCTTAAAATACTGCCAAACTTAGCACCAAATCCATTTAGGCATAGCCCTAAGATAGGAATTCATTGGTAAGAAAATGAATGGCATTAAATCAGCCATGGGAACCAGTCAGATGAATTAATAAAGCACAGTAAGAGGAAGAACAGATCCTTCCAGAAACCCTTATATTGATCTCAATAGGCTTGCTGTCCTCCACTCCCCAAACCTTCCTCCTGCTTGCAAGCTCTTTCCTCAAAATAAGCACTTAGACTTAGTGAGGATATGTTTCAGTTTGTGGCAACCAATGTTTCTCCAGACTTTATCAGAGTAGCCAAGCCTCAGCAACAAACTTCCTTCCAAAAGAAAGGGGAAAGGGTGTTACAGACACCTCTACAAAAGGAACCTTCAGCACTTGCCCTCCTCCAAATAAGTTAAAAGGAAAAACAAAGTTGGAAACTTCTGTCACCGAAGTCGGGCACTCCTGGTATCAATAAGATCTGGGAACCTTCCAGCAACAACAAAAAGAGGAAAATTATTAACAGCTCGCTTCATAAAGAGCAGCTAATCTCAACTCCCTTTGTAATTCCATTTTACATGTATGCTTTTATGTTCAGTACCCTATTATCTTTACCCTTTTTGAGCCGGGTGACGAAAGGCCACCGGTGCGCTCAAGCTCATCAGACAGATGTTTTGTTTAGAGGGCTGAGTAGACCATCATGAGCCTGCTGTGGTCCCTTTGAGGAAGAGCTGCCAGAGCTGGAAAGGTGCAGGCCGAGCCTGGAAGAGGCTCGCTGGACCAGCAACTCTGGAACTTTGACTCTCGGGATCCTTGCCAACTGTAATTGCTGTTTTTGTTTATTTCGGATTGTCTGCTGATTGGACTATAATCAATTTAATGACTTCAACATCTAGTCAGTATAATTTAGAGGTGGTGGAGGGAGAAAGAGTCACTGACTGACAGATAAATAGAAGGACAATTGTCACAGGGGATCTGAGTGGCAGGAGGAGCCTCAGCTCTGTTTCCACCCATTGCCCCGCCTCTTTTTTTTTTTTGGACCCAAATCTAAAAATGTTGAAGCATAAATTTCTGCATGCCGTGCAATTAGTACTTTGCCTTTACAAATCAAATTACAAAATTCCTTACAAAAAAAAGGGATATTGATTTTGCTATCTAATGTGTACCCATAAAAGTACACATATATATATGTGCCTTAATTTTTCTTAAAACTAACATAAGTTAAGATCTAATTATCAACAAGAGTCATGGTTAACGTATCAGAGAAACAGTTTTCAGAAAAAAGGCCATTTTGCTTTTTGACAATTAAAATCAAAATATTCTATTCCCTTTTAGACAATTAATTGGCTTCTCACACAAAATCCAGGGTCAGTCTTTGTTTCTTTTCTATAGCATCATTTCTAAACCTAAACTGAATCACTACTGGAAAAAAGATTTTTTTTTTCCTATGAAAGCAAGAATATGGAACATACTGGAAACATTTTTTGTTATTGTTATAACTTATATCTCACTTTTCTACTTATACCTATGTGTATAATTAGTATGTATATTAGTATATATATATATGTATATATATACATATGTATACATATATATGTATATGTATACATATGTATACATATATATGTATATATATAAAACTTTGAAAAGGCAAACACATGAAACACTGGAGGGTTTAATACTTCTATTAAATTTTGGGACCAAGAAAACTCCCTATAGTGGCTTCTTAATACCTAAAATGTTTACAGTTTTTGCACTGGAGCAAACAGCAAAATTCTGACTTTCCGAAGGCTTGAGACTTAAAATCCATTGTCTTTTCATTCAACCTCCTTCCTTCATTTCTATTTCTTCTTTCCACTGTGAGCTGAGACTTCGTCACTTCATTATATTTCTAAAGAAACAATTCCTTCTTTAAAAAGTCCATTTGTAAGTACAAAAGAAGCAAAATGGGGAAAAGGAATATCTAAAGTGTTGTAAGTACAGAATGTGCCAAGTTACAAAGGGTCAGCACCGGGCACAGCAAGTTAAACAAGACACTGGGGGCTCTCATTCTCCATGGCTCCCCCCCCCATCCCTCTCTGGAGGTCCCTGGTATGAGTTTATGAACACCTGAGGGTCCAGATAGCCTGGCTGTGTCTCCTGTTTAACTTGGCCATTTAAATGACTAAGCGCTCCCCTCTCTCCTTTCCAGCTTTATAGCTTGGCTCTCACTGAGTATCTCACACCTTTATGTAGCAGACCACTTTTTCCTTCTAACTGAGCTTTTTGGAGTCAACTTCAAAAAAAAAAAAATGTTATCAGGTAAAATGGCTGAGAAAGTTCCATCAAACAAGCGCCTCAAGAAATAGAATAAAGAGCCAGCAAGAAAAATAGAAATAGGTCACAATTGACCAATTTGATAGAACTGATTTGCTGGCCCTAAAAATAAGCTGACAGTAAACTATTTTCAGTCAGGTAGTCTTACCACTGTCTATTCTCAGGGATGAAGACAAACATCTAAATAATAAAGAAGGGAGGGACTCATTTAATTGTCACTCATTCCTTTAAATACTGGCTTTAACCCTTTGTCTTTAGTCATCAGGGTCAGTATTAACAGAGAGTGAGGTCTACAGGGTTATATATGGCAGAGAAGCTTTGAGTGTCTAGAGGGATAAGGAAGTTGCATGTTCCAATGACAAATTTTGTACATAGAAATGAGTATCTGGGATGTTAAGCAGCCTTAGCGTAGATTAAATGGAGTGGGTAACTCCAGCAAGGCTTGCCTTCCTAAGGCTCTTAGAAATTGTGAAACAGACTGAGGAGGTGGGCTAACTAGACAATCGTCCCCCAAAATTTGACACTAAAAATGCATAATTTTTAAGTAGGCATGATTATCTACCCAAAGTCCCCAAATTATAAGAGTTCCTTAAAATAAATGCATCTGGTAAGAGAAATTTCCCAGGAAAGCACATTTTAAGCATCTAGTTAGAAATGATTCCAAATTAACCACTATTTTGTTTTAATGTTTTTTGTTTTTTTTTTTTACCAACCTAATGGAAATGACTCTCCTGGGGCACAAGTTTGAAATGATATCATAAGAGACAGCCATATCAGAACTATCTCTTAAAACTCTGTTTGTTAAAGAAATAAAAGACAAATTAGAAACTGAATGCAGAACTTTGTGGTTTTTAGAATGACTTATAGTTTTTTTCATGGTCTCTAATACATACCTTTTTCGCGTTGTTTATCACAAAACCTACATGTTTCTGATGGTAATATTGGAACCCACCATTGGTAAATCAGCTCTTCCTATGTGAGGACGTTCAATTCACTACTACACCATCTCTCCAGCATTGCTTACAACAAACGACTGCCCATAGCTTATTGCCCATAGCTTACTGTTACAAATACCAGCTGATCTGTCACTTAAAAAAAAAAAATCCTTGCTGGCTTTTCAAGGATCCAAGTGTGACCTTCTGAACAACATAATGGACTCGAAACACTCTTAAAACACACCTTGAAAAATAAAGGCATCCTTCCAGGAAGAAAACGGGGACCCCAGGATCAGAAAGAAAGGAGCAGTTACTTAACAAGAGCCATCCGGAATGGCAGTCTAGCTCTACCAGACACTAGTCATATCACAGTCCCTCATTTGACACAGCTCATACAAATATGTTATTTTTCCAGGCAAATGCACACCCTGAAGAAAAACAAGCCTGATCGTCAGCGAGGACTGTGCTATTTTTATTCCTGTCTTGAGCTTCTCACCCCAAAAGCTTAGCCAGCCCACCTGAGGCCAGCGCCTCTTCTGGGAGGTATCCAAGCAGCTGACGGGGGAACACTGCTGTGTTACACACACACACACACACACACACACACACACACTAAATCTTTGGTTTAATGTAGATTTTTTTTTAGCACTTGGCAACTGAAGCCCAGAGGCTGTATCTTAGTGAAGGAGATACTGGATCCCGTTTTTTTTTTTTTTCAACATACCAATAAAACAAAAGAATAATAAGAATGTCTTCTGCTTACTGGCCTTTTCTCCCTTACTAACCTAAAAACTACACAGGTCCCCTGTCTAGGTATTTTACAGTTTAACTTAGCCAAGATTTCCCAGAAAGTACAGCTTCGCTCAATGGCCTACCATTCATGCAAAAAAAAAAAAGTCCTTCTTAGAAGCTGGGGAAACACATGCACGCACCATCAACAAAACTTTCGCTGTGAATTCATCCCGGAGGCAGGTGAACGAGAACAGTTAGACGCTGTGAGTGAGCAAAATGACCAAATCTACAAACTTTAATAAACTTTTAAAAATAAAAGGCTCCCCAATTCCTTCACGAGCTTTTAGAAGCTTTTTGAGCCCCTTCAACCAGAGGCTGGCACTGCGCGCTGCTGCCCTACTCAAATCGCAAAGTTCTCCTTTCCCAGTGAGAGGGAAGAGGTCAGCCTGGCACTTCTTTCCCTACCGTTACTTTTAAGAAATGGAGACGCCTGGCAAGTTTCCCCGGAGCAACAGTGGTCCACAGTTACCCTGACGCCCCGCGCACGCCCCTGCGATTATTTATCCATCATCTAGACTTGGAAATTTTTCTGGCCTTGCATCTAGGTTTTCTAGACAATGTATGCCCCCATGTAAATACAAAACAGCCCCCAGATTGTGTCAAGACACTTGTCAGTGATTCACCTCGCTTTTAAAGTAAAACTTGTACACTTCAAGAAAAAGAAGGGAAGAGAAGAAGAAGAAGAAGAAGAAGAAGAAGAAGAAGAAGAAGAAGAAGAAGAAGAAGAAGAAGAAGAAGAAGAAGAAGAAGAAGAAGAAGAAGAAGAAGAAGAAGAAGAAGAAAGCAAGGATTCCAGTGTGTGAGGCCCTCCCCCCACGCTGTCCTTCTCAGAAGAAAGGGCTTTGTGTGTGCGGTAAAGGCTCCTGTAATCGAGTTCATAAATACTCATCGGCCAGGGGGCCCAGGGCTCGGGGCGCACGACTCTGTCCCCCACCATCCCCCTTTGCTGACTGCGGAATTCTAAGAACCGGTGGCAGGAACTCTGGCCACCCGGAGCCGCCACCAAGACCCGGCAGCAGAGGAGGAAGAGGATGCTGCACTGCCGGGGACCAGAGGGCGGGGCGCGGACCTCGGCGGGACCCTGCGGGCTCCGGCGGGAGCACAAGCCGCCCTTTGTCCTTCGCCACCGGGGTCGCAGAGGCCTCAGCTGCCTCCAGCTGTCGCCCCTTTGGCCTCTCCGGGTCCACTGCCCTGCCTGCCCGCACCTCCTCGGGTCCTCGAGCGCCGCCGCTCTGGGCCTCAGAGCGCCGGACCTCCCGGCTCCCCGATTTACCCCGGAGAAGGCAGGGGAAGGTGAAGGAGGAGGAGGTAGTGGCCGCCACGTGACTCTGCTCGCCACATTCCAACACAGCCACCGGATCGATAACTTCAGTGCCCCCCGCCCCCCAATCCCGCCGCCGCAACCAACTAGTGCACCCCAAGTCCCTCCACACAGCATACACACCCGCAAACTTCCTCTGCTACTTGGACAACACGGAGCGACACCCCTTCCCCCGAAAAACCTAAGGGGGAGCAGGGAGGAGCAGGGACAAGGGCAGTCAACTTTCTGGGCAAATCTAGAAGGGGTGCCGTGGGGCTCCAGCCTGGGTCCCGCAGCCCAAGTGCACCCGGCCCGGTTGTTTACGTCGGCCGCGAGACCGGCATAAGCCAGGCAAGACCTGCAGAACCCGAATGGAGCTGGGCGCGGACCCGGAGGCTTTGGTGGCCGTTGTATATGCGCCCCAGCCCCGGGCCACGTTTTTTAAGACACAGGGACTTCTCGCTCCTGTCCATGATTTTTTTTTCTTCTTCTTCTAAAGCAAGAAAAATACAACTGCCGCATGAGTTTCTGCATATTTATTCTTTAAGAAAACACACCCCAGAAACTTTTTCTTCCAGCCCAGACGGAGATCTCCAACAAGATTTTTTTTTCCAGCCCCTCTCCGGGTAATTTCGTTCCTTTCTCTTTTCTTCTCCTTTTTTTGAAATTAATATTTTTTTTGGTTTTGATTTTGATGCTGTCTTTTCTCACCCACTTTCTACCGCCGCCCCATTTGGGGATCCTCCTCCCGACTTCACCCCACACACACACCCACCCCGAACACACACACACATGCACACTCAGACACATCGTCCTCACTCCACCTGGGGGCTAGTCGGGGAGGGGAGCGCGCGCGCACCCGCACTCACACTCACACTCACGCGCGCACACGCCTCGCGGCCACGCAGCCCTCGCTCCGCTACCCACAGTGACACTCACGGATGGGGGGGGGGAGGCGGGGAGGGGGGGTCCTCCTTACCTTTGAGGGATCTCGGTTTCGCTTGCTTGCGGCGAGACATCCTAAAAGCAAACAGCTGAAGTTGTTTCAATTCAGCCCTGTAAGAAACTACACTTCCTCGTGGCCGCGCGCCCCTCGCGCCGCGGCGCCTCGCGCCCTCCGCTCGGCCTCCCTCGCGCCCTCGCTCCGCGCTCCGCTCCTCGCTCCGGCTCCTGCTCGCGCTCGCGCGCGGGGCTCGCGGCTACCCGGGGCTCCCCGCTCGGCACGGTGGCTTGCACCAAACTTTCCCAGCCTTCGCCTCCCACCCCCAACCTCC
>NW_022196895.1:10647869-10685271 GCF_008632895.1 Mastomys coucha
GGGGGGCTAGAGGAGTAAGTCCATAGCCCGGCATGTGTCTGCTCATGCAAAGTCATCATCCCGAAACAAACGCACCCACTTTGCGACTATTTGGTTGCCATTTCAGGCTACAGAGAGAGAATGTTAAAAGGAACACAAAGAAGGGCTTTTACTAAAAGCCAGATAGGCATTCTCTGAGATCTCTTCAAGAGTTCTCAAAGCCTGAGACAACAAATCGAATTCCTTTCCCCTTTTGAAGGGACAAATGTTACCCAATCTGGCCGACCAAGCACTGGGTTCAGCATCCCCTACCATCAGTCCTGTCCATGAATTGATCAGTTTGGTGAACTTGCGAGCCCTTGTTTTTTATTAGCACTGTTGCACAGACTCAGGATGGTTCTCCATGGTTTCTATAAACGGACATCAAACCCAACACCCAACGATTGTGATGAAGACAGTACAGTTGCTAAGCAAGAAACCCTGAGCTACGTCTCTTTTGTCTTGCCAGCTCAAAAACATAATTATCACCTGCAAATAGCTAAGCATGCCTAAGGAGTAAACATTTTTTCTTCCATAATAAAATATATTTTGAGGGCACTTGGCCATTCTATACTTAGCTATTTACCTTGCAACTTTAAAGTGTATCATTTCCATTCTTCCAAGTTGAAATTCAGCCACAGTCAAAACATCATTCATTCAACAGTTGAACACTGTCATCCGCCTGTTTGTCCTCTCCATGGAGTGATCTATGTCAGATCTCATGAATAAGCATAAAAAAATATATGTAAGCTTAAGTACACTGTTCAGACAGTCTACTCAGAAGCATATCATACACTTTAAAAAAAGGAATGCTCTGCACCAGGGCTTCCTGTCAAGTACTTAAGCCATATGCATAATGAAAATTTCCATTTCTGGTTTACTCATAATTGGTTTAATGTCTTGCTTTTTTTTCCCCCTCTTACATCAACTCCATAGCATCTACTTCTAAGATATTTGGAAAAATTCAAGTGAATGAAACAAACAATGTCTGGAACTAAGAATCTTACTCGAAACAGATTAACCTTTTCCTCGACCATTAATCTAGACATAAAGATATTGGTGAAGGACAGGTTACTTTAAGAGCAATTCTGTGTCCATGAAATCTGACCTCAAAGGAATTAATTACAGAAAAACCCATAACATGATAGTACAAATAAATCTTCAATTTAAAACTTAACAGTTACAAAGGATGGATCTCTTTTATTAGTTTTAAATGACAGTGTCCATATTGTAATCTGACATCTAAAGAGATCAGTACTTAAAATGCTATAGAAACAGCCTTAGCCAGTATGTAGCTAACTATGCTACAGTGTTATATAACATTCCCAGGTTACTTTAATAACTGATCCAAAATATATTTAACAGTTTAAATTTGTTCAGATCTAGTATGGCAGTTGTATGAATAATATGCTCATATTTACTTAAAGCTTTCTTTTAATGAAGAACATTTAGCAAAGATCTTTAAAAGTCATACCACACATACACAGAGGCAAGCGCACTTGCACTCACACACACACACACACACACACACACACACACAGACAAAGCATCCATCAAAAATTTGTTTATAAAAAAGTGCTATATTATATATATATTGTATATACATATATACACATATATAGTGTGTGCATATATGCATATACATTGAAATCACAATCACAGATTATTGCTGGAACATCTAAATAGATTTTATAGTGTGTGCCTATATGCATATACATTGCATTCACAATCAGCGATTATTACTGGAACATCTAAATAGATTTTAAGTCACTGGGTGAAAAATGTCAGTGATGTATGCAGAAAGTGATGCTCTTAGCAGAAACTGCTTGGATCCCAGTCCCCTTTCTTACTGTGTTACTGGCACAGGTAATCTTCCATAAGCTACTTGATATTTGTTCTCCACACTATTAGCCACTCCCTGCCTTGCTTCCTAATCTACAAACTGGGGAGTAAGGGTTGACTGCAAAGCATTTAAGGACTCTCCATGACAGGTAGGTACCAAAGGCATAATTACAATAAGTTAATTTTGCCACCGTGAATGATTTATTCAACTTCCACACCCCCCCAACCCCCAGCACTGGGCAGTATTTACTTGACAATGTTTTCCTGTCCTAAAATCTGAATCTTTATGTCTTTCACAAATGTCAGATGAGTGTTTCTAAGTTCTTTCCTGTTTCTTGGTGACTATATCAAAGAAAGGTAATACTTTAAAATGCATCATACACATTTATTCATTATGTTACAAACTAATGAACTCGATAGCATTGTCATGGACAAAAACAATTAAGGCTACAGGTCTGTCTGTGTCAGCTCAGATTCTTGGTACTTTCAGGTCAATCTATGTTGATCTAAATACCAGAAGGGGAAAGTATTCTTTCTTCAGTCTACAAGTTGTACAGAGGGCTGCAATAGCATGGCCATTGCAGATAACCAGCGCTGTTTTTTTAAAAGTCTACTTAAAACATGGGATATCAGCTCAAGTGAATAGATCACAGCAGATGAGACAAACTAGATGGTTTCATCCAACTATCCTAAAGGAGTAATCTTGTGGACAAGTGAACAACTGCTAAAAAGATGGACATTCACCTTACAGAGTCTGTGAGGGAAGAGACATTTGGTAGAAACTGAATCCTTTATTAAGTGTTGCTGATACTCATTGTATAGCATACTTACTGACACATGCTAAAACATAATTACTGTAATTAAAAACACATCATAGAGAGATAGCGAAATGTGAAAATGATCATATTTTCTAAAAAGACAAAGTGTTTTATCTTATGAAAATATATTGTGAACAAATTTTGCATTATATATCTAGATAATGACACTTTTGGATAAATATTTCTGAAATTTAAAATTAATTGAATGAATCCCATCTACTTCACAGAACATGAAATTTATTTTATATCTCCATATTTCTATGTGCCAGCCTTTATTGACATGAGCAGAAAGGGATTTCTGGGCTCCACAGAGTTTACCCAGACTCTGGAACTGCTAGTCTATCTAGCTAACACTACAGGCCACATGAACAAGAATACTGATACTCAAAACCAGCAGATAATTAGAAGAAACCCTATAACATTAATAGTAACCATACTTAAGAAAGAGAAAAAACTTAAATTTAGAAGTTAAAAGCTATGTACAGCAAAGGAGGAATGTGACCATGGTAAGACCAGCTACTTTGGCCATTCATTTTTAAACTTGTTTAGCTATCCTTTTATTGTGACAGAGTGTGGCAGCAGAATGAACAGGCTATGGATGGATATTTTCTCCTTCTTGCATCTTCTCTTATTTTCAAAGAACTCAAAAGGCCTACAGTCTCATTGGGCATATACGTGTATATATGTGTGTGTGTGTGTGTGTGTGTGTGTGTGTGTGTGTGTGTGAGTGAGTGAGTTTATAAACACAGTGCAAACTTACCATGCAGTACAGCATTCAAAAGATCTGATTCTACTTTGCGATTCCCTACAAGTCTGTCATGTGCTGTTCAGAGTGGAATGAGTTTTGCACCCAGCATCACCATGCACCATTGCAGATCTCAGGCTCTGAGAGCCCATACCTTCCACTGGCTTTCCTCCCTCATGTCTTCCTTCTCATATGGTCTTATGTGACTAATTTTGAGAGGAAAGGGATAGGAGCATTGATTTTTTTATGGCACAAAGGGTGAGAGGAAAGGAAAGGGAACAAGGACATTAGAGGTGTGATAACAATCACAAGATTTTAAATTGTATTATTTATTTATTTATTTATTTATTTATTAGTGTGTTCATGTGTGCACAACATGTGCACATATGCCACAGCCCATGTGTAGAGGTCAGAGGATAACTTTTGGGAATCAATTCTCTCCTACTTTTTATTTTTTTGATTTTCGAGACAGGGTTTCTCTGCATAGCCCTGGCTATCCTGGAACTCACTCTGTAGACCAGGCTGGCCTTAAACTCAGAAATCCCCCTGCCTCTGCCTCCCAAGTGCTGGGATTAAAGGCGTGCGCCACCACCGCCCAACTCTTCTACTTTCTTGAGTCAGGCCTTTCTTGTGTGTGCCAAGCTATGTGCTCCACAAGAGCTGATGCACAGGCTTCTGGGTGAATTCTCCCATCTCCCTCCCGTCCCCTAGTCCTACAGAAGGAGGCCTGGCATCACGGCTACCACAGATAGGGACAGAAGTCAGGCCATCAGGCTTGCCAGCACCTCCATCACAGGATTGGGGGGGATAATGCTTGGCTTTCATCCATGTTTATGTAATGTGAAAAATTAAATGGACTAGACGGCTTGCTTCCCTAAGGCCTAGAAATGGGTACTTTCTTTTGTATGGACTCACAGTTTGCAAAGAGCTACAACACAACAGAGCTACCCATCTGTGACATTTTCCTAAACAGCACCTAGTCCATCTTTGATGGTCCTGGAGGCTCTTTGTGTATTTTTGGTAAAACTGAATGAATATTTATGAAAGTTCATTATTACTATAATCAAGACATGCAGACACGCCAATTAATAGAGAATCCTGACGAGAGCTGTTACATCCCCTAAGCTTCTAGCACAGACCGTCCATTCTTGTCTGCCCTTGATGACTACACTGCTGTGGTCGATTGTGATGACTTCATTCTGCTCAATAGAGGATGCCCCAAATCAAAAGTGAATAAACCTTCGTATGTAAGTCTCTAACCTGTAATTTTTTTTAATCCATAAAGACAGCTGAGATCCTTTTAACCCAGGTTCATGATCCTGAGTTCCTACTTGGTGATTTCCAGACAAGTTTGCCATCTGGTTAAAACAGATCATGAAGGCAGTAGATGCAAAGTGGGAGACTGGGAAAGTGAAAGGGGCCCTTCTTTCTTAGTCTCACTGTTCATGTTATGAAGAGCTGATGTCTTCACACCACTAATGACGTTTGTCATCCAAGCCAGGGACTTTTACAGACTCAGTTCATGATAAATAGAGTCAATCTCCTCTTGAAATGAAAAGTCTAAGCAGAAAGTTCCTGTCCAAGTTCTTGGTCTAATGTATTCCCTCCTCCCATTGCTGCCCCTCCTTAAAACACAGACTGAGGTCCAGCAAGTGGCTCAGCAGGTAACACACTTACTGCCAAGTTTAGGAGGTAAATTCAGTCCCTGGGATCCACAGGTAGATGAGGGAACTGACTGAGAGACCTTGTGCTCTGACTCCCACACATGCACATAGGGATAGATGCACACATACAATGATAAAAGACTTTTTCATTAAAAAAATTCTTCACTTCCTTTCAACAATAGGATTCCAAATCCATATTTGTTGGTTTTCTTACTCATATTATCAAGCTGAAGAAAAGCCCAGAAATTTCATGTCACTCATGCCAAGTCTACGTCTTGCTATTTCATGAGTTTCCCAGTAACATTGCCTGCCATGAGCTCTTTTGTCCTGGTGTGCCTAGTGCTGTCCATTTGGGGTATCCTATGGTCATCGTTTTACTCCCATTTTCATATCCAGCCACTTCTGTTCCTTTAAAGGGGCACCGGCCTTCCCCTTTCATCCAGGGTGAAGAAGACGGAATGCAATGTCCCCCCCACTCCTCCTCCTTTTCTTTATTGTTTATTAAAATTGCGACATAAAAATGTCACTCGGAAGGAAAGCCTTCGGTTCAGCATTCCCAGCTCCCTGCCCTAAGAGGGGAAGCGTTGCCTTTTAATCACATTGCTCTTGTTTTTCTATAAGGCAATAAAAAAGTCTCAACAGAGGTTTCCAGTTATGACTTAAGTATTAAAAAAAAAAGTGGAATCAAAAATGCCTGATGATGTGACATTCATTCCATAGGGACCCTCTGTGCTTCCCAAAAATGTGTGATGATGTAGCATCTGTTCCATAGGGACCCCCTCATTTCCCAAGGTTTTATTTTCTCCTTACCATCTGCTAGTCTTTCCTAACTGTGTTGTACATGATTCTTCCTCCCAAGCATCCCTTTAGGAATGTAAAGACTTCCTTTCCTGGTTCTCCTGATCCTCTTCTTCCTTATCAGCACACTTCTTTGCTTCTCCTACGGACTCTGATTCCACCCTCTTCAGATCCTTGTCATGACCGCACATCTCCTGCTTCAACTGACCTGTGACTATTCCCTTCCTCTGAAGGACCAGATATATATGAGCATCCCACTTCACGGAAGACTCTGATAAACGGGCTCGGTACCAATGGGGGTGCTGGTGACCCCACCTTGATGATTCTGCCTACTTTTAAGTTGACCACTTTCCTAATCACATTTCTTAGATCTCCATATCACACATTTGGATGCTAAGTCCTATGTTTTTAAGCTTAAACCTGGAACCTGTCCTACCGTTCTGAGCACCACCCTCTGCTGAGTGGGTTAAGTGCCTTTAATCTCTCCCCTGTTTATGGCTGGGCTAACTCTTGTACTGAGTTTGAATGTACAATGCCTATCTGACAATGTAAGGTTCTGGCAGAGGCTAGAACGGGATGGACCACGCTGGCCTAAGGGCTTCTCATCCCTCATACTGTTTGTTCTCTGTTCTTAAGACATACTCTCGATAACCCGTTAAAAAATGGACTCCATTCAAGACTAGTTTTTTTTCTGGAAGTCTCCCTTGCTTTTCCAGACCTTCTTGTTTGGCTTTTCCCTCCCACCTACATCTCACTTCATCTCCATGTAACAGAAGTATCCACAGAAATAGTAACCCATTGTGATATGTGATAGGCAGCTCACACCGTGAGGCCCAGTCATCCCGGCTCTCTGGTTATCCGAGTTGTGCCGTCCCAGATCCTTCATGTGAACTATTTTCTGTTGGGATGCTAGATGGGCTCAGACTGTGAATTCATCTTTCTGGCTCTTTGTGAAGTTTGCTTCTCATCGCCCCACCCAACCCCCCTCTTTCAGAGTCTCCATCCTGTTACTACCATCTCTTCATCACACTGTGGGCTGCCCAGTCAGGGTCTCTTCATTTCGCTACCCTACCAACTCCTCAGCAATCTGAGGATATTGGTCCAGTTACTGGTGAGAGACCGAACATGTTGGCAACTATGAGTATGCTTAGAGATGACTTCTCTCTCTGCCCCCGCAGATATGCCCACCCCACAGGTATGACCACCCCCACAGGTATGACCACCCCCACAAGTATGTCCACCCCCGCAGGTATGACCACCCTCACAGGTATGCCCATCCCCACAGGTGTGACCACCCCCACAAGTATGCCCACACCCGTAGATATGGTCACTCTCACTGGTATAACCACCCCCCCAGGTATGCTCACCCCCCAGGTATGCCCAACCCCGCAGGTATGCCCACCCCCGCAAGTATGACCACCCCCACAGGTATGACCACCCTCACAGGTATTCCCCTCCCACAGATATGAGCACCCCCACAGGTATGCCCACCCCCGCAGGTATGCCCACCCCGCAGGTATGACCACCCTCACTGGTATAGATAACACTCTGGCTCTGTATGAGACCCCTGTCAAATCCTTGTAAAAGACTCATCAACACAGATCAGCTTCAACCAAATGTTTGACCCACTCAGATATAATAAAAATGGTTGTTAATTTATGTCTCTTTGTTTGGAGTTAATTTGCTGAACACTTATACATGTGGTAAACAGAGTTTGTATATTGTACTTGTTATTCTGAGTGGATAGCAACATTGCTCTCTTGAAGTAGTCGGCTCCATGTCTTCAGGATCTAGAATAATGCCTGAATAATAAATAGAATAATAAAATTCTTTTAGTCCCAGTCCTCAGGAGGCAGAAGTAGAAGCAGCAATAGGCAGCTCTGTGGGTTCTCTTGTACACAGTGAACTCCAGGCCAGTCAGAGTCACGTAGTGAGACCTGTCTCAAAACCACAACAGTATTGAAGATACTGTGCATATCTATAATTCTGCTTCCCGGGATGTGGACAGTACACACAAACACACACATACACACCGATGTATGTACCCATGTGTGCACATGCTTTTGCTTACTTTTATCAGGGCCAGCAAGATAATTGGTAATTATGAATATTAATATCCACTCTTTATAACCTTAAGTTATTTTCAGGCTCTATAAAAAACACCCACTAGGGCTGGTGAGATGGCTCAGTGTGTAAGAGCACCAACTGTTCTTCTGAAGGTCAGGAGTTCAAATCCCAGCAACCACATGGTGGCTCACAATGACCTGTAATAAGATCTGACTCCCTCTTCTGGTGTGTCTGAAGACAGCTACAGTGTACTTATGTATAATAATAAATAAATATTTTTAAAAAAACACTAAATTATAGGAATGTGTTTTCCCACTTATACTTGCGATTGGCAATGTCCTCTCCCCACTTGGTTCTCAAAATCTCCTAAACGTGGGCCTGAGTGGGACAGTCCCAGCGAGGACCCTTGGCTTGCCTAGGACATCCTAGAGCTCTTTGGACCCTGACTCAGTGTGTAGCTAAGATCTTGAGTTTTCGGGTTGCTGGTCATGTTTCCCTTCCCTCCTGGGGGCTCTGCTCATTTTTTGTGGCCAACCACCTTAAGAGCCTCGTGAGAGTCTCCTCCTAATCCTCTACCCGGCAACTCTGCTTAGCTGAAGAGCTTGCTAAAGTTGCTTTTCTCTTTTCTACTTGCTGTGCTTTAGATCAACGGTAGTTTTAAACTGTGTCATCACTTTAGTGTACATCCATTACCAATTCTGTTGTGAGGCTGCATCGAGGATGAGGAAACACAAATAGAAAAACCATTGGAATTGTGCCTCCAGGAATTAAATATCCAACAAAGGCAAAACCCAAAAGGCTACAGTAAAACATGATAAGCAGAATGGAATAATACGCAAATAACGATAAGCAGATAAAGATTAATCAAAGCACTTAAAGGGCCACACATGGAGAGATGGATTCTCCCTGAGACGGTGGAAGTGGGCTTCCAGGAGGAAACAGCGTTCAGCTTGAGTGTAAGGAGGAACGGGGTTGTGTCAGACACAAACAGGGAAGGTGATTTTAGGATGGTGCTTTCCGGCAGCTCACTGACAATATTTTATTCTTCTCATATTTATGATGATTCTGAACATGCAGAATGCTAAACAAGATTCATCTTCGGCAGCCTTGTTGCCATTTGTCACCTCCAAACACATGTCAATTTCCTTTATAGAATGTTATTATGATGACAATTTACTCATCCATAAATTTTTTCCCCTTCTTTTACTTTGTATATAGTTCTTTCAAAAGAAACCGTAGAGAAAGAAATCTTTGGAAAAGTCCATTTCTAAACTATGACACACACACATTCACACTCATATATGCATGCACATGCATCGTCATGTGAGCACCCATACACATGCCCGCACACATGTACACACAGAGCATGTGCACACATGCACACTTCCTATCTTTACTCATGCACTCATTTACTTTTTACTTCAGGGGAATAAAAACTAAGCTCACGTCTCTTCAGACACAGAGGCAGTCTTAGCTGGAAAAGACTTGCCTTAAGTCATAGTGTTAGATAACAGGAGGGTTAGGTTAACCCTCCCTAGTTAACCTAGAAAAAAGTAGATGCACCACAGTTCCAACGAGGGCTGCCTGCCTTACTGTTGCTCTATGGCTCCTCAAACATACGCCCATCGCAGATGCCCACGTGGTATGCTCTGCTCCTACACGCTGCTGTCCCTTTTCCTTCGGACATCTTGAGAACAGATGTTCAACTCCAAAGGCCTTTGCTATTCCAGACCTACATTTCTTTCCTACCAGCTCATTCCACCTTCATTTCTTTCTTGCTCATTTTTTTTTCTGATAATTTATCACGTTACCCCTCCTTTCTTACTTTCCTTTGCTCATCATAACTGGCATGTGTGTAGCACAGTGTGATATTTTCAATACACGTCTGTGATGTGTAATAAACAAACCAAGGTAATTAGTATCTTGTTACCTCAAACACTTGCCACTTCTTTTTATTGCTGATGCTCAAAACCGTCTCTTCTAGCTACTCTGGAGTCTATTGTCAATAGTCGCAACTCATAGTCCCCCTTGCTGCTATCGAACCCTAGGACCCATTCCTCATGCTTACCAGCATTTTAGTATCTGCTTTCAAACTTTTATCCCCTTATCTGAGGGTGAGTACCTGACCCCCCACTACAGGCTCTGTAACTATTGTGCTTCCTTCTATTTATCTGTGATCATTATTTTTTCTTTTTTCTATACCCCCTCCATTTCCATGTATGAGTGGGAACCTGTTCTAGTTGTCCCTAAGTGCTGGGCACATTTTACTGAACACTGCATGCTCTTCAACATTGCCACAAGTAACAGGATTTCATTCTTTTTGTGGCTGGACTCTGTTCCTGCTAGGGCTTTGCTCTTGCTTGGTTTTACTCTCACTTCCTTTATATCACTTTTTCAGGCTCCTGTAGGATAACACCCCTGCCTGGGCTGAGTTCCCAGGTTTCTATCCACAGGCTGACTCCTGCTGTTTCTCCCTTCTACTGGCCCACAGGAGAGTCCCCCTAAACCCTCCACCCAAGCCCTGCTGGTCTCTCTCAGCCACAAACCACAGGAGAGTCCACACAGAGCTTAAGTTTTCCACAATGATTTAGGGATAGACTATAAAGATGATGCTAACAAATCCAGGCTTGACGGCACACCTTCCACCTTGTGGGGTTCCGGAGACCAACTTCGGCGGTCATCATGCTTGCCGTAGAGCCAGCTAAGCCAGGCTCTCCACCCACAGAATGCTTGATTTTAATAATCAATTGCTTGAGTTGCTGACTTGAGTTTCATACGAACTTATTATATGAATTTTGGCTTGGGATTAGGACAGATTTTCAACAGTTTCTGACCCTGAACACCCCTTTTGTGTTATGCCTTTATGTGAAGCCACCTTCTCAACAGTGATTATAAAATCAAAATATCCATAAGCTCCAGGAACTGCTGAAGAGGCTTTGTATCATGCTGAATCAACTACTCAGCTAAGATTTTATTTATTGTGTTAAAATAGGTAAGCATGCTCATCTCATTAGTGTGAAATGTTTCTTTAATCTTTAACAAACAGCAAATTATATGTCTATATTTCAAAGAAGTATTTAAAATGCATATATATAATTTATTATTAGTAAATGTTTGATTTGCATACCTGATGCACATTTCTTTATGCCCAGGGGCACGCCAAATGTCCTTAGGTAAAAGGCATTGTCAGTAGAAAAAGTTTGAGAAACCCTTCTCTAGAATAAGAACATCTAAAAGAACGTTCTATGACAGTGTCAACATTTGTTACATGTCCATTGTAAAGATCCTAGCTACATATACACAGTTCAGTGACGCTGATGAAGAAGAAAATATCGTTTTCAGCCCGGTGCTGATGGCATGAGCCTTCAATCCTAGAACTCAGGAGGCAGAGGCAAGAAAATTTCCATGTTCCAGGCCAGCCTGGTCCACAGGGTGAGTTCCAGGGGAGCCAGGGCCACACAGAGAAACCCTGTCTCAACTCCTGCCCGAGAACTTCTCTTTCTCAATTTCCCTTTAGTTCCCCAGCTCTGGAAATAGTGACCAGAACATAGGAGTTATTAAACAGCTATTAGCTAACTGACAGAAACTATTTCTCTATTACTTCAATTAAAAATTTCTTAATACTTTTTATTTGCAAAAACTTAATTTGAAAACTGAAAGAGATTGATGCAAAATTTCTGGTCTTCATGAATATCCCAGGATGTTTCAGAAAACTATCACCATAGCCACACCCTTGAACAACCTACTCTAAAATCCAGCAGTTTCAAACAACAACACGCATGCTTGCTCACATACCCCTAGGCCTTGCTCACATATCCCTTGTGCATCAAAATTGGGCTTGCACCAAAGGAGCAGGCTGGATCTAGACCTGCCTGTGCCCTCTGCCTCTCCTCCTTACTTTAGCAAACTAGCAGGGCGTTTCCCCTCACAGCTGTGGCAGAGGGGCAGGAAGACACAGACTCATTTTCAGTTTCCACTGACATCATAACACCTCATTGGCCAGAATAAGGCACACAGAATGGTCCAACTCTAGGGAAAGGAAGGCACGTCTGTATTAGTCAGAAAAAAACACAGCAGAGGACACGGACACAGGATAGGTTAAAAATTGGATCTAATGACCCAGACACTATGACATTAGAAAAGCATCATAAACTATATCATCAGAACTGTTGTATTGTCCAGTTTTATGTCAACTTGACACAAGCTGAAGCCATCTGAAGGAGGGAACTGTTTGTTTGTTTGTTTGTTTGAGACAGGGTTTCTCTATATAGCCCTGGCTGTCCTGGAACTCACTCTGTAGACCAGACCTGCCTTGAACTCAGAAATCCACCTGCTCCTGCCTCCCAAGTGCTGGGATTAAAGGCATGTGACACCACCACCCAGCCTGAAGGAGAGAACTTTAACTGAAAAAAATGCCTCCATAAGATCAAGCTGTAGACTGAACACGCTATGGAGAACAAACCAGGAAGCAGCACCCCTGTGCATCAGCTCCTGACTCCAGATTCCTGCCCTGTATGAGGTCCTGTCCTCATTTCCTTTGATGATGAACTGTGACATGGAACTGTGTGCAAAATATGCCCTTTCCTCCTCAATTTGCTTTCGGTCATGGTGTTTTGTCATGGCAATAGTAATCCTCACTGAGACAGCTGGAAGACGGTAGCATGAATAAAGCACTTATACAAATGTGAAGACCTGAGTTCAAATCCCAAGAAGTCATGTAAAAGTCTATTGGGTAGTACATCTGTAATCCTAGCTCCCCCATGGTAGGATGGGAGGTAGAGACAAAAGGAGCCCCACAAGTGTGAGGGACAAACAAGGGACCCCGTCTCAAAAGACGTAGAAGACAAAGACTCACTCCTGAGGTTGTCCTCTGACCCTTAGCTAATGGGAGTGGACACACACAAACACATCACATGCACACACACATATACACATCATATATATAATATATAATATCACATATGTCATATATATACCATATCACACACCATTTGTGTATATGTATATATTATATATTTAGTGATATCATATATATATATCACACACACACATGAATACAGTCATCTTTCAGTGTCCCTGGGGAATTAGAATCAGACTCAAGGTGCTAAAGTCTGTGGCTGCGAAGTCCTTTTCTGTAAGGCAGCACCACACGTGTATAGAACCTGCATATCGCCCAGATGACTGGTTACAGTGCTTAATGTGAGAGAGATGCTGCGTAGATTGTGGCAACATTGCATTTCTTAGAGGGTGAGGGCAGAAACAAACAATCTAAGCATGTTAAGTAAGATGCAACACTTTTCTGAATGTTTTGAGTCCATGAAAAGCTGGACACCCGGATCTGAAACCTATAGAAATGAGGTCATCTTTATATGCCGAGAAAATAGGCTTTTGGGTTAAAGTCAGAAAATTAATATTCAAGAGAAGAAAATTGGGAAGCTCAGTGGGTCTTTAGGCTTGAGTCTGACCGAGTTCCTCTTCAGATGGGAACATGGCATAAGCCAAGGGCCCCTGACACTACAAAAGCTCAACCCCCAAAAGTGGCATATAGATGTAGATTCCAAACTGTAAGCTAACACATTACTGTAGAAAGAATAGTTCACACTTTTAAAATTTTAAAGACTACAATCACTCTGTAGGAAGCAATCACATAGCAAAACACATCCATGGGGGATGCTGGCACATCGGCTCTTTGTGGGGAAAAGAAAGAATCCTTGATTTGGGATGGATGTCAACTCCTGGGGTATAAATGTCCATACCATGTAATGTCATAGATCGTGCTACAAACCTTACAGGAAGGATAGAGATGAATGAGCCAGCTCCAGGACTAAGGATGCCATGAGACAATGAGAAAGAGCATGTTTCCTGAGAAGCCAGAGAGCAAAGGAAAAGCCACTTCCTAGGTTTTTCTCCTGATGCAATAATAATGAGTGCAAGATGAGTAAGGAATGGCAGGTAGTTTAGACTGTGGGTGATAGTAAAGGGAAGCGTGTGACAATAAGACTCTATTGGGAGGAACCTAGAAATGCCAGGAACCTAGTGAGTATGGGCGCAAAGGATGATGGGTGCAAAACATGATGGGCGCAAAGACTCACCTTAATGAGGTTCTGTGAAAGGAAAAAAGTGGCAGAATTGAAGTTCACAAGTCCCCTTAGAGGTAGAGAGTGGGAACAAAGACTAGAGCATTCAGGGGGGAATCTGGACACTGAGCCTAGTCCTCAGAGGATGGAGATGATGGAAAAAAGTGAAGGCATGGATTCCTGGTTTAGGTACAGGAGATGACGCTCATCATCTGAAGCTCTGGTGAAGGCAGAACACGGTTGAAGAGAACATGTCCTCTGTTTGCGGACTGGCTAACCTAAGAAATGGCAGCCATGGCATACGGATAGACTTAGACACACACTTATCAATCATATCAGTTACACTTTGTAAGTGTCTCCACAGGCGTATGTATTAAAGGCTCATTAGGCAGCCTGTCACACCCTGGAGAGGTAGAGGGACTTTTAAGAAGTGAGGCCTGAAGAGAAGAAGTGAGTATATGTGGACTGCTTTCAGTCACGAGTGCCACATACTGCTGCTGTCATGTCCTGTCCCCCTACTCCACCCCCCGCCACAGGTTCAGAGACAGCAGGGCCAACTAATGCTTTTAGAATCATGAGGCGAACCCTTCCTCCTTTTAAATAGATCGAATTAGATGCTTTTATCACCGTGGTAGAAAACTGACCAGTACTATAATACCTTATGTAATCTGTATGCCTTCTAGGGGTTTCAACTTCCTCATCCACTATGGTCTTCTCACACAGTGCCTAGTCTGTAATAATTCTGTAATGTTTGTTTTCTTCAAGACTCCTATAAAAAGTATTGTTATTCTCAAACGATTGAAGTCCTGATGATGGTTGTGAAATGATGCTCATTCTACACCAAGGTTGCTCTTCCCCTTCTTGTGCTCAGAGTCAGAAAGAACTGCAGTAATTCATAGAAATGGTCCCATGTATGACACAGCTTCATGATAACTGGGGGCAAAACCAGGTCTTAGCTGTCTTCTCAAAGAGCAGAGAAGGCACGTTCGATTCTCAGCCTGGGTCCACTAATGAGTTAAGACTACAAAACAAAACAAAACAAAACAAAACAAAACAAACCAGCTAGTTGATCAACAAGAGCTTTAAGGACTATGCCAACTTCATGAGGTGAGTGGATCCTAAAGATAGGGAATGGGATCCTCTAAGCAATATACCATGCATTAGAGAGTCTAATAGGCTGTTACAGTTTAGCAGGCATCACAGTACTCTGGTCTTACTATTTCCAAATGGAAGCTCATAATGCAAAAAGTTAAGAAAGACTCTTTTCACTTGATGTTGGCAGAGAAACTGAGTAATATGATCACACCAAAAATGTCCCGGGTCTCTAGCAGAATAAAAAGTTGTTTTTAAGAACTGACAACTTGAAGCTCAAGGCAGTTTCTGTTTTCACTTTTCACTAAAGAACTCATTGCACCAGGAATCCAAACCCCTGAGAATAATAAAGTAATTATAGTTTTACTTTATTCTATTCTGACATTCAATTTGATCCATTTGTGTCTGCATATTTCAGATAGAAAAAAAATGAAGCTGTTTGGCTACATCTAGGTAAGGTTTTCTAAGAATCTATAATCCTCTTTGAAGAGTTTTCTTTTCATTTATATATTTCTTTATAAAATTCTCTTTGTCAATGATCCTTATACCCTGAAGAAACCAGTAAACTCTCACCAAAAGAATCAGAAAAAGTGCCAAACAATATTTAAAAATAATTTATGCCCTTCTAAGTAATATGAATGTGCAACACAGACTGCCATTTTTAATGTGTGCACATGTGCTAGAGCCGCTAGGAAAGACAATTCTAAAAGTCATACAAATAGCCTTTGATCTTGGACTTCCCTGTGGCAGTGTTTATACGATGTTCACATATTTAGAGAGACAGAAAAGAATGCAGAAATCTGAAAGGGGGCCTGGAAACCATCCTGTCTGTAGTGACCTTGTTTTAAAATGCATCCAGTTCAAGGGTTAAATGCAAGCCAAGCAGTCACTTCAACTGTGTTTTTGAAGAAAATAAAACAGCTTGAAGTAAGTTAAATGAAGGGCATCTATGACTGAAGAGAAATGGACACAGAGAGAAAAAGGTCACAAGATTAAACTTTCCCTAAGGGAAAAATCCTCCTTTGGAATCATTAACCTTCCTTGTAGGTCAGTCCTGAAAAAAACAGCAGGAAATCCTCCTGCCGGAGAGAGAGATGGGTGCACCCCACCACCCAATGACCCGGGAGGCAACCCTCATCTCTTCTCACTGCCTGGCTCCCCTTTGGGCATGCTTGATTTTTTAATGCCTTTGTTTTAAAGAAACAAGATCTCTTCTTTCTGAACTCTGAAGTTAAAAAATGTGCAGCATGGTTTTCCATACACAGAAAAACCTAAGACAAAGGAAATATATAAAAATGATGACAGTTGCTTCAGAATCTAAGCAATTTCTTAGTCTAATTTTCCGAGCTATACAATGTTCTTAAACCTCATTTTCAATAGTTACTTATCATCCAAGTATGTGATCACTTAAAAGTCTGTGCATATCTGCATATGCTGTGCCAGTGGTGGAGTGGCTGAAGCAGAGCCGAAGGAACTCTTTCAAAAGTCCCTGCTCGTTTTGTTATCTATCTATTGATTTATGAAAGAGGGAAGGGCACCAGAATAAGAGAGTTTTGATATGAAAATTAAGTTATTTAGAAGAAAGAACAAATACAAATATGCCCTAGACAAGTTGTTTTAAATACTGCTCCTCCTTATCCTTTTCCCCTCTGTGGTAAATATTGTTGCTCAAATGTTTAGTTAAAACATGATTTATAAATTATACAATAATAGCACTGCCTGTCCACAGCCCCAGCCTCTGATGTAATCCACCACAAAATAATATGCTTTTTTCTATAAGGAACTTGACTGTCATCATGACCATGAAGCCGGGGGAGGGGGGGGACGCTGAACTTTGGGAGATTTCTGAGGGCTTGGGAAAAGCACGGGCTCCCACTTCAACTTCTTCGGATGCCTTTACATCGGTACCACGGTGTCAGGCATAGGGATGCACATCTGTAATCCAAGGACTTGGGAAGCAAAGCTAGTGGGTTTATGTGAGTTTAAGTTCAATCTGGGCTACATAGTAAATTCTGGGTCAGCAAAGTTACATAGTAAGACCCCGTCTCGGTTAGCAGACAGACAGACAGATAGGCAGGCAAAGAAACAAATAAGTAAACCAAGAGAAATGAAAAAGAATTGTGTAAGAGTTGCGAGGTCGTTTGGGCCTGTTGGTTCATACCTATAATCCTGGTACTCAAGAGGTTGAAGGGAACCTGCACATTCAAGTCCACCAAGTTCTAAGTCAACAAAAGCTCTAGTGAGCCCTTGCACCCAAACAATATCCCCAAAGCACCGAGCCACCACCCAAACCAGAGCTGTGGCAAGGAACAGAAATCTGTATCCAGGACTCACAGCAGGTAGGGAATCAGAAAAACCTTCGAAAACAGTTTCTTTCTTTCTTTTTTTTTGGCTTTTTGAGACAGGGTTTCTCTGTATATATAGCTCTGGCTGTCCTGGAACTCACTCTAGACCAGGCTGGCCTCAAACTCAGAAATCCTCCTGTCTCTGCCTCCCAAGTTCTGGGATTAAAGGTGTGTGCCACCATTGCCTGGCTTGAAACAGTTTCTTGGTAGGTTTTTATGTTCTCTTCCAAGTGGGTTCAACAGACAAAAGAACATGAAGAGTGTAAATGACAAACACAGTTCCATGGTCCACAATGAAGGCAAACCCAAGCATCCGCCAGAGACAGCAGGTTGGGAATGCAGAGACAGCCTGAGTGAGGGCGTGGCTGCTGACAGAGTCCCAGGCCTCCACCATCTTCTGTCTGCACAGCTTCACATGCTGACTGAGTAACCCCAAGTTATCATCTTAGTGAGCCATGTAAGTCACTGACTATGTAACTTCCATTGGGGGCAGAGGTAAAGTTTTCCTGACTGTGGTATGTTAGGAAAAAGAATTGCAGTGCTCCCAGTTTTCTGGTCCAAATGTGTTTCTGAATCAAAAATAAAAAAATAAAAAATAAAAACCAAATCACAGACCTCTCAACCAGAATAAACACATGAACTCTGCTGAGACCAGAGAGTGTCGCAGCACTTTCAGACTCGGGGAGCCACAGCCATCGAGAGCTAGCTAGCTTCTCACGCCTTGTGTCCAAACAGATTTTGCCAGGATGCTTGGCTAAATAAAAGTGAACAAACATCCATTGTTCCTGGTGTTTATTAAAATGGCCCCCAGGAATTCCCTGCAGACACCTGTTTAAAGAGAACCAATGAAGGAGACGCTCCTTTGATACGCCCTGTGCAGACCTGAACTGGAAGCAAAATAAAAGGTTTCAAGTGACAAAGACCAGCAAGGTCTGAGTACCCCACCCCTACCCCCAGTCATTGTAATCACCTAAAATGTCCCTTCTGTAAGCTTTCTTGGTGTCCGTTTCAAAACACATCTTATTTCCTAATCACTCATTCTATCTCAGTCTCACTTTTTACTTCAGTAGCAAAATACTGTCACTAATAAAAAGATAAGACTGGATTCTGTTGCAGACAGACTTCTGCTTACGGCTGGGTCTGCTTATTACTGGGGGTCCCAAGGTTGTCTAGCTAAGCTGATTTTTTAAAATAATGGCTTATATTTCTCTGTTGTCCATTTCCATTTGAAGTGTGCAAAAGTCTTTTAGCATCAGCCAGTTGTTAATAGTTGGAACAGGTTCACTCAGTCACATGGTTAGGTTTCCCCTCTGCTTAGAGAACCTTTCCCTACTGTCCCCTGGAACCTCTCTGTGTACCTGTGTGCCTGCGTGCACACCATACCAAAGTAAAGAAAACATAGGAAACCCTAAAACCAAGCATGATGGCAAATGCCTATAATCCTAGCACTTGGTAGGCAGAGTCTGGAATAGCCACACAAGTTCCAAGCAGCCTGATACATACATTGGGTCAGCCAGAGCTACACGGTGAGACCTTGCTTCAGAAAAGCAAACAAAATGTAGAAACCTTCTATAAGAAGGACATACAGTGTGCTAATGGCATGTTTGCTAAGATGTTCCCACTTCTACACAACCATTATCATGAGATTGGGTCTTTGAGAATCTAATGCTATAAGGCTGATGAGGACCTTCTGGAAGTTCTAAGATCTTCCTGCTGGTGCTGGAGAGATAACTCGGCTGTTAAAGGATAAAGCTCACAACCAAAACAATTGAAAAGGTCTAGGTGCCTTCTTCATCTGCATCTTTCCTTTGTTTCTTTCCATCTCTCTACCTCTCCCTCAGACAAACTTCTGTTTGCTTTGATCATGCAGAAATGGAGAGTCATGGAGAAAGGATGGAAGGCCGCTATCTGACATTATCCCATTGGCGTTGCTTGCTCGCTGCCACCAGTCTGATAGAAAGTGGGATTCTGAGAGGCAATGAGGATTCTAGACTGAAATGAAATGTTCAAAAGGAATCAGCTACGGTGAGAGAGAGACAAAGGCTCGGGAGGGAAAATCTTGGAGTAAAATGTTTTCTTCCCATTTGCTTCCTGTGCCTGGCTGATGTGAGGGGCAAGGGGGAGGCTAAGCCATCTCTCTTTAACAGCACTAATTGTTTGCCTTATCACGATAATCAAATGCAGCCATATTAATCTCTCTGGTTATTAACTTGATTTTTACACATTAAGATTTAGATTTAATCCCCCAGGACCATCTATTAATGCTTTTAAAGTTGAAGGGTTTCAACAGTTTTAAGTTCTTTCCTTTCTTTTAGCTGCAGGCAGTAAAATTGGAACGTGCTCGGAGTTTTGTATTTCCCAGTCCTGGGGGACTTTCGGAGACAGTGCTGTCGAGGACCATGAATCTTACTAATACAGAGAGCAGCCTCTCCAGCTATTAAAATGTCTCCAACAATGTGATTATTTTAAAATGGAAAAACTAATATCACATGTGTTACTTAAAGATCAACTATTCTTTGAAAGTCACAGAGAGAATGCATTTGGATTTTTTTTTTAAATCAAATTGTTTCTGCGTGCTGCCAAAAATGTGAAGTGTCTCAGCTCCAGAGCAAGAAAAGCCTCCGTGCCTTTTACAAAGCACACCCTGACTTGAGCTTCAGGTCAGTAGAGCATAAAAATGGCCAAAAGGCCAAGATCAATAAGCATGAAAAACTGTTTTATTTCTGTTTGAGCAAGTTGTAGCGACAATGACCTGCCGGATCCGTCTCTGGCTTTATGCTTTCGTAGTCACAGAAAGATTACATTCAAGCAGAAACAGAGTGAGCCCTTGTGTTGGGCAGAGGGTGTGGATGCAGCATTGCTGCTGGCCTCCTATTGGCTGCAGACTCACCCCGAAGAATTCAGTGAGGTTATTATGTAGGGGGGAATGGAACCAAACATTACCCAGGGCATTTAGTGAAGCATTTGTATTGTAAGCACACAGAAAGCATAAGATCCCTTTTCTCTGGATGCCTTTAAATGGATGCAAATCATCTTAAAGCCTATGCTGATTTAAAATAAAAACCATAATAAGAAAATGCATGCACCTGTCTCATGGTGCGACCAAATCATACTGCAAGGTTTGCCCACCAGTGATCAACAATTCTGAGATTTCATAGCAGTTTCCCTTCTTCTTGACATTTCTTTCTTTCCGTCTTTCCTATTTTGTGGGTGGATAGATGGATGTGAGTGTATGTACGGTGAGTGTGTAGGTGTTCTGAGGAGGTCAGAGAAGGATGTTGGGCATCCTGATCTATGATGTTCTGGCCTGTTTCCTTAAGGTAGGCTCTCTTGCTGAACCTGAGCTAGGCTAGCAACTGCCAGTCCCCAAATCATCTTGCCTCTGCCCTCCCCCAGGCCTGGGTTATAGGCATCCAAATAACCATTCCTGACTTTTTATGTGAGTTCTGGGACTGGAATCCTACCCCCACACACACACCACCTAGTTCTCTCTACTTGCTCAGTGTGACATGAGTACTACTATGCATATTTTCTATTAGTAAGGATATTTTATATTGTGAATATTGTAGAAGTTCTTTTTGTTTGGTTGTTTTTGTTGTTGTTTGTTTTTTGGTTTGTTTGTTTGTTTGTTTGTTTTTTGTTTTGGAGCCAGGGTTTCTCTAACAGCCCTGACTTTTCTGGAACTCACTTTGTAGACTAGGTTGGGCTCGAACTCACAAAGATCTGCCTGCCTCTGCCTGCCAAATGCTGGGATTAAATGTCTGTGCCACCACTGCCCTGCAGAAGTTCTTATCTAAGAATAAAAGCAACAATTGGTTTTTCAACTTAGGTACAGTGTATGTATCATATACCTGTTTTTGGCATTGGTATCCATAAGTATTGTTTATTGAAAAGGCAGAAAGATGGGAGAATTCTAGAATTTCCTATACTCTTAGGTATACGGGCTCCCTTGATGTTTGCTTGAAGCATTAAGTTGTTCTGAAAGATAGGATCAGGAAGCCTTTCAGTCCTTATGTAAAACCTGTGTACCAGCTCCAGTCCGTTTTCCCAAAATGGAAATTGTGGGCACCCTTAGCTGTACAGGAGATAAAAGCAATGACCAAGTGAATTTGTATTACCTGTGGATCAGGACATGTGAAGTGCGTGGGAAGGCAAGGGCGTCTACAAGTGCACAAAGCTGCACATGGCCAGTGCTCATCTGTGTAGAATGTTGGTGGTGGCTCCACTACATGCAGCCCAAACCCTAATCAGTCACTCAGAGTGATCCATCATTAAAGGTTTCCGGGAGTGAAATCCCCTAGTAACATCCCAGGCCTTTATGAATGATAATGCAGGTAGGAGAGGCATTTCTTTGGAAAGCCTCAATAAATTCTACAGGTGTGAAAACAGAATCAATCTGTTCGAATCATCTCCCACTATTACTGAGCTATCACCTTCCCTTTATATACTGTCCACTCTGTGTGACAGGGATCCCTAGGGAGGTGGAGTTAAGAGCCAGAGTAGGCGTCACAAACCTGGCAAATCTAAGAGAAATGTGACATTTGCTGAGTCGTCATCTACATCTACGGGATCTCATATCCTCAATCTAACCTTGCAAGCTTGTGTACAAGCACTGAGTGGCGAAAGGATGGCTGGGGAGGTTGCTCAACCTTCTTGAAGTCACATGAATTACAGAGATGAAACGGGACCTCAACTCCAAACCAATCAGAGTCTAGAACCCATCCATGGTCCTTTGTTCTACTGCCTCATGGTGGATTGGAGGCAGGGCTCCAGTTGTAACCCTGCTCAGGGCTTTAATGTTCTCAACTGAACGCCAGACGTCAGAGCAGGAACAAACATGGAGCATGAGCTTTTCTCCAAAGTCTGTCCCACCCCTTATTATTGATCTTAGATAAGTTGCTCATAAAAATATCGATATCATTAGTGAAAAAATATACAAGAGTGATAGCTCTTACTTCTGAAACAGAGCCATGATGTCAGGTAAGGTCTGACAAAAAAATGCCACAATAGTTGGAGGAAAGAATGGGTTCTCCATAATGGTGTGAGGGAAGCAAGGTACCAAGAAAGCAAAAGTCAGGGGTACGCTCAAGGCTTCCCACTAGTCGTGGCTTCTGTCCCGAGTCTCAGCTTCACTCTCGCATGTTGCAGAATGTTGTGAGTGTTCCTGCTTTTAAGACAGGTTGATGAGATTGTGCTCATTAAGTAACATTGGACTTATGACCAACTCCCCCTGCCGTTCTAGAATAGCCAGCAATGGACAGAGAGGTTGATCTGTCCATCTGGTCCAGAAGACTTAACTGAAAAGTTCTCTCTTGATTCTCTATGAGCTCTCCAAGCCAGCGCTGTCTCTGTCCTGATTCCCACTTCTCTCTACAATTTCTCATCCTCTCATCCTCTTTAAGTCTTCTACCAAGACCGCCTGTATTAGCCTCCAGGAGGCTGAGTAGCTTTTCAAAAATCTAGTTGGAGGTTGCATGCATTCACTGAATAAATACTTTCTGGGTGTATCGTGGAAGTACATGGTCACAGACCTAGTGAACCCTTCGTCTGCCACACTGGTTGAGACACATTTTGCTGGGACCATCTCCAGACTCTGTTTACATCTCAGGCAAGCGACACGGTTAGACCCCTGAGCCTTGGCCTCTCATGAATAAGGGCAGATGCATGCGTGGGTGATGGCAATAAGCGTTGTTTGGTGCTTCCCTCGTCCTGGTGTCTATAGGTTAAAGCAAATGAAACTGACCTTATTGTTGATGGATGAGTGAAAACAAAACGGTCCAGCAGATATGAACTATCAGAATCAGCAAATATTATCCTCACTGCAATTTCAGTAACTAATAACCTGCCTTATTCTCACAGGCTGGAAAGTGTGTTGAATAAACTCATGGGTGGGAGCAGGCCTTACATTTCAATTAATCCATCCCTGCTGCTCACTGATCCATCCGTTAAACTTGCTACCTATGTAGAGTCTGACTGTCGTTCATCTACCATGGGAGTGTCCGGGAGCTCCCATTATTCTTGAGGGCCTATACCCAACTTGGACAACAATTTTATCTTTGCTGGAAGAAAGAAAAAACAGTCGATAAAACCAAGATAAGATCATGTGGGTGAGTCTCCATCATTTCGTTCTTCTCCACCCTAATAGTCATTTTTCTCTTTACAGGATTTCGTTTTTTTTTTTTTTCTAGAAGAACAGTTGTTGTTAACTTGTAGCTGTGATCTGGGTCTGGAGCTTTCCCTCCTCTCTCATAGCTAGCACCTCATGATCTGGTATCTCCCCAGCACCTTTAGCACACCGTATTAGGTTAACACATTTCCCCGTTCTCAAACACGCAGGCCTTATTACATTGTTTGGTTTCTTTGCTCCTTGCTTTTTAGGTGAGGTCTTGCTATCACGGCCCAGGATGCCCTAGTACTCTATAATCCTCCTGCCTCAGCCTCTCAAGTGCTGGAATATCAGGGTGTGCCACTGAGCCAAGGTCATGACACTATTTTTAAAAACAAATCAATACAAAACGAAAAACAGTGATTGGTTCCCAGACTAAAAGCCTCACACTAGCAGAGACACAACTCCTGGATGGTGCAACTCTTGGAACTCCAGATTGGCAGAGTTGCCTTTTATCAGTCTCCAGATAATTCTGATTGCTCCTCTGTGAAAAACACCTTGGGTAGTTTCTTATTTTTCCAGAGCTACTTTCAAGCTCTCTCCGTCCTCTATCTGTCCAAGGTCTCTGTGGAACAAACCATTAATTTCTACTTATTTCTCAGCTTTGACTTGTTTTAGACGCCCCCCCAATCCCCCCACCCACCGAAATCCAAGACACTAGCCGGAGGTTGGTGGCAGGACACACATTGGAATTAAAGACTTGTAATAGTAATTGCAGATGCCCAGCTTTGTAACATGAGCAAACTGCTTACCTCCTTAGGCCTTGGTGTCACCAACTGAAAAGTGGGTAGTGCCCTCTCTACTTCATTTGTGGAGATGGAATAAAATCATGGCATTAGAGTATGCATTGTAGAGTAGAAGCTTAATAAACGCTGAATTCAAACGAAACGGTTACTCATATTTGGATACTTTAGAAACGGGCTCACTAAGGATTTGTGGGCTATGTGGTAAGAGATTTCTTTTTTTGAAAACTTATTAAATGCTCATTTACACGACATCTTCTAATGACTTCAGGAGGACTACCATAGTCACTAGGTCAATTAACCACAATTTTAAAAATTCCTAAATATATGTTTTATATGATACAGAATGCTTTGTGTGTTTGTTTCACAACAAATTCCCATTCTATTTGTCCCAACCCCGACCATGGGGTGGGGAGTGGGAAGCCTCAATATGGCTTGAAAGACATTTTAAAAATTATACAGAAAATTAGCTGAAACAAGCCAATGAAGAATTGCCTAGTACCACTTCATCAGTTTCACAGACTTACAATGAGTTAAGATGGCTCATAAAAGGGATTCAGTGTGTCCAAAGGAATCGTATGGCTTGAGATGGAACTCAGAGGCAAGGTGCTTGCTCAGCATGAACAAGGCCTTGGGTTTGATCCTCAGCCTAGCCAAGCTAGAAGAAAAGGAGCTTGTTTACCGTCTTTCACCCCAGTGTTCATGGCTTCCACTGACCTAGCACCATACAGAGATGCTCTTGTTACCAGTGCTCACTACAGAAGATGACGTCGCTGCCTTTGAGCTTGCTCATCTTCCCGTTCTCTCAGTTAAATCCACGTGTTCATTGCTGATCATTGACTTTTAACAAGGCTAATTTTTAAAGGTGTTACCAATATTTCATTTGGTCTTTCCAAGTTCTCTCTTTCCCCTCTCAGAACACATCACTTTTCAGGAGGTTCCCGAGCTTAGAAGATGAATATGACAGGGCAGATTGTCTCTTGCTTTTATTTTAATTTAAAACTCTTGGAGAATTTAATATTGAGACAGATAAAATATTTGATGAAGAGGAATAGGTGTTTCCCCTTGGGTTGAAGCAAAGCTTCCCTCAACCTGGGGTAAGAAGAAAATGAACAGACGAAGAACAGAGTCGTTTAGCGTCAAAGATGGCTTTGGAGGCCACTGGGTCAGACAGACTCCACACCCACTTCCTTACAGAAGCCTAGTCCCCAATAGTGTGAGCCCCAGAGAGCTTGGGGTTTCCTACTGCCTTCAGGCTGAGGGGGTAATGAAGAATCCCGTGGAGACTCCTGAGGGGTCCCATACCTTGAGGTATTATTAATGGCCAGTGTTATTGGAAGAGGAGCTACAAGCAGTAATGGGGACACCAAATGTCAATCTCTGTGATGCAATACAGAGGAGAAAGGGACAATCCCTCCAGAATCCTGCAGAGCCATCTCTGTCTGCTTCCCAGAGCTCTGCAGACTGAAGAGGACACCAGAACTCGCAAGATGGCCATGCTTCTGCCTCCTCCTACAGAATGAAGTGCAGATAGAAGTTAATTTGAATTATACAGCAATAAAATTATACCTCCTTTACACAAGTGTGAAAAACTAGAATTCAAAATTGCAGCTGTGGTTTCTACCATTTGTATCATCAGAAATTTAAATATTAGCTATGTTCATATATATATGCATACATATATATGTATATATGTGTATGTATGTATATACATGATGGTGCACACACATCATCAGAAAATTAAATATTATACAGAAACATGAAGCCAGGCATGGTGGCATACACCTTTAATTCCAGCACTCAAGAGATAGAAGCAGGCTAACTGTGAATTTGAGCTGGCCTCAAATTTGAGCTACACAGTGAGACCTTATCAAAAACAAAATAAAGCACAAAACCACACACATACACACACCCATGCATGCACACACACACACACACATACACACATGCACACATATAAAGACACACACACTCATGCATGCACACATCCATGCATGCACACACACACACATACACACACACACACACACACACACACACACTATTGGACACCATCTCAGTTGTGTGTGTCTTGTATTTCCAGATGCAAACTTTGGTCTCCTGTCTCCTCAGGCATGTGTGTAACCTACTGTACTCCTGTGCACCTTTCCATGTGGCAACACCAAGCATCCTTGTGCCATAGGCATCTTGTGAGACACTCCTGGGACCATTTCAGTGGGATGTGACACGACTGAAATATTGCTATCTGGCTCTTATCTGAAGCTTCAATTGTTACTCAGCTACCTACACTACAAGCCTTCATTTTCCTTTATAGTCTTCTGAAAGATTTCACTGTCAGGAAGATTATGGAGTGATTTCCTAGCTTTTCAGTATTTTCTTTCCTCTTTGGTAACATGATATTTTTAATGAGTATTCTCCCTAGGGAATTAATTACTACCTTGAAGAGTATATTCACATAGTTCCGTCAAGACATCTTAAAAATTATCAAAACCTTGACAGACACACTGTGTAGCTTTTAAAACTCAAGTCATCTATGCATGGGATTTTTTTTCCCAACTCTATTGAATCAGAAATTTTTATTTGGGGCAAAAGACATTTTTTTCTGCCCTTTCCTTGGCTCTCTTAATCTCTCTTTGTTAAGTACAGAAAGCAGTTGGTTGTGTGTGTGTGTTTGTGTTTACATGTGCGTGTTTCATTGCTGCTATCTAATGGGCACATGCTGGAGCACACAGACGTCCTATAGTTCCGAGTGAGTGGCACCTAAGCATGCCACCTATAGCATGGCTTCTCCTCACCACACAGCCTAAGTTTTGCCCAGATGAGGCATATTACCTGTCAACTTGATGGTTAATGGTGACTGTTAGTTTGACAGGATCTGGAATCAACTGGACACATACCTCTGGCCGTGCTATGAGGGAGATGTTTCTGTGTCAACTGAGGTAGGAAGACCTCCTGAACTGTGGGGGGTTCCGTTCCCTGCATTGGGATCTGAGTCTGAGCTGACAGCCAGCATTCCCCTCTCCCTGCTTCCTGCTTTTGTTTTTTTTTTATTAGCTATTTTCTTTATTTACATTTTGAATGATATCATCTTTCCCTGCTTCCCCTCCAGAAAAAAAACAAAAAACCTGTTCTCCCCCCTCCCCCTGTTCACCAACCCACCCCCTCCTGCTTCCTGGCCCTGGCATTCCCCTACACTGGGGCATAGAACCTTCACAGGACCAAGGACCTCCCCCTCCCATTGATGACTGACTAGGCCGTCCTCAGCTACATATTGCAGCTGAAGCCATGAGTCCCACCATGTATACTCTTTGGTTGGTGGTTTAGTCCCTGGAAGATCTGAGAGTACTAGTTGGTTCATGTTGTTGTTTGTTCTAAGGGGATGTAAACCCCTTCAGCCCCTTGGGTCCTTCATTGGGGACCCTGTGATCAGTCCAATGGATGGCTGTGCCTCTACTTCTGTATTAGTCAGGCACTGGCAGAGCCTCTGAGGAGACAGCTATATCAGGCTCCTGTCAGCCAACACTTGCTGTCATCTACAATAGTGTCTGGGTTTGGTGATTGCATATGAGAAGGATTCTCAGGTGGAGCAGTCTCTGGATTGTCCTTTCTTCAGTCTCTACTCCATACATTGTCTCTGCAACTCATGGGTATTTTGTTCCCCCTTTTAAGGAGGAACAAAGTAAATCCACACTTTGGTCTTCCTTCTTCTTGAGTTTCTTGTGGTTTGTGCATTGTATCTTGGGTATTCCAAGCTTCTGGGCTAATATCCACTTATCAGAGAGTGCATGCCATGTGTGTTCTTTTGTGATTGGGTTGCGTCACTCAGGATGATATTCTCCAGATCCATCCATTTCCCTAAGAATTTCATAAATTCATTGTTTTTAATTGCTGAGTAGTACTCCATTGTGTAAATATCCATTCCTTTGTTGAGGGTCATCTGGGTTTTTTCCAGCTTCTGGCTATTATAAATAAGGCTGCTACGAACATAGTGGAGCATGTGTCCTGATTACATGTTGAAACACCTTCTGCCCAGGAGTGGTATAGCTGGGTCCTCTGGTAGTACTATGTCCAATTTCCAGAGGAACTGCCAAACTGATTTCCAGAGAGGTTGTACCAGCTTGCAATCCCACCAGCAATGAAGGAGTGTTCCTCTTTCTCCACAACCTCACTAATATCTGCTGCCACCTTAGTTTTTGATCTTAGCCATTCTGACTGGTGTGAGGTGGAATCTCAGGGTTGTTTTGATTTGCATTTTCCTGATGACTAAGGATGTTGAACATTTCTTTAGGTGCTTCTTAGCCATTTGGTATTCCTCAGTTGAGGAATATTCCTCAGTATTCTTTGTTTAGCTCTGTACCCCATTTTTTAATAGAGTTATTTGGTTCTCTGGAGTCTAACTTCTTGAGTTCTTTGTATATATTGGATATTAGCCATCTATGGTATATAGGATTGGTAATGAACTTTTCTTAATCTGTTGGTTGCCATTTTGTCCTATTGACAGTGTCCTTTGCCTTACAGAAGCTTTGTAATTTTATGAGGTCTCATTTGTCAATTCTTGATCTTAGAGTATAAGCTATTGGTGTTCTGTTCAGGAAATTTTCCCCTGTGCCAATGGTGCTCGAGGCTCTTCTCCACTTTCTTTTCTATTAGTTTCAGTGGATCTGGTTTTATGTGGAGATCCTTGATCCACTTGGACTTGAGCTTTGTACAAGGAGATAGGAATGGATTGTTTTGCATTCTTCTACATGTCTCTGAAGAAATGGAAGAAGATCTCAGAGATGGAAAGATCTCCCATGCTCATAGGTTGGCAGGATTAATATAGCAAAAATGGCCACCTTGCTGAAAGCAATCTACAGATTTAATGCAATCCCAATCAAAATTTCAACTCAGTTCTTAACAGAGTTAGAAAGAGTAATTTGCAAATTCATCTGGAATAACAAAACAACCCTAGAATATCGAAAACCATTCTCAACAATAAAAGAACTTCTGGTGGAATCACCATCCCAGACCTTAAGCTGTACTACAGAGCAATTGTGATAAAAACTGCATGGTACTGGTACAGTGACAGGCAGGTGGATCAATGGAATAGAATTGAAGACCCAGAAATGAACACCTATGGTCACTTGATCTTTGACAAAGGAGCTAAAAAAAGATCCAGTGGAAAAAAGACAGCATTTTCAACAAATGGTGCTGGCTCAACTGGCGGTTAGCATGTAGAAGAATGCTGGCTGGCAGTCTTGTTCCTATTGCCACAGCTTGAGTTGCTTTTATGGCACTCCCAACACACACACACACACACACACACACACACACACACACACACACACACTCACATGCATGTCTGTATGCCATGATGGACCTGTACTCTCAAACTAAAGCCAAGTCAAACTAAAGCCTTTTAAAGTTACTTTTGTCAAATATTTTGTCACAGCAATGGGGAAAAAATGAAAACAAACAAACAAATAGCAACAACAAACCATGAACTCATCATTGTTGTGATCTGCACACTAGATGTCCACTGTTCAGGGTGTAGTTCCCAGCTTGTTGAAGGTATTGAAGGCCAATTGGATCCCAAGGGCGCTGCTTGTATTAACAAACGAATGATGAATTCACAGCCGAACTGTCTGTTGAGAGGTGGGATTCCCACAGCAAAGGGCATGTTTTTTGAATGGGTGTCTTATTCCTGGCTCTTTCTTGTCTCATTTATTGCTTCCTAACTGCTGTGAGATGAACTGTTTTCTCCCACCATTTCTTTCTTCTGGATGTTACTATTTCAGCAGAGGCTTAAAAACTGTGAATTCAGTAGACCTTGACTTGAAATTTGCAAAAACAATGAACCAAAATAGATCATCCCACTTTTTTCCACTCATTTACTTATTCACTTTACGTCCCAATCAGAGCCCCTTGCTCTCCTCTCCCACCCCTCCCCCATTACTCCCTCCTCTTCTCCTCAGGGTAGGGGAACCCCCACTGGATACCAACACACCATGGAAAGTTGCATCCTCTCCCACTGAGGCCAGACAAGGCAGCCAAGCTATGGAAAGGAGATCAAAAGCCAGGTAACAGAGTCAGAGACAGTCCCACACCAATCATTATGGAACCCACATGAAGATCAAACTGCTCATCTGCTGCCCATATGTAGAAGGCCTAGGTCAAGCCTATGCTCAATCTTTGTTGATGGTTCAGTCTCTGTGAGCCCTGAAGGGTCCAGGTTAGCTGACTCTTAGTTTTTTTGTAGAGTCCTTGACCTTGACCCCTCAATCCTTCACCAAGGCATCCTGTTTTTAAAATAGTTTCTCTCAGGTATTAGCTAAGTCAAGAAAAGCTGCACAGTCCTTTTGTTTCCAGTTTATTGAGTTTATTGAGACACAATGGCCCTCCTCCTGCTAGCCATTGGAAGGAGGAAATACCATTGAGTGACAGGAATGTTTCAGCTTCTATGACAACAACAGCCACAGGTCTCAGGGAGGCTACTCCCATCATCCCTACCTCACAGCAGATCAGATCTTTTTGTGATAAAAAAAAAATCGCACAAAATGCTACAAAACTCGTGAGTACTTGGGACTCTATATAGGCTCGAGGGCTGGTCCTAGAGCAGCTCACACTCTGCTATGGGAAATGTCCGGTTGTGGGACTCCACTTAGGAGGCCTCAGAGGAACCTCGGCAGCTTCGTACTGCCCCGAGGTTTGAGGCACCTCACACAGCACTCTAGAATAAGTTTTTCCTGGCGAACCCACTTAAGGAGTCGTGCAGGATATGGTCTGCTGAAGATCTCACAGTCAGCTCCTTCCACTGTAAGAATCTGGGTGTGCACGGCAGCTGACCCTATAATAGCATCAGAGCCAGGGGACAATGATAGAGAGTTGGGGGACATATTCTATTCCTCTCCTCAGATGATGGCGTGAATTCATTGGCCTGGGTAGGAGGAGATATATAAAGATGTCTAAAAGGCCAGTGTTGGACAAATGGTAAATTGTCCAAATTATCTTTCTCAGCCAACCTAAGACCCTGAACATATGCAGGCAGAAGCTGAAAGCCTTGTGTCCTGGAAGTATTCCTTTCTTGCTTCCCTCCCATTGTGCCTCCCTCCATCCTTCTCTCCCTGCCTGACTTTCACCTATCCACCCTCCCGTCCTTTGCTGTTTTTTCCTCCCTCCCTCCCTCCCTTGCTGCTTTCCTTCCTTCCTCTCTCTCTCCCTCCTTCCCTCCATCCCCCTTTGCCTCCCTCCATCCCTCCTGCTCTCCCTTTATATCTGCCATCCTTTGCTTGATAAGCACACAGTATGTTCAGAGCTAGAAGCACCAAGCACTGATTGAGAGCTGAGGAGAAATACCTCCTTTCCCACATGCAGCTGAATCATCATCAGTTTACAACAGAATCAAGACTAAAAGAACCCGACCCTAGTCCATGGGACTAAGGACTATTCAAGTACCAGGAAGGTCCTCCCCGTTCTCCTGAAGCTCCTTGTCAGCAGAGCAGGGGCCTTTCAGAATGTTGAGGTAGGAAGACAGAAACACATAAATCATGATCATTGGGCAATGTCTTTGAACGTCCCCAGGGGCCAGGGTAGTAGAGAACTGACAGCCTGAAGAATACAGGCAACGCCTCTGAAACAAATAATTCACAGGCATTAATCAACCATTCTCACGTGCAGGCCAGTGGAGTCCAGCAACCTCAGTGAGCCGCAGTAACTGGTTGTAAAGAAAATCTTCTGTAAAATCTTAGTAAGAACTAAGGAGACGACTTCTATGAGAACTCGTTAGCACAGTTCTCGCCTTGCAGGAAGACCACCTCAGGCTTTTTCCCTCCCGAGCCTCATCTTATACCATAGTATTTACTGTAGTTAACCTAATTCTCCCCCCCGCATTTCATTTTGTGTCTGAGTTCATGTGCATGTGTAGCGTGGGTGTGTTTGTGTGTGTGTGTGAGTGTATAGGTGTGTATATATGTATATATATGTGTGTGTTTGTGTGAGTGATGAGTGTGTGTGTGTGTGTATGTGTGTGTGTGTGTGTGTTTACCAGTGTGGGTACACATGTTTTCCAGTGTGTGTGTAGGCCAGAGGGCAACCCTTCCATCATCCAGGCCCTGGGGATTCAGGCCACCAGTTTGCAAAGGGCCTTTGCCCTGCCGTCTGTCTGTCTTACTGCTGCCGAGTCAGAGCTAAGATCTGTTCTATGACTCTCTATGGTAGAAAACAGTATGTCCCCCATCTTTCCAAAAAAACAGAAGACAAACAAAAATATCAAATTATACTCTAACATTGAAACTACTTGTTATCTTTGTAGAGGTGTCGCATGGCTTGGAAATAAGCAAATGATACTTTGGTGCTTCAGTTCTTTCTTTCTGCTTCAGACAGTAACATTTGAAAGAGAGGTTGTAGTGCTTTGGGGTGCTCATTATGGATTACTGTGTGAGCCTAAAAGAAGATGGTTAAAGGAGGACGTGGGAACAAAGGGAAGGACTCCCTAAGGCTGCATCTACCTAAAGGACCTCTGAGGAATTATATTCTACCTATGATATTTCACTAAGTTCTTGTTACACTTGGTTTTTCTCAACTCTTAACTTTTTATGTGATGCCAGACAATAGCCCTATTTGGGCTGATTTCAAGGTCATTAAGGAGTTTCAATTGCCCCCCAATGTCTTTTTTACACTTGATTTCTAGTGCTTGGAAACTGTCCAATAGGAGGAACTCATCAAGATTAGGGCAGACGTGGCAAATGTGGCAAATTTCTCACTCTCTTTGTTTGCATGTGCAGACATCACCAATCAATTACCGTTCTTTTCTGCTGAGTCACCTTCCTCCGAGGGGCGCTACAAGCAGCCACTTCCAGTCAGAGTTGTTAAAACCATGCTTGCTCTGGCTGCTTTAGTGCTTTGCTCTGTATGGAAATGCAAACATTTGAAGAAGAGTAAAAATTTGTTACCAGTCACTGACAACTGAATGTTAAATTAACTCGAAACATGGAGAGCAGCGCTTGCCCTAACATTAAGGGAGAGAACTCAAGGGCTCTGGCATGCAGGAGGGAGCCGCAGATTCCAAGAGTTCCCTGAAGGTACACTTCACCTACTTAACAATTTTGCCTAAGGCCAGTGCTGCCAAAAGGCTCAGTTCTCTCCAGGGCATCCATTTCAACCATTTACCATCAAATAAAACTTACAACTGGCATATGAATTCTTAGGCCAAGGGCATTTTATTTTTTTGAAATTTTAAAGTACTTGTTGGGTAAACTACTTTAAAAATTCAAGAGCCCTAAGAGAGTCCCAGGAAAAGCCATGGAGGAAAGGTGAGCGAGGTGTAGGCTGTCAGGGCGGGCTCAGTGCTGTGGCAGTCATGCATGCACAGCTGCTCCCGAGGCCTGCAGATGTGCAAATACTATGTGCTTGCATAGTTAACAGTCCTTTGCTGCACACCGGCGAGCCATCAGGGAAAGGAAGGCAGGATCAAAGGCATTTAGGAAGGAGTATAAAGACTTGAGTTTGTAGTTGAGATGGAGTTAACAGGGACCAGACTTATTGAGGAGAGTCAAAGATCTCATACTTAATGTCCTAGAGTGTTTCCAGGCCACAATGCAGGGAGGCGAACGCTAAGAAGATCTAGGGCAGACAGACCAGACCTGCCCAGAGAAAACAGGTTAAAATGATAAATACCAAAAAGGAGAGAGGCAAACAGGGATGAGTGCCAGAGATGTGTTCAGGCATCAGTTAAGTAGCATCCACAGATATGGTTCAGAAGACTCCAAGAGATCCGGGAGCAACCTGGAAGGGTAGGAGTTTGGCACCAGCAACTGCTTCAGTGGCATGTTTTGGGAGGTTTGTCTAGTTTTGCAGGCTGCTGAGCATCAGACCTGGCCTCTACTTATGCTATCAAATAATTGTGATGACCTCAAAATGGCTCCAACACTGCTAGTACTCCGTAGAAGGAAGGATAGAGGACCACTGGACTAAAGGAAACAAGGCTGAATGCTGATGTAGAGTTGGGAATCAAGCCTTTTCCCTTCAGCCAGGACAGAGAAATCCAACAATCATGCTAGACACCCAGTGAAACGAGGTCAGGGAGGAGGATTTCTCAGCCATGAGGAAGCTGGCTTAAAGCATGCTTCCAGTCCCATCCAATGAAATTACCAGCTCCAGAACCAACAAAAGCAAACAGTTTGCACAATTTACTTCCCTTCCAGCATGAAGCTTTGGAATATCCTACCTAGCACTCCAAAGGTCAAATTTCCAACACATGGAATTCATAACGAGGAAGTCGATCAGCCGATTGAAACTGACTCACAACTGGTACCTAATTAGCAAAGGGGAGCAGTAAATACTCATTAACTTTTTAATTTTATATCATCAGGAAGTTAAATAGAGAAGTGAGAACATTTTGAAAGAATCAACACAAACTTAAAAAAAAATGGATGTGGGCTGAGGTAGAGCTCAGTTAGGAGGGAGCATGCCTACTGTATACAAATCTGTGTGTTCAGTTCTCAGAACAATAGACTGCACACTTGTAATCCTTGAACTTGGGAGGCAGAGTCAGGAGAACCATAAATAAGTTGTTTTCTGCTATATACCAAGCTTAAGGGTTACATAAGACCATGCATTGAGATGTGGGGGGTGGGAGGGTGATATGGAGAAAAAGGGAGAGAGGGAGAGAGGGAGAAAGAGAGAGAGAGAGAGAGAGAGAGAGAGAGAGAGAGAGAGAGAGAGAGAGAGAGAGGCTGAACAAGATGAATAGCATGAAATTTAAAATGAAATATTTTAACTGGTAAGATTTGTAGTAGACACCTGAGAAGAAAAGAAGATTGAACTAGATCATGCAGTGAGAAATATTCTTTAAAAATGAAGAGTGGCAATGGATCCTGGGAAATCCTGAGTGACCACATATACATGTGAACTGAATCTCTAGAGCATTTGACAGATAGAAGATGACTAACAATATTAAAACATAATTGCTGGAAGCTTTTCAGGTTTGCTGGAACCTATAAATCCACACATTCAAGTTCAATGAACCCACAAGCATAAAATTGTCAAGTAAAATGCACCAGGATGTAGCCTAATGAAATGGCTCAAAAATGGCAATTAAAAAAAAAATCAAGCAAAGGAAATATAATGGATGATAGCAGATTTCATATAAGAACTAATGTGAGAAGGGAGTGGAACAGCATTTTCATTTGTTTGCTTGCTTTGTTTGTTTGTTGACCTTTTCAAGACAGAGTTTCTCTGTATAACCCTGGCTGACCTGGAACTCACTTTGTAGATCAGGCTGGCCTTGAACTCAGAGATCTGCCTGCCTCTGTCTCTTGGGTGCTGGGATTAAAGACATCATCAAAATACTGATCATAGTCCTTAAAAGTCTCATCCTATAGAGGTTAGAGGGATGGCTCAGTGGTTCAGAGCACTTGTTGCTTTTGCAGAGGACTTGGGTTCAGTTCCCAGCATCTACATGGTAACTTATGAAAGTCTCCAGTGCTAAGGAATCTAATGCTCTCTTCTGGACTATGCAGGTACTGCACGCAGGTAGTGTACATACACACAGACAAAACACTCCTATTTATAAATAAAGTAACTAAATCTAAGAGCAAATTCTTTATGATGCAGTTCCTTCTATCTTCCTAATATCAGCAAAATACAAAGTGACATCATTCTCCTCTGAACCTGGTCCTTTTCAGGTCTGGTAGCATTTAACATTCTCAGGGATGGAAAATTCCCCTGGAAGGGGCAGAATGGGCATAGCTGCTCGTTTCCTGTGGCCACTTCAAAAGCAGCAGCAGGGAGGGGAGGGATCACTGGCTGTCCAGCTGCTGCGACTGCTTGACACTGAGCTGGCCTCTGTCCGTGGGTCTTAAAGGCTGCAATGATCGACTTCAGGAAAGAGGAAATGGTAACCAGACGCCAGCCCACCCCAGGGGCTTTCCAGATACACTTATGCTTGTTGTCCCCACTCCTTACAGAACATAGAATCAACCCACAGTCCTCTAAAGGCCAGCGTGGCTTTGCCTGTAATATAATCTTTTTAGAAGGCTAAGTTAATCCGGACTTCCACTGTTAACAACATTTCAACCTAACTTCTCTACACACCATTGAACTGGATTTGTGAGGTTTGTTTAGTGACAGGGACGATTTGAGTTTTATAGGTAGGTCCCTTTGGGATAATATCAGAGCAGCATAGAGAACACACAGGTAGGTCGTGATAACACATTTCAAACAGGTAGTTATTACCTAAGAGCTGTATTGGTTTAAGCATAAAACATTCGGGAGCACATGTGCTCCAAGATGCTGTTACTAACCCTGTAAAATTACAGTCAGTGCAGAGGTGGGCCTGAGGTCACACTAATGGGAGCTTGTATGCCACACAACAAATGTGACGTGTGACTTCTTTAGGGACTTCTATTCATTTCAGTGGTGAATTGGATACTAGGTTGAATTTTAAAGGCGATTTGTCCTAAGAGATTATGAGTTTACACTGCCTCGGGTGGTATTCCGTCATTATAAAAGTCCAGGAGTCCTCCGTAAAGTTTGGTTATCAGCTAGAATTGGGAATTACGTCTCTTACAATAAATTCCTCCACAATGGTCATTTGACATTTTTGAGTCAACCCCTAGCTTAACTGGCTTCAGGTAAAAATTAGAAGTGTGGCTTGGCCTTAATAACAGTCTCTGACTATGCTTACTTGTAACCACTCTGTCAATTATGTCTTTATGTATTTTTAATGTTCCATAAGGTTCTTGTGTGTAATCTCTTTTTTTTGTCTCAGATATTAAACAGTTTTGTTTGCTTTTGCTTAACTTGTGCTTGTGAAATTTAACTCAGGTCATTTCTTAAAAATGTGGTAAATAGGCTTGGCAGTGGTGGTCCAATGTCTTTAATCTCAGCACTCCAGAAGCAGAGGCAGAGGCAGCTGGATCTCTTGTGTTCGAAGCCTGCCTAGCTACAAAGTGAGTTCTAGGACAGCCAGGGCTATAAAAAGAAACTCTGACTTGAAAATCAAACACACAAACAAACAAACAACAAATGAACAAAAAAAATCAACCCC
>NW_022196895.1:10685331-10701369 GCF_008632895.1 Mastomys coucha
AGGGCTGGAGAGATGGCTCAGTGGTTAAGAGCACTGACTGAGATGCCCTGAGTTCAATTCCCAGCAACCATATGGTGTTCACAACCATCTGAAATGGGATCCAATACCCTCTTCTGGTGTGTCTGAAGAGAGTGACTCATATAAGATAAATAAATCTTTAAAAACAAAATAAAATTAAAAATCAAAGACCAGCTTCTGGTTTTCATCTGTGCCCGGAGCTGATCCTGTGGCATAGCACTCCAAACCTAAATACCACCACCAGAAGAGAGCTAGTCTCCCAGGAGTTGTACACACCTGTGAGCACAAGTAAGACCACCACTTCTGCTCAAATTCCTGGTCCAAGATGGACCTGCCCAGAGTCATCAGGACATAGGAACCAAGGAACAGCAAGGACAGGAACCCTTTTTGTCTGCACCCTGGAGCTAACAGCCACAGCTCTCTATACCCAAATTTCTCTATACCTAGGAGAACTGGTCTCCAAGGAGTACAGATACACAGGCTTGCAGGAGGGACAAGCCACAGTCAGAGACAGCAAGACCAGCTAACACCCAAGATAACCAGATGGCAAGAGGCAAGGGCAAGAACATAAGCAACAGAAACCAAGGCTACGTGGCATCATCAGAACCCAGTTCTCCCACCACAGTGAACCCTGGATACCCCAACACACCAGAAAATCAAGACTCTGATTTAAAAGCACATCTCATGATGATGATAGAGGACTTTAAGAAGGACATAAATAACTCCCTTAAAGAAATACAGGAGAACACAGGTAAACAGCTAGAAGCCCTTAAAGAGAAAACACTAAAATCCATTAAAGAATTACAGGAAAACACAACCAAACAGGTGAAGGAATTGAACAAAACTTTACAGGATCTAAAAATGGAAATAGAAACAATAAAGAAATCGCAAAGGGAGGCAACTCTGGAGATAGAAAATGTAAGGGAGGGATCAGGAGACATAGATGTAACCATCACCAACAGAATACAAGAGATAGAGGAGAGAATCTATGGTATCTACAGAAGATACCATAGAAAACATTGACACAACAGTCAAAGAGAATGCAAAATGCAAAAAGCTTCTAACCCTAAACATCCAGGAAAATCCAGGATACAATGAGAAGACCAAACCTAAGGATAAAAGATATAGAAGAGAGTGAAGATTCCCAAATTAAAGGGCCAGGAAGTATCTTCAACAAAATTATAGAAGAAAACTTCCCTAACCTAAAGAAAGAGATGTCCATGAACATACAAGAGGCCTACAGAACTCCAAATAGATTGGACCTGAAAACAAATCCCTCCCATCACATAATACTCAAAACACCAAATGCACAAGACAAAGAAAGAATATTAAAAGCAGTAAGGGAAAAAGGTCAAGTAACATATAAAGGCTGACCTATCAGAATTACACCAGACTTCTCATCAGAGACTATGAAAGCTAGAACATCCTGGGCAGATGTCATACAGACCCTAAGAGAACACAATTGCCAACCCAGACTACTATACCCAGCAAAATTCTCAATTATCATAGATGGAGAAACCAAGATATTCTGTGACAAAACCAAATTTACACAACATCTCTCCACAAATCCAGTCCTACAAAGGATAATAGATGGAAAATGCCAACATGAAGAGGGAAACTATACCCTAGAAAAAGCAAGAAATTAAACTTCTTTCAACAAACCCAAAAGAAGATAGCCACACAAACATAAACATAACATAAAAAATAACAGGAAGCAATAATCACTACTATCAATGGATTCAATTCCTCAATAAAAAGACATAGACTATCAGACTGGATATGTAAACATTTTGTTGCATACAGGAAGCCCACCTCAGTGACAAAGACAGACACTACCTCAGAATAAAAGGCTGGAAAAACAATTTTCCAAGGAAATGACTCCAAGAAAGAAACTGGAGTAACCATTTAATATCAAATAAAAGCAACTTTTTTTTACTTTTTTTTTTTTTTTTTTTTTTGAGACAGGGTTTCTCTGTGTAGCCTTGGCTGTCCTGGATCCTGGAACTCACTCTGTAGACCATGCTGGCCTCGAACTTAGAAATCAGAAATCCTCCTGCCTCTGCCTCCCAAGTGCTGGGATTAAAGGTGTGTGCCACCACCGCCCGGCTAAAAGCAACTTTCAACCAGAAGTTCTCAAAAAGGATAAGGAAAGACACTTCATACTCATTGTACTGGCTAGTTTTGTGTGTCAACTTGACACAGGCTGGCGTTATCACAGAAGGGAACGTCAGTTGGGGAAGTGCCTCCATGAGGTCCAGCCGTGAGGCATTTTCTCAATTAGTGATCAAGGGGGTAGGGCCTCTTGTGGGTGGTGCCATCCCTGGGCTGGAGGTCTTGGGTCCTATAAGAGAGCCGGCTGAGCAAGCCAGGAGAAGCAAGTCAGTAAGGAATATCTCTCTCCATAGCCTCTGCATCAGCTCCTGCTTCCTGACCTGCTTGAGTTCCAGTCCTGACTTCCTTGGTGATAAACAGCAATATGGAAGTAAGCTGAATACACCCTTTCCTCCCCAACTTGCTTCTTGGTCATGATGTTGTACAGGAATAGAAACCCTGACTAAGACACTCATCAAAGGAAAAATCTACCAAGATGAACTCTCAACTCTGAACGTCTATGCTCCAAATCCAAGGGCACCCACATTCATAAAAGAAACTTTACTAAAGTTCAAAGCATACATTGTACCTCACACAACAAAAGTAGGAGAATTCAACACCCCATTCTCATCAATGAACAGATCATGGAAATAGAAACTAAACAGAGACACATTGAAACCAACAGAAGTTATGAACCAAATGGATTTAATAAATATTTATAGAACATTTCATCCTGAAACAAAAGAATATACCTTCTTCTCAGCACATCATGGTACCTTCTCCAAAACTGGCCATATAACTGGTCACAAAACAGATCTCAAGTGATACAAGAAGATTGAAATAATCCCATGCCTCCTATCAGATCACCATGGACTAAGGCTGGTTGGTCTTCAATAGCAACAAAAAACAACAGAAAGCCCACATATACATGGAAGTTGAACAATGCTCTACTCAATGACAACTTGGTCAAGGAAGAAATAAAGAAAGGAATTAAAGACTTCAGAATTTAATGAAAATGAAGGCACAACATACTCAAACTTATGGGGCACAATGAAAGCAGTTCTAAGAGGAAAACTCAGCTCTGAGTGCCTCCGAAAAAGAAAATGGAGAGAGCACACACTACCAGCTTAACAGCACACCTGAAAGCTCTAGAATAAAAATAAATACATCCAAGAGGAGCAGCAGGCAGGAAATAATCAAACTCAGGGCTGAAATCAACCAAGTAGAAACAAAAAGAACTATACAAAGAATCAGCAAAACCAGGGACTTGTTCTTTGAGAAAATCAACAAGATAGATTAACTCTTAGCCAGACTAACCAGAGGGCACAGAGACAGTATCCAAATTAGCAAAATCAGAAATGAAAAGGGAGATATAACAACAGAAACTGAGGAGATTCAAAAAACCATCAGATTTTACTGCAAATGCCTATATTCAACAAAACTGGAAAATCTGGATAAAATGGACAATTTTCTAGACAGATACCAAATACCTAAGCTAACTCAGGATCAGATAACCCATCTAAACAGTGCTATAACTCCTAAAGAAGTTGAAGCAGTCATTAAAAGTCTCCCAATCAAAAAAAGCCCAGGACCAGATGGGTTTAGTGCAGAATTCTATCAGAACTTCAAAGAAGACCTAATACCAATACTCTTCAAACTATTCCACCAAATTAAAACAGAAGGAACACTTCCCAATTCACTCTATGAAGCCACAGTTACACTGTGTATTCTCGCTTGGGGATGGAATGTTTTCTGTCTACTCAGGAATCTGTCACAATTTCCTCTCATAGTGGACTTTATAAGAGATTTTTTTTTTTTTTTTACTTCTATCATGCTTAATGTTCCAAATAGATTTTAAAAACTATTTGAGTGCATATTACTTTTAGCTTCAGAAGACATCATGTATATTTAAGAGGCATTTAATTACTACATTATTCTGATGACTTAAAAAATGTCAATACTCAGCCATATATTTTAAAATGAATTTTATTAGTTTAATAAAAATAAGCAAATCAAAAACCAATCCCCCCAACAATAAGAACAAAATAATCCCCACAAAACAACAACAACAAAAACAAACAAATAAAAGACTGTGGTAAATGGACGTGGTAGGAAATAAAATCTTTTATCTTGAGGGAATTTGAAGTCTGAGTTATACTTTGAAACTTTTGCTTTTGGAGATAGATAGATAGAAGTTCTTTATATGTACATTTGTGGTCCCATATTTGCCCCTGAGTGTTTTATGTTTGTTTATCAAAAGAAAGAATTGTCCCAGAAGTGTCAGGAGTGAGGGTGCAAGGGAAAATGTCAGGCTGATGCTCACTGTGAGAGAGAATAGGAAGAAAAGCATCCTTAGAAAACCAGAAAGAGCTCTACTGGTCCAAATAGGAAGAATGGAGCCAGCCCAGCTCCTCACCAGGAAGTATGTTGTTGGCATAGGTTACCTGTTTCTTTCTGACACTAAGGTAATATGTCAGTCAGCTTTCTGTTTCAGGGACAAGATGTCTGAGAAATATTAACCTAGATAGAGAAAAGGCTTATTTTGTACTATGGTTTCAGAGATGTCAGGGGTGGACTGACAGTCGGCCTCCATTGCATTGACCTTGTGGTAAGGCAGCAAGTGTGAGGTAAAGGGAGCCACTTATCTCTTGTTAACCAGGAAATTGAAGGGAGAGGCAGGAGTGAGCCAGAATCTCAATGTTTGCTTTCAGGGGACAATTTCTCCCTCATGACTTCTCATCCACTGGGCCCTTAAAAGTTCCATCACCCCCTGCCTTAGTTATGATTTCACGGCTGTGAAAGACACTGTGACCAAGGCAACTCTTATAAAGGAAACCATTTAATCAATGGTGTCATTTAAACCATTAAACCATTTAACCATTTAAACCATTTAAAGAATGGTGTCAGTCTTTGTCTCTAGCTGACACACTTTTCCAGGCTTTCTCCAGTGTGTATCCAGGCTTCATTTGCTATCCTGTGCTCATCTGGAAGAAGTCACAATGTATCAAGGTATGTTTAAGGGATGGATAGCTAAATTATATTTCATGAGGAAAAGCCAAATCACTGGTTTTATATATATATATATATATATATATATATATATATATATATATATATCACCCACTTAGATATTTGCTCAATCACTAGCTTATTTTGTGGGTGTGTGAATATATATGATATACATACACATATACTGGCTTACAGTTTCAGAGGTTCAGTCCATTTTCATCATGGTGGGAAGCAGGGTAGCAGGCAGGTAGACATTGAACTGCAAGATGTAGATGTTCTGCATCTTGATTTGAAAGCAGCTTGGAGAAGACTGTCTTTCACAGACAGCCATTGGGTAGAGCTTGAGTAGTAGGAGCTCTCAAAGCCTGCCTACACAATGGCACACTTCCTCCTACAATGCCACTCCTTCTAATAGTGCCATTTCCAATTAGCCAAGCATATCTACACAGCTCTCCCGCCCCAATAGCATCAGAGCTTGGGACAGACTAATGAATATATAAGCTTTCTGTGGATGTTCATCCAAGCTATAACAGTTAATAAATAAAGGGAAGAAAAACGAAGTGTGAGCTTGTTTGTTCTCTCGGTTCTACCCAAAACAACCCTTTTGACAGAAGTGGCTGTTTGGTCCACCAGACGCTGTACTCCAGGGAGCCCCAGCTAGTATCATCAAATGCAGCTCAATTCTGATACTGGGGATACTATCAGATTCTACAGGCTTAGGGTTTGGTTTTGTAATACCATCACCATATTCTGCCTTGCCCATTTCAGATGGCAATCATATGAGGTTGTCATCTGTACTTCTGGCTAGCCTGTCATAGACTAAGGTGCCCCTTGGGCTTTATTAACTTCTTACAGTGGCTAACAGAATTCAGGGAATGCATTACCTGCATTTGCTCATTACTGTTAAAGTATATCTTCCTGGATATAGAAGAACTACCCAATGGAAGAAGGGACTAGATTACAACATGGAAGCAGAACACAAAGCTCTCATGGCCTCTCTGGCAAGCTGCTCTGCAGAAACCTCCTTCATGACCCATCTTTTCCAGGATGAAAAGAGATGGGCAAGGGGTAGGCATGGAATAGATGACTGAAAATTCAATTTTTACTGGTCTCTCAGCAGGATTAAAACCTTTTAAATAAACTTTTAAGTTTTGAATGACCTTATATTTAATGAAAATTTACCTTAGCCTTACAGAGGGCTCTCACATACCCCACATTACCTTCCCATGTCACCAACATATTGCACTTGTGTTGCAATTAATGAACAAATATTATGAACCAAAGCCCACACTTACTCATATTTCCTTGTGTGTCCAATAATGTTACAGCCTCCCATTCCGGACAGTGCATTAACTCACTTGTCAGATCTCCTTAGGTTCTGCGTCACTCTGATAATTTCTCAAATTTCCCAAGGTTTTGATCATCTTGACTTTTCAAAAGAGGACAGATCTGGTGTCCTGTAGCATGTTCTTCACTTTGGAGTTGTCTTGTGTTTTCCGAGTGATTGTTTTGGAGTTACAGATTTGAGAGATTCCACCCTCCCTCAGACTGTATCAAGGAGCTGTGTAATCATGATGTTGACCTTGTTAGAAGAGTGCTGTCGGTCTTTGTCTCTAGCTGACACACTTTGCCAGGCTTTCTCCAGTGTGTATCCAGGCTTCATTTGCTATCCTGTGCTTTTCTGGAAGAAGTCACAATGTATCAAGGTATGTTTAAGGAATGGAGAGTTAAATTACATTTCATGAGGAAAAGTTAAATAAATCACTGGAGGTTGATACATATATATACATATGTATATGTATATGTATATGTATATATATATATAATCATCCACTTAGATATTTGTTCAATCACTCTAGCTTATTTTGTGTGTGTGTATACACATTATATACATACACATATACATATACACACATATCATTCTATCGTATTAAAATATGATGCTGTCTTCTTTAGTTTTCAAACTGTTCCACCGTAGTGTCAAGAGCTCCTTTGCTTGTCTCATGTCCTTGGATATAATCAATGTTATGGAGTTTGTTTTCCTTTGATCATTTCTTTTTAACTTTCTGATACTTCAATATCTTACAGAGACAACTTGTACACCCTTTGCTCCCAGTTCTAGAACTAACTAGTTGTTTAGGCCCTGCCTCCTCTCCATCCCAGTTCTAGAACTAACTAGTTGCTTAGGCCCTGCTTCCTGTCCATCCCAGTTTGTCTTCTGTTGCTGTGATGCAGACGGTGACTAAAAGCAACTTGGGAGGGGAGGGAAAGGTTTATTTGGCTCCTACTTCCATAGCATCACTGAGGGAAGTCAGGACAAAGACTCAAGGCCTGACCTTCAGGCAGGGACTGAAGCAGGGGCCATGGAGGAATGCCAGTTACTTGCTTGCCCAGCTTGCTGTGTTATAGCACCCAGGACCATCTGTCACCTCCAGGCAGGGAGTCCTGGGTTATTTAAGATAGAAAGCTGAGCAAGCCAGGAAGCAGCTTTCCTCCATGGCCTCAGCTTCAGTTTCTGCTTCTAAGCTCCTCCTTGAGCTCTGCCCTGGACTTCCTTGGTGATGAACTCTGAAACATAAGGCATAATAAACCCTTCTCCTCAAGTTGGTGTTAGCCAGTGCTTATCACAGCATCAAAAGGCAAACAGGGACATTCCCATGTCCCCATTCTGTAGTCCATACTCCTGGCATTTTTACTTTCTGTTTCTATGAGCTTCATCACTCTAGTGATGGAGTATAAATGGAACCTATATGTATTCTTCTGTATCAGTTTTATTTTCTACTTAACACAGTGTGGTCAAGTTAGTTTCTTTTTGGTTGTAGTATGTGTCAGCGTTTCTTTGTATTTCAAGGCCAAATAACCTTTCTTTATGTACATGTACCATGTTTATGTGTTCATCTGTCTTGGGCCATTTGTTAAAAATTCTGCTACAATTGTGGGTGCATGACTCTTTGAGCCTCTCCTTTCAGTTATTTTAGATCTAATCAGGAATTGGACTTTGCTTGCTTACTCTGCATTTAGGTTTTTTGAGGAATTGGCATATTGGCTTCGCAGTAAGTGAATTATTTTATGCTTCCATCAGTTAGGTCCAAGTGCTCCAGGGGAGCACCTGCTTTGCTAGATGGACATCATGCCAGTCTTCTTTCTAAATATTTATCATTCCCTATAGATCGATGATGCTCTCAGTCCTCAGCAGAAGAGCTTCCTCCTTCTATTCTTCCTCCTCTTCCTCCTTCTCCACAGTTGATGGCAATTAATACAGAGACTCACAACTGGTCAGAGGGCAGAAAATAGGCAATTGGAGCATGCTTGGGCTCAAGTGGGATGCCATATAAGCTCTTCTCCAAATCTCATGGAACTTTATGCATGAGAAGGCAGGGAGACTGTAAGGGCCAAAGGTTGGGAAGTAGTGTCTAGTGGTTACTTGCACAAGGCCTGCACTTCGCCATCTTAGCCTGGAAGGGATGGGAAAAGGGCTTGTAAGGCTCCAGCCTCCTTAGGGGGTTATTGACAGTTAAAGGTGGGTGGGTCAGAGGAAAGGTGTCACTTTCTTCAGGGTCATAAGCACTGAGTTGCCTATGCTCCAGTAAACAAGCTCTCACCAGTGCCTGTGATCCTGTTAAATCCAGGTGGGTCAGACACCTGGAAGACATCAAGTGAAGAGGGGCTTGTTTAGAGGAAGGGTCCCAGTGTGGGAAGCGAAGGCAGAGCGGGAGGGGGCGGGAAGGATGAAATTCAATATACATGTACCACACTGTCACAGAATAAAAATAAACAAGTTAGAAAAATACAGGTCAGAGTGGATATGAAGTGATGTCCCATTGCAGGTGTGACCTGTATCTTCCTTCCAATGACTGGTACTAGTGAGCAATTTTTATGTTATCTGTAGTCTGTATTTGGAGAAACATCTCAACTTCTTACTCTGTTTTAATTAGATCATTAGGAGTTTTAAAAATTCTTTATACATCCTGAGTGTTTACCCATTGTTCAGTGTCTAATTTCCAAGTGTTTTCTTCTTTGCTGTATGTTGTCTTCACAGTCTACCCATGATGTTCTTGGATACATGGAAATTCCAAACGTAGCTCACCCCTCTTTTCTTTGATTGCCCACGCTTTGAGTCGTATTGAAGAAATCATTACCAACTGTAACATCATAAAACTTTGCCCTTGTATTTCATCTACAAGTTTTAGTCTTGACTTTTACGTTGAGGTCTTTGGTTCACTTGAAATTAATTTGCATGTCAGGATATTGCTGTATCAACTGTATCCATTAACTTGCCAATACACATAAGAATGTCTTTATATGGCTTAGTAGTTGATTCTTTTTGGTCACTTGTGTGTTGTGTGGATGTCTTTCTTATCCATTCACTAAAGGTTACTTTCTGTTTATAGAGTATATTGATAAAGCTGACATGAACATCTTTAGGTGTTGATGTAAGCATGCTCTCAGATCCCACAATTTATTTTCAGTGATCTGAGAACAAGAGGGTCACGTGGGAAAGCTGTATTTAGCCTTTATAAGGAAGCATGGGATTGTCTTTTATAGTAGTCTGTATGCTCGTGTGTTATCACCAGGACACAATGCGAGTTCTTCTTGTTTGCGGCAGCAGTTACTTTCCTCATCTTTTTGAATTTTAGCTGTTAATTTAATAGGCATTTAGTGATATTAACCTTTTATTCACATACAAATAATACAGTATATTATACTGTAAACTCACTCTCTTGGGACTGGAGAAGTGTCTTGGAGGTTCAAAGGACATACTACTGTTGAAGAGGCCCTGAGTTCTGTTCCCAGTCCCCATGTCAGGTAGCTTACAATGGTTCGTAATGTCAGGGAGATCTGATGCCCTCTGCTGGATTCTGCAAGCACTTACACTCATCACACACACACACACACACACACACACACACACACACAATTTAAAGTAAGTCTTTTTATAAATTCATTCTCTTTATATGATTATCATCATTATTAAAATCTACCTAGAAAGTATTTCTATCATTCTGGTGGGAAAATCTACGTTAGCAGGAACTCTCCATCTCCCTTGGCCACAGTTATTGTTTCTGGGTGCACAGATTTGTACTTTCTGGTTATTTCATATAAATGCAACAGCGTTATGCATAGAACTGTCCTCCCATGTATTAGCTTATTAATAATGATGCTTTCCATATTTACTCATCTGCCATTCTTGCTTCATTTTCAGTTTGTGATAATATCCCACTGTATAGATTTATCACATCTTGTTTATCCCTTAGGTAAGGATAGGCATTTGAGTGTTTCCATATCCTGACTACTATGCATGATGGCACCATGACCATGTGTATAAGAATTTGTTTGGACATATATTTTCAGCTTTTTTTGCACTCTACTAAGAGTAGGAACGCTGGGTCATATGCTAACTGTCTGCTTACATTTTCATAATCCCACAAAATGTTCTCCAAGGTGTTTGCCCTATCTTGTTGCCTGTCCCCAAGCAATGCCTGAACCTGATGTTTTAACTTTTCTATGCCTACATCTGTTCTTGGTACAGTTGTTTTCACCCACGGGTTCTTATTGTGCTTTGTTGTGCATTTTCCTGGGATTGTGATATACTCCCCTGTGCTTATTGGATAGACTGTGTGTGTGTGTGTGTTATGTATATGTATGTTTGTGTGCAGCCATGCTCACTCATGCAGGCACACATGGTTAGAGGATGATAATTGGATGGGTTTCACAATCATGTCTCTATTCTTTTTTGAGATAGGGCCTTTCACTGAGCACAGAGCTCACTTCTTTACTGAACTGGCCAGCACCCCAGCACTGAGGTTACCATTTATAGCCCCTCATCTGGCTTTGATGTGGCTAGAGATCTAATCTCAGGCCCTCAAGCTTGTGAAACAATAGCCCCTCTCCCCAGAACTGGCTTTTTACTTTCTTGATATTAAGGCACAAAAGTTTTTAATTTTTGATGTATAATTTACACGTACTACTTTGTGACTTTGTATTTAGTGTTACCTCTGAGAAATCAATGCCTCGTGCATGGTCGTGTGCGTTTCTTCCTCTCTTCTTCCTCATTTCCAGCTTTCCCTTCTGACCTTTGACTTGCTATTGGCTTTGTTCTCCAGTGGGAGGCGCCATTGGCGACTTACATTTACCTGCCAACAGCAGCTGCTGTGTATACTTGTCTTCTCTATCTCATCTTTGACACAGTGTCTGTTGGAGATTTTGTTCTTTTTTTTTTTTTTTTTTTTTTTTTTTTTTGGTTTTTCGAGACAGGGTTTCTCTGTGTAGCCCTGGCTGTCCTGGAACTCACTCCGTAGACCAAGCTGGCCTCGAACTCAGATATCCACCTGCCTCTGCCTCCCAAGTGCTGGGATTAAAGGCGTGTGCCACCACCGCCTGGTGACTTTGTCCATTTTTAAATAAGGATTTTCATTTTCTTACTGTTCAATTTTAAGGATTCATCGTGTCTTTTGGATACAAATTTTTCATCAGATCAATGCTTTGAAAATATTTTCTACTAACCCATATCTTGTCAGCTCATTCTGCCAACAGTACCTTTCACAGAGTAAAAATATCAACTTTTCATGACATCCAGATTATCAATTTTTCTTTCATTGATTATGCTTCTAGTATGGCACCTAAAACTTCAACATCCAACCCAAGGTCCTGTGGCTTATCTCGTGTTATCAGCAGGAAGCTTTAGAGATTTCAGTTCGATGTCTGAATCCATGACTCATAACAGAAACTCCGACATTATCCATTGCTAGGTTCATTTTCATTGCGCAAGGATATCCAGTTGTTTTAGCTTCCAGTGTAGAAGGTCTATCCTTCTTCCATGGAATTGCCTTTGTAGTCTCGTCAAAAACCAGTTGCCTGTGTTTATATAGTTGATTTATGTGGTCTTTACTTCATTCCATTGATCTTTGTGTCTATTATTTTGCGAGTAATATAATGTCTTGATTTATATATCCATTATTTTGTTCATGTGTTTATTCATCCATTCATTTATCATTTCCTTAATAAATATTTATTGATTACCCTCATTGTGTAAGATACTATGCTAGAAATCAATCCAGAAAATAGAGATATTTCAGACATAATTGCCTTCTAAGAACTTTGATAGAGTTGGAAAGTTGGGCCCAACATTATTACATAATATTTTCAAACAAATAGTTCAAAAGCAACATCAGGAGTAGGAAGGCAATAATAGACACACACTACATGGAATACTGTAAGGGGAGTCTCTAAAGAAATGTTAGCAATATTGGCTCAGAACAGAGAGTTCAAGATTTCACTTAGTGAAGACCAGAAACTTTTCAAGGTGAAAGTAGAGTAACGGAGGCGAGGGGACAGGGCAAACGCAAACGCTCCTGTTCAACAGAAGCACCGCCAAAGTCACACACACAATTTTAAATTTGCCAGAAGCTATATTACAAAAAAGAAACCCACTTTAGTTCTATAATGGAATGAAAATATAATAAATCCCAAATACCATTGTATCAAAGTTAAAATACATTGAACTATTTTACATTTGTTTGTTTTGGGACTACGTCATGACAGTTCTGTGGGTGGATGGCTTTTAAAGCACTTACTCATTTGGAACAGTCATTTTTCAAGTGCCTCTTGTATTGATGTGTGGACTGTGGGTACTCTGTTGGTTTTTGGAGGAAAAGATACAAAGCCAGGTTGGGTCCAAGCTCTACAGGATCTTTAATGCTATGCAATGAATTTAAGTTGGCTCTGTAACTGATGGATCAGCACTACACTCTTGAGCAAGCAAGGAACTCCTACATACACAGTACTCCTCCCCTTGACTGGCAGTCCTGAGTGGTTACTCGGTATGTATTTGCTGAGTGGCTGTTAAGCTCTCCGAGCAAGGTTTTGTGAGGCTTAACTTAGAATGCTTCCAAGGTGGTAGAACGGGAAAATTATTGCCTAGCATATTAATTGTTCAGCCCAAATCAATCTCTTCTAGGGTTGAGTTTCCAATAGTATTGAGGTATGAATAGGACAGGTGTAGGCAAGACAAATTTGGTACCTTTTGAGTTTAGATTTGTTCACAAGCAATTGCTTCATATAGAAAATAAATGCTTCCTACAAAGGCTATGGCTTGAAGGTGAGAAGCTGAAGATACATCTGCTTTATAAAGCATTATTATAGTATTCTCACTTTTGAATCCTCCCTTGACAGAGGAAGGATTGAAGCCCCCCAACATGAGAGGTAATGGCATTATAATCCCTGTCTTTAGTTGGATGTGGGAAAACCCGAGCAGTTTACTTGAACTTGTCGTGGTTGTGAGGGCCAATCTTCTCAGCTAATGTCTCTCAGGACAGCGGTGGATCTGAGCTGAGAAGTTTTCTGGTTTTTATTATTTATCTTCCATTTTGAGGTCATTTCTAAATACTGATAGTGAAGTACCTATCAAGAGGCCATTCCAAAAGAGGAAAGGGACTCCTTGCGTGTAGAAGTATGTGGGATGTTGTATTTCAGGCTTGTCAAACTCCACAGCATTCTCTTAGGCTTTCCAAGAGAAAATCTCCCAGTATTAGAACAGCGTCCTCCACAAGCAATGACAAATGTCTGCGTGTTAACATTCACATTTAGTTGTATTTTCTCTGTAACTAAGCTAAGTTGGCTTTCTGTGTCAATACCCATTAGTATAAGGAAGTACGTATCCTCAGTTTGGGTTTTTCACTCTTTGATTAGAATTTAGTTCTAAGGACTCTTGTAGATAGCTATCCATGCCCTGGACTCTTGTATTATGTGTCCAGGATGTGACTGCTGCTTTTGCTTCAGCCCTGAAAGTGGCAAAGACCTGGGTCTTGGCTCCTGGGTCATGATTAGAACATGTCCATTATTACAGAGCATGTGAGCTTTGGAGAAATCACCAAGAAGCACACTGCATTAGATGCCTGTGCTAGTAGTCACAGTCTCAACAGATTGGCAAAAATTAGCCTTGATCTCTCATAGAGGAGGAGAGTAGTTGTGGGTAAGGTACCTGCTCCCAACCAAGATGTGAGTATGAGTGTACAATCTGAGTGCTCTTACCTGTAATAGTATAGGATTAGAAAATGTAATATGATTTAACACTTGGTAGTAGTTCAATATACTATGAACCACTGCAGCTGAAATGTCCTTTTATAGACGACTTTGGAACCAGAGCTAGGATAGAATTCTGGGTTCACTACCCAGCAGTGTATGGTTGTCATCTTCTCAGATTTAATATTCTATATGCAAAACAGCTTTTATTGAAATTGACCCACAAGAATTCTGAAATGTTTAATATGGAACACACATACCTTTGTTTCCCTTTCTGGAACTTGTATGACGGTGCCCATTGGCATGTAACTCTGCTAACTGTTCTGTGGCATGTAGGCCTGGAGATCCTCATTAGGGAGAAGAATTTTAATTGGCCGTGGGAGTATGATTGACGGATGGCTCGAGCTTCTGGATCTACTACGGTAGCCGAACACCTCCACAGGCAGCACTCAGTCAACAACCGAGCATGGCTGGAATTCTAATACAGGTGCATCATGGGACTTTAGAACTATTTAGACATTGAATCATCCTCAATACTCTGCTTAGGTGCATCCTTCTTTCCCTCTCTCCTCCCACAAATGCCAAGCCTATGCCATTGTCTGCAAGTGTCCCCTACCTGCTCCTGTTGTCTCCCTTAGTCTCCCTTTCCTCACGGGACCTCATCTTTCCTCCCTTGGCAGACCTTAGCTAATGCAGCTATCCACCATCTGGGAGTCTAACTTAATTTTATTGTAATTGTACCTCCAAAGAATTTTCCAATATTAACCCACTGGTGTGTGTGTGTGTGTGTGTGTGTGTGTGTGTGTGTACATAAGTTTGCATTCTCTTGTTTGCAGATGCATGAATTTGTGGAGGCCAGAAGTCAACTTGAGGTGTTGTTCCTCAATTCCCATCAGCCCTGTTTTTGAGACAGTCTTTCACTTGGTCTGGAACTTGATTGGTTGGCTGGGTACTGAGCTTCTGGAATCTTTTCAGTTCAACTTTTCCAGTTCTGATATTACAGGCACGCACCAAAATACCTCACTTTTTTTTCTTTTTGGTGCATTCTGAGGGTTGGACTAAAGTTTCCATGGCAAGCACTTTACTGACTGGGCCACCTCCTCCTCCCTCAGGATTAAATCATTTTAGACCCTGGAAAGGAAGAGCAGTGAACTGAGGAGACAATGTGACCTAAGGGATGGGGGAGAAACAAGAAAACCCGAGAAAAGCCTTTCCCTGACTTGCCTCTCAGGGTTTGTCACTCCCTGGCGTTAGGCTAGCGCCAGGCAGATGTCCCTCAGGACACCCTTCTCCTCTGAGCCTCTCACTCTGTCCCAGACATGCTCTGTGGCTCACAATTTCAGGAGAAAAGGATCCTTGGTTTGAAGGGGTCCCTCCATGGATGGGCATACCTTCTTGTTATTTCCCTGTCCTTCTTAGAGCTTATCACAGGGTCTCGTGGGTTTTATTTGCTGTTTGTTAAAAGAGAGAAACCAACTGGGCCATGAAAGCTGAGAACACAAGAACTCCGGGCAGCTCTCCCAGCCCCTCTCCTGCATTGGGAGTGTCCCTCTGGGCAGATCATGGACAACCTTCACGAATAGGAGGTTATTAGAAGTGTTGCCACTTAAAATATTTATTTTTTGCCTTAGTTCATTAAAGTGTTCAATTATTGATTCTGTTCCTATTCTGATGAATCTGTTTGGCTTTATGCTTAAGTATTTCCCTGTAGCTGTGGATAGGAGTCCTTTCCAGTCTCAAATTGGAGGGGGTAAATGTATACAGCAAGAAGAATTAACAGGATAAAGAGTCAGAATACAGAGAACAAGAATGAACTGCAGAAGCAAATCTGTGCAAGGGCAGCACTGGGCATAGGGGCAGCACTGGGCATAGGGGCAGCACTGGGCATAGGGGCAGCAC
>NW_022196895.1:10701379-10745765 GCF_008632895.1 Mastomys coucha
ACTGGGCATAGGGGCAGCACTGGGCATAGGGGCAGCACTGGGCATAGGGGCAGCACTGGGCATGCATAACGGGAAGGGTTCTACTAGGGTGGGGAGCCCCAAGAGGGTGGGGGAGGGTGTCCCCTAGGCACTAACCCTGTGGAGGGGAAGTCGAATGTGCAGAGGCCTCCAGAGATCAAAGATGCTTCCAGCAGTGGCCTTTAGATTCACCACATGTCTGTCATGGAATTAGACATGCAGACTGCCCCACACTTTTCATTCCCTGGCCTCCCTGCTGGCTCTCTGAGTTCAAACTGAAAGTGCACAGGGGGGAGGGGCCATGGGGATTGAGGAGGGTGATGAGAGAGGATTTAGAAGGATTCTGTTCATGAGAAGGTGCTGCCCCTAAGTTCTGTAGCAGGCAAGAAAGAGAGGAAGAAAGAAAGAAAGAAAGAAAGAAAGAAAGAAAGAAAGAAAGAAAGAAAGAAAGAAAGAAAGAGAAGGAAGGAAGAAAGAAAGTCAGGAAGAGAGAGAGAGAGAGAGAAAGAGAGAGAGAGAGAGAAGAATGAAAGATTCATTACTGACTTTATATCACTTGGTTTAAAATTGCCTGTCGTCTTACGTCTTGGCTCAGCAGGAGACTGAAGTGTTGTGGCAGAGACCCTGACTTTTCCCTTGCTTCATCCTCTCACGTTCACCCCCTGCCTCTGTTTTTCCCTTTCATGTAGATCAATTGGTGTCTAATTTGGATGCTAGATGCTGAGTATGGCATGCTAGAGTCCTGGCACACTGTGTTTGCTTAGGGATGTTAAATGGCAAGAGGGGATCCTAAAGGTGTCAGCCACTCCACTCTGCTTGGGATAGAGGAAGATTTTTCACTGTACATTGTAGTTTTAAAAATAAGAGCCACGGGAAGGGGAGGGATCAAGAACAACTTACCAGAGGGGAAAAAAAGAGGTTGGCTTAAACCTTGGGTTGAAACCCAGAACCCACACTGTTTAAAGGGTGGGTTGGTCAAGGTTTAAAACCAACAGACTTCCTAGTCACCTAGAGGGAGTGGGCTGCCCCTTCTAGCAGTGTTTCAGGAGAGCCACAGGTGGTAAAGCCCAGACTGGGCATCAGAACCCTCGGACTCCGGCGCCAGTTCTTGCTGGCCACATCATGCCTGTCAACACAGTTTATTTTCCTAAGGCCTAGGTTCATTTCCACATGGGTGATACCCCAAAGTGATGTGGGTTTGGCTTCTGATCACTCTAAATACAGGGAAGTAAGAAGAAAACAAAAAAGTATCACATGAGCTTTTCAGTTTGCAGGTAAGATGTAAGCTTACACCACACTATAGGCTGTTGTGGGTATATTAATTTTATGACTTGAAAGTGTACATACTTAATATTGAAAATGCTAATAGTTCCCTGTGCCTATGGGGAGCTGTAATCTTGGCTGGTGACATATTTTTCTCCTTATTGGCTGCTGACTGACCAGCATTGTTTGTTGAAGGTTGGGAGATGGAATCTCATCGGCTCTGTCAGTTAGCTCTGCCTTTCACGGAACCTGAAACATAGCATGAGGTGTAGTTTGAGAGTCTTCTACCCACCTAGAACTTGGCTGTTTTGTTTGTTTGTTTTTAATTGGCATTTATCTTCCAAAACTGCGCTACTACTTTGCCAACTGGGTTTCTTAGAGTTCTAAACCCTTTGTTGTCTCAGCGATGTTCATGGCACCCTCACCGACGAAGATTTCAGATTCCTCAGTATTGCACATTCTTTTTTATTTTGTTTTACCTCGGTCTTCCATTTATTTACAGCAAGGAAATCATGAATCCAAATAAATAATATTTTTATTAGCAAAACATTTATCTAATTTTCACCACATGGGCTTTGTGCAGGTATCTAGAAGTTTGCAGGGTGTCCTGAACACATATTCTCAAGAGGGACAAACTGCAAAGTGGAGAAAGAATAGCCTTCTTCAGCAGATGGAATGAAGGCATCTGCTCAACCCAGCCCTGCCTCTTGTGAGCAGAGAAACGGATTGCTGCTGGCTGGCCAAGCAGACAGCTCCCTTCCCCACTGGTCCCCTGAAGAGTTGCAGATGCAGGCAGAAAGCCACAGAGGGGACACAGGGAGCCAGATGCTAATTAGAGTGCAAACTGCAGAAGAGTACAGCATGCTTAAAGATGCACGCACTTATGTGTGTATGCATATATGTGTACACACACACACACACACACACTCGAGTGGCGTGAAAGCAGAGGGAGGTTGTGAGGGGCAGAGAATTGTCCAGAAGGGAGGAAGAACAAGACAGGATAATGAAGATAGAAAAACAAAGAATAACTTTTCACGTGTGGCATCATGGTAGTGGTGGGAAAATATGAGCAAGATACAGTAACATATACATGTAAGTAAACCCATACAAATGTGCAAGTGAAACCTATCGTTTTGTATACTAGCAAAAGAAATAATAAAGTTATAACTTAAGTAGTCAGGCATGGTGGCACATGCCTTTAATCCCAGCATTTGGGAGGCAGATGGAGGCAGACCTGGTGTACAGAGCACATTTCAGAACAGCCAGGACTACATAAAAAGACCCTCATTTTTCCTGGGAGCACTGGACCCTCCACTAATTCATCTTGCTTCCTCCAACCCATAGAAACAGCATACTCCTTACCCAATCGTGAAGAGGCCTGACATCTTGATGAAGACTGTCATGAAGAAAATGGTATTCCAGGACAATTTTTGTGGGATTGCCTTGGTCCTGCTGCTTATGGTTGCTTGAGAGGCACACTGGCAACGGGAACCCTTGACAATAGCAAGTACTTTGCCACGGATTAAGCAGACTGTGTTATTGTTTTTGACAACCTTAAAAGGCAAGGGACTGTCTTCCTGAGAGAGGTGAATGGCTGAGGAATTGCTGAATAATTCTCACTTTTGGACAGAAGGCCTTTCTCAGCACCCAGTATGTAAACAAAAGGTGTACCAGAAGAGGAGGCCATGGTTGCTGTCCACAGCATATGTTTGTGAGTGATTGGATTGTTGACTTTCAATGGTCCTTGCTAACACCTTTCTCTCTTCTTTACCCTAATGGGAATACCAGAAATAAATAGAACATTTGGTTCTGGATAAAACTAAGAGCTGAGGAGAGCCAAGAAAGGCGTGAGCAGAGGGGAAGGTTGGGGAAGCCAAGGCTAGAGACATGAGGAATGGGAAAGTGTGGCCTGTGATCCACCTGATGAAGCCGAACCCTCTGGAGAAAGAGCAGAGGAAACAGATAAACACCTCCACATCCCCTGGAGTCTTCAAAGGAGGCCTGCAGGGCATGGCATCTGTAATCCTCACTTGTTTAATATCTCATGCCTCTACATCTGTGAAGTGCAGAGTCAATTAGAATTCCTGGGACAAGAGCAGCACTTAACCATACATAGTAACACAGAACAGAGCCAGGCAGACACATGGCGTCTTATCTCCAGCGGCATCAGGATGAATGTTGAGGAATAAGGGTGTTGTGGATTCATTTTTCTTTTGGAAACACCAGGAAAAGCCATAAAGGAGATGGTTCTAAGCCTAGCAGGCTCCAGTGGGCAACAGAGGTGAATTCTATTCTGGGCCCTTTCATTCCCTTCCATGAACTGTCCAGATTCCCACTATTAAAATGGTTTAGCTGGAGTCTCAGTGCAGGTGCGTGGTGACTTTAATTATTTAGGATGTAATTTCTGGGCCTGGGGAAGATGGATAGTACATCTTAAAGAAAACAGATCGCCCTCACAACGCACCACACCTAAGCTCCCCACGAAATGACAGCAGTGGATGATAGGCCTGGTTTTTAGATCTTGTGAAGGTTATTTTCAGAGGCAGCACTAACATTTTTGCTGCTTGGGCTTTGGGGATCTACTCGCCATGGAGACATGAAGTCTAGATTTAATAAAATCATGCACTGTGAAGTCCACACGATATTATTTTTCTTATACTGGGCGGAAGGCTTAGATTATTATTCACTCCTGAGTTGCCCCTGGGACATAAAACCTATAATATTATAATATCTTCAGTGCTGGCCAAGGAGTTTTCAAATAAGTTGGTAATTATTATCCCATTTTATGGATTAATAAAATAAGAAAACATTATAGAATTTTAAAAACCAAGACAAGTATAAAGCCCAACTTGCTTGAAGTTAATTCTAAGCTATATTAGTGATGTCAGGTTCTATTTTTTAAAGATATTTCTGTCTTTTGGAAAGTAATGGTGCAGCTTCTTATTTGAAGCAAGGCAAAAACCTTGCATAGATTTAGAATACAATACAATCAATAAATTGCAAAAATTCAGTGTAGCCTCTAATCATTTTTGATTGGGCCATAGGCTTGGAATGGGTGGAAAATATTACTGTATTTTATCAGAAGTTTTCTGTTTCCTTTCTTACTTTCTTTATTGTGGTGCTAGTCTCATACATTGCAATTTTTATACACCTGGTTAAAACTGATTCACCAGGTAGGAAGTCAGTACTCCTTCCCAGTGGGCCTGGCTTCTTATTCAATGCGAGTCTTTAGATGTTAGCCAGAGCTAGTGTCTGCCCCCCGATCTCTTCATTTATTTTGGTGGAAGTCATAAATTCTGTTCTAGGACATTTATAGATCCTTCTGAGCCGGTATGAGTCTTATGTCTCTCATAAGAATAACTCAAAGGAAGAAATGAATGCGCTAGGAAAGAAGCAGAGAGATTTCCATCAAGGAATCTATCACTAGGAAATGGATTACTTCTGCCTGACTGCTAAATCCATGCTCATTAGCATGTTCCCACAAGGTGATATCATATCCTAGCAAATAAGATATGTACCAAGTCCCCCATATTCTAAGGATATTGAAGGAGAAATGTTTCAGAAGGGGCTAGACATGTGTCATTAATCTGTACTGACACAAAGAACATCAGTAAATACTTTTCCTACTATGTAACAATATATGTTCAGTGATGTTATAGAGTTATGCTAGCCTATTGGTGACAGCATGTGTTAGAGGACTTGGCCCATCTTTTAACCTTGTCTGGATGAAGAGACGTCACTCAAGAATGTGGCAGAAAGGGAGAAAAGCCAGCCCCACTCCTATCTGTGTGAAGGTACTCGCTTCCCTTCCTTGGCTCTATTGCTCAGTTCATATGCTGATTACTGCGAACTGGGGTCTATAGTGACCCCAGAGTCCCAGAAGGTAGGTAGAGGGAGATGATTTCAACTTCATTCATAGGAGGCTCTAACCCTTGACCTCCATACCATACCAAACTGCTTGACTACTTATTGGATGACTTGAAGTTGTTTTTCTAATATTGCTTATCTACTGGTGTAAATTACATTGTGCACTTGGTCAGAGAACTGAAGTAGTTTGGGTGCAACTTACCTAGTGCTTCAGTGCAAGACTTGGAAAATGACAGAACTCAAGTCTCACACCCACAAGATATCTGATGCAAACTGTTCTCTGTCTTCGTGAGGCCAGGTGAAGAGTGAAAATTTAATTTAAAAATACTTTCTCTTTTCTACTTCTATTTTTATTAAATTCTTATGCAATTGTGTTCACCTGTGTTAATATTTATAACAGTATCTCTATGAGCACATAATATGGAAAAATAGGTGCAAATGTGCTCATACACATGGGTTAAACTTTTTCCCCTTTGGATCAAACTTGGTGAATGTCTCGCCTCTCTCTTTTTCATGCTTCCCACATTAAGTTGGGCAGAAAAGATTCAGAATCAGACCGTCCTTGTATAACCTCATACACGTGCTTGCTCACAGACTTTGCGTTGCTCCTTTTCATAGATACCAATAATATAAAAATTGTTAGTAGTACAATTTTGCAAGGAGTCACATGGGACTTTCTTAAGAAATGCTACATCACCAAGGCATCAGCTCATCTTAGACAGTGAAAGAAGTGTTCTTTATGACTGCCTTCTCTCATCATGCTGACAGCTAGAGCCATGGCCGTGAAGAAAGATTAGCACAGATTTAGTTCTATGTAAATATTGCCTGACAGAGATGCTGAGAAATAACAGGATGATTTAAACCTGGAGAATGGATTCAGGGCAGGAGCTTGATGCAGAAAAGATACAAAGGCCTTGCAAGACTCATACTCTAGATTATTAACTCTTGACTAACTGGAAGTTTTAGACAATCCATGCTCTGTTTGTCCTAAAAACTCATGATGTATTGCAGCCAGTAGCACTGAGCCAGTAGCAACGTGCTTGCTAAGAGGCCATGCCAATACTGGGCTATAGTACTTGCATCCCTTCTTCTGGGATTACAGGACACATAAACAACAAAGGTAACTGGAACACACAAATAATTCTAAACTCTGGTAGAAAGTGGTGGCTGCAGATGCTTCCTCACAGAGCTGCCTAGTCGCTGGATGCTCACTGAGTTTTATCTCGGTTCTCTCCCCTCTTCTTGCACTGATGGAGACAGAAGTGTAAATAATCCAGGATATGGCAAAGAGAAGAGAAAGAAGCAGAGGAATAAAGGAGTGTAGAGGAGTACAGGATGCTGGACCTTATTGAGAAGTGGTCCCTGCAAAGCTGAGAGACGACTGGAATGTATTTGCATCCATCCAGTGTATCCTGTGCAATTTGCCTCCAAAGAACAAAGATCTATTGTAAGCCTGGAAGGTGCTACGTTTCCTGTCACTTTAAGGTTTATAGGTTTGAACTTTTGAGACCTGTGCTCTTAACACTTTTTATTTTCTCCTGCATCCTTAGCTTACAATTAAGGTACAATTCCGAGGCCTGGTCTAAAGCATTACCTAGTTTCATATAACCAGTATGAAAGTATACACACACTGTGCTGTAAAAAGCATCAGACTTGAAACTCATAGATCCTACTTCAAATCCCAGGGCTGCTATGTAGACGAGCACTATGAATCACATTGGTTAAAGTTTTGAGTGTCAACATCTTAGTTGTTTGTAAAATTGGGACAGTAATTTCAACAGGACACAATGGTGTGTGTGTGTGTGTGTATGTGTGTGTGTAATATAAAGTGGAAGTGCTACATAAGGCTTACTAGGCATTTTACAGTTGTGTATCTATATATGACATAAGAATGGAAATAAGGTGACGATTTTAGAAGTTGAGTCTCTTTTTTCTACTATGTGCTTTCCAGGGATTGAATTCTGGTCACCAGGCTCAGTGGGAAGCTCCTTTACTCACTGAGCTATTCCATTGGTCCCTTAGTTGATATTTTAAAAGGAAAAACACTTCTGGCAGATCAGATGAGTTATTTTGCTTTTCTCTGACTTTAATAAGAATATACTTGGAAGATGCTGTTAAATGCAGGTCTAATGGTCCATCCCTAGCAGTTCTGACTCAAGAAGTATGCCACAAAACTCAAAGATCTCCAGGTGATTGACATAGGTAAATTGTAGAAAGCTCTTTCAGAAGCACTGGCAGGAGCTAGCACTCAGCATACCTGACAAGAGTGATAAGCCAGGATGGGAGTGACCTTTCAGAACATGGCCTTACCACCCCAGATTACACCCTGATCCGCAACAGTTCAACTCACCTCTCATAAAAACCAGCCCAACAGCCCTTCTCTCTATATACTGAACTTAGGGAGCCACGCTCATTCTTTTCTGTCTCCTCTGACCCTCTGGCATTCCTTATTCTCAAATTCTAGTTTTCTTACTCTCTCCAGGAAGTTTCTGTGTGGAGATCTGGTCTTCTCTCATGATTACAAGCTCTCCTCACTCCGTCAGCCTTCTTTGTCCTTCTTATCTGGCTGTGAGAGGATGACAGGAGCTGCTAAAAGACTACTGGCAAAGTCAGATGAATCGTCACCTCCAGAGGACTCAAACATTTTTAAGTAGATAAATAAAAGAGTTAAACTACATGCAGCCGATAAGTGGGTGCTCCACAGTGAAGTATCGGCAGGATGCTTCCTCACTGACTCCTGTTTTATTTTTTAATATTTCCCGCAACACTTTGGGATCCTAGCTCTGATTCCTTGGGAAGAGACATGATTCAGACATAAGAACATCTCTGCATGGCAGAACCTGTTTTGAAAAAAAAAATAGTGTGTTTTAATTAAGATATAATTACATAATTTCTCCTTTTCTTTCCTCCTTTCACCTCCTCCTACGTGCCCCAGTCCATACTTTCACTCATATTTGCCCCCATATCTTAAATATCTGCCATCCCTAACCCCGTGTTCTGTTGTTAGTGATTATCAGTGGCTTTGGCCTTCTACAAAAGGTAACGCCTCTTAGCTACACTGGCGAGAATGTTGCTTTATTTCAGTCATCCTCAGCCTTCCTAAAGCTGCAACCTTTTAATGCACTTCCTCATGTTGTGGTGACTCCCAACCATAACCATTATTTGTGTCGCTACTTTATACCTGTAACCTTGCTACTGTTACAAATTGTAATGCACATCCTTGCTTTTCCCTTAAGTGACTCCTAAGAAGGATCATTTGACCCCCAAAGGGGTTGTGATCCCAGGTTGAGAACCCACTTGATTTGGTCTTCCTCCCTCCCTCCCTGTCTCCTATCTTTTCCTTTCCTCCTTCTGTTTTATTCTTTTTTTGTTTTGTTTTTTGATCTGTTTTATTCTTATTTTTGAGTTACATGGGATGCCCTTTTCACCACAGTTAGACATTATTTCTGCTTTCCAAGTAGAACAAACTTTTAGTTCAAATCAGAACTCACCCGCCTTCTTCTGGCTTTCCTGTTTGCAAAGCTATGCACATATGTTGGCAAGGCCTGAGCCCTTCATGAAGGGTTGCTTTAGGGCTAGTATATAGACATAGCCCCCTGGACCCAATATCGAAGCTGATCTTTAAAACACATCTTCATGTGGATTGTGTTTCTCCCCTTCTCCACCTTCCTTTTATGCTTAAAAATGTAATAAAAAGTATTGATTTTTGTTCTTTTTCAAAATGTAGTCTACATTGTTTGCTAAATCTAATCTGCCAACTTCAATGCTATTTCTCAAGAACTGGGTGTGTCAGATCCAGTTCATACTGTAATGCTGTAATGTAATTATTGGAAATACATACTTTTTTCCCATTTCATCTTGATTAGAGGCATCACAAGGGACCTGTTGGTTTATTAAAATAATTTAAATTATTCATTCCCAAATTAAAATACTAGGTGTGAAATTACAGTGCTTTGGAGGGTGCTTTGAAGGTTCCTGATGTGAAATTATGAAAAGAAATATTCAAAATTATGAATCCATTAAAGTGGATGAGAAAAATATAAGAAGACAAAAACTAAATATTAATAGTAATATTTGTATGTGCCATGGCAATACAGCAGAGTCTACTCGACAAGGACCCTAATAGGTCTCATCTCTGAAACATCAACAGAAGCTTAGGAGAGGAGAATACTAAGTCAAAAACATTTTACCTCAGAAACAAGTTTATATCTATGTCCTCAGTGCCCACACATACGTGTTTGTGTCTGTGTGTCTGTATGTCTCGTATGTGACACAGGACACCTGCAGAGATCAGAGGACAATTTGATGGAGTCAGTTATCCTCTGCTATGTGATTCCTAGGGATTAGACTCAGGTTGTCAGGCCTGGTAGCGAGCATTACCAGCCCAAGTCAAAATGTGTTAAATGGTTAACAGAGAGGCTGAACTCTAGCATAGACTTCATAAATCACAAGGGCTCTAATTGGAATGCAGGCTGGTCCACTGTCAATGGCTTATGGACCTAAGATCATCAGCCCAGCAAGTGACACTGTTGAAAGCAGAGAGTCACTGAGTGGCCAGACACTGAGCCAGACTGGAATGTCCAGGGACAAAGAGGCTCTTGCTCATTGCTTGCTGAATTCTTTTTAGAAAAGGAGATCTTAAAACATGTCTATAGGCTTAGTTCATCCTCAGAACTCTGAATTCACGGGTAGCCAAAATTCTTTCTGCAAAAAATATGACTCGTGTGAATTAAAGTTCAGCGTTTCCTGAGTCGAGTGGGCTGTGACTGTGCAAATTTAATTTCAGATAATGTAGCACACTTAGACATTTGCTTTCAGGTTTCTGTTAACCAGAGGGAGAAGTGCTAAGTCAGGAGGAACCGGTGCCCTGAGTGGGTGAAATAGTGCGGCACAGGGAAGGTGGAGATGCAGGTCACGCCCTTTCCTGCCAGCATCGCTCTGTGACCTTGGGCCATTCATGCGACCTCACTGGACCTCAGGTGAAAAACGAATTACAGCAAATGCTCTTGGGGTCTCTTCAGCTCTCCCAGCTTCTCTGATGGCACGGCAGTTTATTACTCCAGAAAATGGCTTAGAAGAGTCTGAAAATCCACTCAGCAGTATGAGCTGAGTGGCGCTTGCTGAACAGGTGTCCCAATTTGACCAAGTACTCGGAATCAGTTGCTTTACCGCAGGGGGGCAGGGAGACAAGGCAAGGAGGCAAGGGCCTCTGGCACTGTGTCCTGTTGAATTTACAGATAAATGGAGATGCTTGCCCACCATGAAGGGCAGGTTAGGAGCTAGGTGGGTGATAGGACCTACATTTTAATAGTAGAAAACAGTCTTGGAATTCAGTGCACTCAGTAGGACCACACCAACAGCCGTCTGCAGCAAACAGTAAGTCTAACCATGGCCAACTTTGAGGTCTGGAAAGTGAGTCACAGAGACATCCAAATCGAGACCAAAGCCTGCCGGCACTGTGATCCAGAGCACGGGGCTCAAGAGTCAAAGTCGTGACTGTGGTCAACAGCATCAGGAAACGAAAATCATTGGCAGTTCCAACCCAGTATAACAAGAAGGGTTTCATGGAGGTGAAAGGGAGGCAAGTATGCAAATATTTTTCCTAAAAAGATGCTGGGAAGGCGGATTCAGGTACCTGCCTGCCATGGGTATTCACCTTATCGGGTTCATGGTAGCTTCTACTTAACAATATCATTATGTTCATTTAGAAAGTACTTCTTAACTTTAAACGTCAATAAAAAGTCTACTCTGATTCATATCCTATTATAGAGATCTAGCAAATTATACAAGCAGGTGCTCCACATGCAGTAAGAGTGTTCCACACGATCACCTGAAATGCGGCATGATTTACTACAGTGTTGAAGTCATGAGGCATTAGTAGAAGTCTCTGTAGTCTTCAAGCGTATAAAGTCGACTTTTCCTTCAGCCTAGCAATTCATTTCTTTTAAAAAGTATCTCTGTGAGCATGATATTAATTTTACTTTTACATGTTTAGGTTCATAATATACAATCATCTTTTCCACAAAGTAAAGGTGAAGGGAGATTACAGGCTCCAGGGTCTACTGTTGGGAGTCAAGTGATTATAACTGCAGCAGGTAGGAGTGGGAGACAGGTACCGGAGGTGTCAGAGCTCTAACCGGACAAGAGGCGATGGTGACAGAACCAGGGACTCTCTGACTTGGGGAAGGCAACAGTAATGTGGAATAGGGTGGAAATGCATAGCAAGGAAGAATAAAGGCTTATTTTAGACATGGAAAAATAGTTGGGTAGTTTCATGAAAATTCAAGTCAATTTAACAGAGTGGCTGAATTTAGCACTTAAGCCATTTCAGTGGGAAGATACAGCGTGAGAAGTTTCAGTCTACAAGGATCTGTACTCTAGGAATTTGGCATACACAGAAGTTGACACATAAGAATGAGTCTTTATGCTCATAGAAACACGTGACAGAAAGCAGCACTGGAAAATAAAATGTGCTTACCATGAAGAGAACCAATACATCACCAAATCTACAGCAGAGGCTGGGAACCAATACATCTCCAAATCTACAGCAGAGGCTGAGAACCAATACATCACCAAATCTACAGCAGAGGCTGGGTACTTCATAGGGGGCCAGACCGTACATCTTCCAGGAGTCGATGCCAATGGACAAAACTGAACGTGCTTGGTAGGTGCTTGTCTGTTGAAAAGGAAAGATCTTGGACAATTCCATCCCTAAGCAGGCACACTCTGCAGCCCAGTTGCCATCAAATGAGGTTGTCTAGAGACAAACCTGCTTCTGCGTGCTGTTCAGTGCTCTCCAAGGACCTTGTCACTTCTGCTTAGGGAGCTAGCCCCAAAAGTGGTCACTTTCTAAGTTATCAACTTCCAACCATCAACCAGTGGTCACTACTGTGAAGGGACCCACATACACAGGCTCTGAGCATAAGTGTTGGGTGCAGGTGCACATGGCAAGTAGAGTGAAGTGGGTCTCTAGGCTCAATGTGCTAAAGGAATGGAGTCATAACAGATGCATTGTCTTGGTTTACAACATAGTGATATATCCTTCTCACTTCATCAATGTGACCAAATGATGGAAAATCTGAGGTGTTAGGAAAACTTGATGACAAGGTAGGAAAGGCCAACATTAGATGCATTTCTTATATCATAAGTTTGAATAAATAGTAATGGACAGATGTTTTATTTAAGTTCAAGTAACCAAACTATGTTGGTAAATAGGAATAGTATACTTATATATATAGTATATATAATATATTACCATAATATATATACACTATGCTATGTATACATTATATAATATATTTATATATAGTATATAGGAGTATGTATTCATATATATTACATATAGTGTATATAATATACACTATATATATTTATGCATAAGTATATAAGTATATATATGTGTGTGTATATGGAGAGGGGATCTGTATCCTATTGTTTTGGATTCATCATCCAATGAGTTTATAAGTTTAGACAAAGGAAATCTATAAGAAGAATAAAAATTCAAATGTCAGAAAACTATGTTTAGTTGTATGTAATACTGTATATATAATAAAATTGCAACAATTAAAACAAAATAACAAGTATAATGGGAGCAGGAGATTTCTAAACAGGTCCAAACAAGTCAAAGCACACAAGGACAGTGAGTCCTACCGCTTACCTGAATAAGAGCCATAACATCCTGAAGATGTCAGTTTTAAGTTTATACACAAACCTAAAATTCCCAATACGAGAGCCTGCAGAGTCAAGAGTGTTTGATGATCTTCCAAAGAATGCAAGTTTAGTGCCTAGCATCCACATTCACTTAGGATGGCTGACAACCATCTGTAACTGCAGCTCCAGAGAATCTAGTGCTGCATTCTGGCCTCTGGAGGCAATCGCATACATTACACACACACACACACACACACACACACACTACCCCCCACTCACAATACTACCTCCACTCATATACACAGACATATACACACTCACACACACACACAGAGACACACACTCCCCCGCACTCATACTCTTTCCACACTTACACATAGTACCCCACACTCACACTCCCCCCACATGCATACACACATTACACAGACACACATACAAACACACAACATATACAAAGGAATATGGAATAAGAATACAATTACAAGTCTAGTTCCATGGTAGAAGTTTTGCCTAGGATGTGAAAGGTTCTGGCTTCAGTCCCTAGAACTGACAAATGAGAAAGAAAAAAAAAAAAGAGAGAAAGAATCAGTAGGTTTTGTTTTGCAGCACATTTTGAGCTGGTGCAATTCCTAAAAATACATTCGTCCAGGTGCAGTTTCTAACTTTCACAACAGTTTCTTTTTCAAGGAGTCAATTTTTTTCAAAACTCCCGAAGATGCAGAGATGAAGATGCTGCTGTTTAATGTCATCTTATGCCCTAGCGGCACAAAAGCAGATATGCAGAAGAGCAAGTGAACAGCGACATCCAAATCTCTAGAACTTTTAATATTTATAAAGTAAATGAAAAATAACAAATAAACAAGAACAACCAAAAATCCCAAGAAAAAGAAGCAAGTGCTGAGGCGCTAGGCATTCACCTAGACAGCAGTGTCCACAAAGAAACTGTCTACATAGTAACATACTCGTTCAATGAGTATTGAGATAGGAGAGCCTGATACAAAGTCACACGTGAGGTGCACAGGAAGCAAGCAAGCATGCCGAGTCTGTATAATATGCCAGGATGAAGCAGGCTGCCAAGTTACAGGGAAAGACGGACCATTTAAGGAGTAATATCAAGATAACGAGATTGCCATACAGAAAGAAGATGTCAGCAGACCCACCCCTCACAGTGTATACCAGGATGAGATCTAAAGGATCAGTAATTTAAAGCAAGTGACCAAATCACAGAGCACATGCAGCCAGCGCCGAGGGGAGTCAAGTCCTAGGAACGACAAAGACTTCCCTCAGACCCACAATGCAGAATGAATAAGAACAAGTACATCTGGATCTATAAATTAAAATGTTTGCACACAGGCCCATGACCACACAACATATCTGAACGAGATGGATGCTGCCAGGCCAACACTTGGTATTTACAGCCAGTGTTGAGATTATTCCCATCAGTTTCTCTACCATATAGAGGCCTCCTAAAAATAAATCATAGACCAACAGCCTGAATGTGGGCTACAAATGCAGAAAAAGAAAACACACAGGACAAGAAATGCAAGTGACTTTTAAACATGGCTCTGTTTAGATTTATTCACAATAAAATACATGAAAACCCTATCTACCCATCAGATGAACAGTTCTTGCAGCTGGACCATCCACCCACTTCTGAGGCTGCTGGGAACAGCTGCTCTTAGGAAGTGTAGAAGGGAACGGAGTGTGGCGCACCTTCTGTGAGGGGGAATCTGAGAAATCTGAAAAATCGCATACGCATTTACTCTTTGACCTGACAATTCTTCTTACCTCCATCTAGTGGAGACTGGTTCAGACTTAAAGCTGTGTACACAAAGCTAGTACAGTATAGGAATGAACCTAGAACAGCAGCATTAGCAGGCATTAAACTTGGTGCCAGCTGGTGGCATAAAGCGCCTAGCAAACACCAGGAAATTAAAAACCTGCAGTAGTTTAATAGTGTGGCTTTATTAGGATGCGTGTTAAAGCAAGAATTACTAAGATACACCAGCAGAAAGACTGATGCTGTAAGTCTGAGGCCTTTGGCACTACATGGTTTATCCTATTGGCTTCATTGACTGTTGTGACTATCAAGTTAAGCAAACCATTTAACATAGGTGTTGAATTGTAGCATTTAATACTAATATGAGTTGTATTCTAATATTGATATGAATTGACAATATAGTTTATTTTAATTAGCACACAAAGTATTGTTTCATTAAAGCATTTTCAAACAGTCTGGGTTTGTTAGTTCTTCAATCACCTCTTCTTCCCCACCCCTCTATCCTTCCTCCCCATTATCCTTTCCTCCACCCTTCCCACCATCCTCCCCAGTGTCCTCTCCTGTATCCTCCCCTCCATCTTCTCTAAGGGGATCTCCAACCTTCCCAGTGTTCTCCTCTCTGTCCTCCCCTCCATCCTCCCCAGGGCTCTACCGTCTGTCCTCCCCTCTGTTCTCCCCATCCATCCTTCCCTGCATCCTCTCACAATACCCTCCTGTTTACTTTCATGTCAGTTCTTTACTTCTCCATCTTCCTCTCATTAGCATCCTTCTCTCTCCCATGGCCCACTTTCTAGATCTACAACTTACATCCACACTCCTGTCCATCCTTCCATTCATATACATAAACATTAAAAGCTAGGATCTGAATATGAAAGAACATGTGCTTTTTTGTCTTCCCGAGTCTGAGTTTCTTTGCTTAACATAATGATTTCCAGATCTATCCATTTCCCTGTGAATTTCATAATTTCATTTTTCTTTATGGCTGAATAAATTCCCATTGTGTGTATGTAGCACATTTTCATTATCCATTCATCTGTTGATGGACATCTAGGCTGATTCTATTTCCTTGCTGGATAATATATTTTTATATAGAAATTTATATAGAATGAGATGCACATGCATTTTCATGTGCATAGGAGTTTATTTTTGAACTTGAGAGAGGAGCAGGAGGATTTTCATTGTTATGAACTTTGCATTAGGAAAAGTACACATATTTCATAATAGACAATAGAAGAATATTTGTTGTAGTTAACGGATGGAAAGTCTAAGTGATGAGCCCGGGAACAAAGGGCACGCTACTGCCTCCAGCCGAGCCCTGACAAACTCTTAACCACACGAGCAGTAGAGACCTTTTAGAAAATTTGCAATATCATGTCTTAGTAGATAAAGGACAGCCTGACATTGGAATTATCTAAGACAGCTATCAAAGATATTGGAAGCTCAATCAAAAGAACCCAGGATCCAATTAGAAGAGTTCTTGCTCCTCAGCCAAAGGTGGAACAACCTGGTCAGGAGCAAGGAAATGAGAAGGGCACACAAGGGGGTTGTATTTGTCTAAATCCATGATTTCTCAGTGAAATTTGAAAAAGTAAGAATGACTCACTTTCGGAGTGCTGTGGAGGATATGTTCCTTCAAAACTGGTAAGCAAAGGCAGGAATCAGAGCAGGAATCCTGGCTCCCCTGGGCCAATGGTGCCTTGTCAGAGCCCAGGAGCTGAGGGGAAGGTGCTCTTCCCAGAAGCATCCCAGCAGTTAAAGAAAGATGGAGAGACACTGAATATCACTGCTGCGAAGCCTCCAATGCATCGAAGGATTGATATTAGCTGACCTCTCTGGGTACCATTGGCTGTGGCTAACATCGCAAAGAGAAGCAAGCAGATATAACACTTTTCCCAAAGGAGGTACCCGACTGCCCTGGCAGAAAGATGCTGGTGCTAACGTAGTCTGGAGGACTGCCAGAAAGTCCACCTTGGACCTCACTGGGCCTCGCGTCTAGCTACCAAAAACCAACACTGAGAAATCCAAAACCTGGGAAACCCTATAGCAGTAGGTCTCTTCTTTCACTGATGACAGGATTTTTATTACTTCAATAATACGCAATTCGAGGAGGAAAGGGTTTATTTGGTTTACAGCTTATAGTCCATCATCAAGGGAAGCTAAGGAAGGAGAGAAAGGCTGGAACCTGGAGGCAGGAACATGGAGGCAGGAACTTAGAGGCAGGAACTAAAGCAGAAACCATCGAGAAACAATGTCCCCTGGCTTTCTCCGCATGGCTTGTTTAGTTTTCTTATACCACCCAGGACCTTACCTTTCCTCTGTCAGCACCCATGGACCTGCCTACATGGAATGCAATGGAGACATTTTCTCAGTTGAAGTCCCTTTTTTATTTTCCGCCAAGGACAAGGCATTAAGAAGAAAGAGAAGGGCAGAACAAAACTCGCCATCCGAAGAGATAAACAATCATAATGTGTGGGCTTCAACTGGACTCCAGTTAAGATGCCCTAGGTTATAAACAAAGAAACATAAAGGGCAACTGGTGAACTAAGAACAATGAGCACTACTGAGATATTTTTGTCACTTTACTAAGAACTGACCAGCACAACCCACTCGTTCATTATTAACTCTGCGGAAAGGTCCATCTCAGTCCAGCTCATAGGAAAGTGTCTACATCCCAGACTCTTCAGCAGCAATTTCCTTTGAAAGTAACTACTGTTGTTGTCAGCAGTTTATATCATCTGATTTTTTTTTTAAAGAAAGCATGGCAATCGCCATACCCTAAATGCTGTGGTTATGGAATGCCGATAGTGATGCTTAACACTCTGATCGGCCTTTCTCTTTTATTCATGGACTCTTGGCCACTGCAATTCTTCTTCATGCAAACCTTACATCCAAATGGCTTTTCTCAAGTCGGACGCTGATATTGACAGGGAAGGAGTTAACAGGGACATTTCCCTCCACCATCTCTTACCCTTAAGTCACCTCCTCGGCAGTTGGATGGAACAGCAACTCCACCAAAGTGACAGGTGCCCCACACTCAACGCCGCTCTCAGTGGTAGCTGTTACTAGGATTCAGGACCACACTCATTTGCAAACATAGGGAGGAAGAAATGTACTAGACAACTAAAACTAGGATCAGCTCTTGGAGGGTCAATGCTTCCAAGGAGGGTGAAGTCTCTCTGTTTTTCAAAGCTGGGCTGGAACCCATGCTCTATCTTCCTCTGAGCCTCCTGACAGGGCAAGGAGAGTTTTACAAATTCAAGCCTGCTTCCATGCCATTCAATGCACGGTTCATTCCTATGTTTCCTCTGACCCTTCCTTTGGTCCGTTAGGCCCGGTGTTCTGTTTCTGCTGGTGTGAGGAGGCATAAGCTTCTTCAAGAGGTCTAAAAATGGAGTGGGCCTCTGTGTCAGCATACTTAAAGAAATATAAGCAGCGATTGACGGAAGTGTTCTGAATTGTCCACGAAGCATAGGTTGCCCACCACTGTCACATTCAAGTCTGTGAACCAGTCAAGCCAGTGGAGAAACTACTGTGGCTGAACTGAAAGAGTCCTGTAATCTTTAATAGGCCGAATAGTTAGTGAGGGGCTGGAGAAAGACCTCCAATTCGGTAGTAGGAAGGGCTACTGTGGAATCAAAAGCTTCCGTAACAGCCAAGCACAACTCTCCCCTAGGCTCCCCAGATGCCTTCAGTTCAGGCGGGATAGACCATAAGCAAGTAGGGACATTGCTGTTTTCATGCCCGTTCAGTTGTTGGCCTTGCTTCCGAGTCTTCCAGCAAGCATATCAATTAGTAGCTCCAATTGTGAGGGCATTTTGGTGTTTGGTGGGGTAATTCAAACACCTGTCCACTAGAATCTGGACTGGAGCCACTGAACAGTTGTCAGATGGTAACTGTAATGTTCATAGATTCAATCCATAGATCTGTCTCTATGTTGCATAAAATGCCAAAAAGTTATATAGCCAGACATCTGGCAACTGGAAAAGCATCTATCTCTTTAGCACTCTGACTGGCCCTCGAAGTTCTATTTGTGCACGCTATGCTGATTCTGGGAAAGCAAGCGTGATTCTAAAATGGTTATATCCCTTGTTTCTGTTCACAGAGTCACAGCAACAACTTCTGCCTACTTAGTGCTTGCCAGTTCTGCAGTCCAACCAAGACAGAAAGTTTCCAGGCTCCAGCTTCCCGGAGCCTTTTCTGCTAAGCTTGCTCTGCGATGCTATCCGGCCAAATACATTCAAACGGGCACTCACTTCTCCCCAGGTGCGTAAGCCACTTTCACAAGGTCATGTGAGTGTTTGGAGAAACATTCACTTCACTTAGACTTTGGCTGACCAAATGGGACTTTCGGGGAAATGCCCTGTAAAGAATTCTAACAGGCTTCCCTTGCCTCGTCAGGGATTTTTACTACAAAGGGCATAAACAAAGGTAGAGAATATGTCATTGTACATATGTTTTTGGTGATAAATGATAACCTGAAATATACGTAATGGTGTGGTCCTGAAAATGATAAATCTTATTGTTCAAATCTCTCCATTTAGCACATGAAGATGCATTTCAGTTGTATGTGTATGCTCCACAGAAATTTGTATGTGTGAATGTTGAGCAATAGTATATTTTTATCAGGGGGATTTGGAATTTGGAGGTTCAGAGGGGGAGGAAATCTCTAAGCAGATCTCCGCTGATTTCTAACAGGCTGGCTGTTCCTGGCGCTTTTGATACAGCTTCACTTCATGGTTACGTTCCCATATCTTTAGCTTTGTATACATGCTTCCACCTGCCAACTCCTCTCTTTAAAAAAAAAAGAAGAAGAAGAAGCACCTTTGGCACCCACAGGCTGTGGGCTAACCCTGCTGGGGTATCAAGGGTTAAGGGGATTTTCATTACAGATGAAGAGATGGATCAGAAGAGAATCCCCTCAGGTCACATGCGAGGGGAGAGGCCTGATGTTTTGGCTATTTGCCATTAAAGCTCATTAAAACGACACTGTAGCTATGTCTAATTCTAATGAAAAATTAATGCTAAAATGTTAAGGGCTAGGGAATCTTCATAGTGATGGTGACAGAAGGCAGGGCCACCAGGCTCTGTGGCTCTCCATCCACTCAAGATGCAGGCTCGCAACAATGGGGCTTAGCTTTACACAAACCATGCCTTAGCCTATGATGGCCTCTCAGACCTCAGATGTGCGGGGCTACTAGGAAATGGAAGGAATTTGGGACAGTACGTTCATTTTACACATATAGTAAGCCGCCCCTCCCCCACTCTCTTTTGAGACATGGTCTCATGTAGTCTACATTACCCATAATTTTGTCACATAGCTTAGTTCATCTTGAACTTCTGATCTTCCAGGCTTCATCTCCTAAATGCTGGGATTATACATATACACTGTCATGTGTGGCATAGCAGCCTAGTTTTCAAAGAAATTCAATAACATAAGCAGAAATTAGCCAAGTCCTTTGTTATCAACTGAGAGACACCTTAGGGAACCAATATTTCTAAGTAGGATTAAAATGGAAGCTTTTCTGGGCCTGTCAATTACGTTGGTGGGAGACGGCTTTTAGTTTTTCTGTCTTGAAATTAGTAATTACTATGGTGCCGACATGTTTCTTTTGTTATTGTTGGTTTTTTGTTTGTTTGTTTGTTTGTTTGTTTTTTAATGCTTCTAAGTCTGAGAGGAATTGACACGAGAGAGCTTCAACCTATGTAATTCTGCAGTTAGTGGGACTCACACTGCAGTCTTGACACAACAGAGATCCAAAACTGAGTTGTTAAGTAGCCCAGCGTGAGTCCATTTGCCAGGCCTTCCTTGGTCCTCCACACCTCCTTCTCCATTCACTCTCCACGCCTCTTACACACTCACTTACTTCTGGCTAGAGAAAACTGTCGAGGGAATAACCAACCCAGCTTAAAGCATAGTTCTACCTGGTAATACAAACAGAAGAAATGACGCATGCCCCGTGGACAGGGCTGTTTAGCTGTTTGCACCCCTTCATCTTTTCTTCCAAGACGCTGTGAGATGCAAGCTGATGGACACTGCAGTTTCTCTGGGTGATTTTGAAAGTGTCCCTTTTCACAAACAAATCCTCTCAGCCTCTTCTGTCCTCTGGTGTTCTTCCTTGCTTATGGGGGCCACTTGCCCTGATGGCTTTTACATCTAAAACCTGCAACTGCACTGACTCAAGATTTGCTGGTAGTCTCAAAACTCCAGCGAACAGGATCCCCAACTGAGCTAATATCATAAGAACGGAACGACCTATCACAGGAATAGAATTTATGTGAGCACCTAGACTCATCCACTCCATTTCTCACTGGAACCCCTGGTATCTAAACATTCTATAGATGAAGGTCCCCTCTCCCTGAACAACTTCCTGGGTAAAGTTGCTTTCCCATACTCCTCTTCTCCTCCTTATTCTTTTTATTGTGCTCCAACCTGGAAATGAATTTCTCAGTCCCTTTGACTTCTCCTAGTCTTGTTTTCGTGTAACTGTGGAGCTGGCCCATCTGACACTGGGAGACAAAAGAATGTAGGAAAGCCTCTCTCTACTTGGGATTTCAAAAGTTAAATGCTACTCAGGTTTCTCCCTCTGCCTTCCTTCAGCCTATGTTATAACCTACCTTAGAACGAAGGTTGTCTGGAGGGCTGATAAGGATCTTGTTTGGGGAAAGGTAGAGAGGAAAGCAACAACCTTCATGAGCACACACTGACATACATAAGTCACATGCTCCCCATTACCAAATAGTCACATGGATCTGAAATTTGGTTCAGAGATGCCCTGAAAAAGATTGATATTTTCTCTTCTGTTTTATAGAGATTTCTGGCGTCCTATGTTGTATGAAACTAATCTCTGAGCCAAGCAACTGCAGTGTTGGGAAGTTCAGCTGTACCCCTTTGTAAAAGGATTGTCCCATAAGGGTTTGTTGACATGTTAAAACCCTTTGAGGAGGGGTGGGGAGGGTCACAGAAGTATCTAGTTGTTTCCTATAACCTGTTCTATGTCCTACCTGCATGTGGCCTTGAGAGTGACAATAGTATATAGGCCAAGGATAAATAGAGGAGGTGGGCTTCATCTATGTGGCCACAGAGAAGCTGTTATCCTGGGGTAAGCACTTTCCAGTGAAGGCAGAGGAGCACTCTCACCTATATTCTGTAAGGAATCCCAATAAACCCATTGGTTCCTTAGAGTGAACTTTGGAAGGATTGCTCCTCAGTTTACAAGTTGGACCTTAGGAAGAGGGTTGGATGTTGCTTATACTGGACCCTTCCCCCAGAAGGAGTTTTAGTAACAGCCTGTATTTGCAGTGTTGCATAGGAAAGAGAAAGATCTCATGGAGGATTATAGAAATTCAAGTCAGAGATGCAAGGTAGGGATGCAAGAGGCACTTGGTAGCTTTATGGAGATACATAACCATGAAATGTTCTAGTGTTATAGTTTAAAGTAAAGGCTCATGTATTTGAACACTTGTTCCCAAGCTAGCAGTGGCATTTTGGAGGGTTGTAGAACTTTTAGATCCTGGAGCCTTGATGGATGAATTAGGCCACTGGAGACGGGCCTTGGGGTTTTATAGTCCAGCCTGTTTCCTGTCTACTCTCTGGTTCCTGACAGTGAATGTCATGTGACCAGCCACCACGTGCTCCTGCTACCATGGCTTCTCTAGTGTGGTAGGCTATATTCCTTGTTAAACCATGAGCCAAAATAAGTTCTTCATCCATTAAGATGTTTCTTGTCAAATATATAGCCATAGCAACAGACAAGTAACCAACACAATCACCAAACACATAGGGGATCACACCCATACTCTGAAATGACAGTAGCTGTCCTGGTGACAACTTCATGCTTGCTTGTCCCAGTGCAGAGCAGGGCAATGATCAAATTAGCATATTCATGAAATGAGCAGGAGAGGAGGAAACGAGCTGCTCTGACACTTAACCTATGACTCCACAGAAGTGCCTTCTACTCAGGCATTAGGCCAAGGGGTCTTTCGAAAGCAGACAGAATCCACAATGTATAGGGGAATTTGACAATGACCTCATCATGTATTTATTCATTTATTTTTTTTAGTTTATTATGACATGCAACTTATATGAAACAAAATTAGTGGGATTGATTGCATGCTGTATTCCTTTGTTCATAAAACAATAAGCTTCAATTTGACATTTGCACAATACAGATGGCTGTGCTGTGCTCCTGTTTGTCTTTTTATCTCCATCCCTTCCTCCTCCCACCAATCCCTTCATTCTCCCAAAGCTCCTTTCTTCCTACATGTCATACATGTGTGTTTGTGTGTGTGTATGTGTGTGTGTGTGTGTATGTGTGTGTGTGTGTACACATACATAAACACATACTGTTCAATCTAGATTCAGTATATGGGAGAAAACGCGCACACTCTCTAAAAGGGAGAATTGTCGTTACTTTGTGATGAGAGGGTGTGACTATGACCTGTCTGGGGCTACACAGAGGGCCTCAATTAACTCCTGAAAATGTTAAGAGTTGTTAAACCTTTCAAAAAACCCATATTTTTAAAATATAAAATGCAGGTTCAAAATTTGATGTTTTTTTTCCTCTGCTACAAAATGTAGCTGTCTTTCATTAATGTGTTGCCTGTATTATTTAAATGAACCATTTAGACCATATTGTTTTCATAAAAGTATTAGATGAATATGACAATAAGAAATGCTATTTAAATACCATAATTTCTTTCCCTGAGTAGAAAAATGTGTTTTGTATTAACAGGGCAGAATAAAATATTTTAAATATACTTTCCTGTACTTTTTGAAATTATTTTTGTTCAGTATTATTATGTGCATAGCATTTTAGCACAGTGACACATGACTTTTCAAAAACCTTTGTGTTTGTATGTGTGTATGATAAATGTAAATATATGTATGTTTACGTGGGGGGCATGTGTATGTGTTTGTGTGTGTGCATGTATGTGGAGGCCAGTGGTTAACACTGGTGTCTTCCTTGATCGATCTCCTCCTTCCGTATTGAGGTAGGGTCTCTCATTGGAAATGAGAGTTCACTGATTTGATGAGTGTAACTAGCCAAATGATATGGCTTACCACATCCACCCAACATTTAAGGGTTCTGGGTTCTGAACTCTAACCCTTATGCTTAAAGGCAAGTGCTTTATCCACTGAGGCATCCCCCAGCTTCTAGGTGCTTTTTATGAAACTTACTCCAGCTTTGGGGGCAGGGCTGAAAGGTAGTTTAACGAACTCTGTTATTGTCTTCTAATGGAAGGCACATGGTGTGACCACAAGTCACTAACTAGGGCCCCACAGGTCCTCTGCTGGCAGCATGGACCTAATTCTGAGGTATCATTTCATTGTTCTTTCACAAGCCCAAGCCCCAAGGAGCAGATAGTGTTATAGCCATGGAGCCCATTACCACAGTGGCCAATTGGATCTTTATACTATCAAAAATGCTCCCACAACCTTTTACACGGTCAATTTATGTGCAGTGTAGAGAAACTTGTAAAACTTGTGCTACTTTGTGACAGCGCAAAGACGGCCAGGCAGCCATTATGGTCCATCATGTCATCAGGTGCTCTTTAACCAGGAGATTACTGACAAGGTAGATGCAATGACAAGGAGGAAAATGTGTAAATGTGTCTATCTGTCATGTCAGCCATAGTCCACCACATGGTGAGCTGGGCTTATTACAGTACCCTCCCAGAACAGCCAACTGAGGCCACACAGCTCAGTGAAGCAACCCCATCATTTTAATTTTTCTTATTTTCAAAATAGACCCAAAGGCTACAGGCACACTAATGTGTCCGGTTTCCAGCAGAGGCAAATTTCAGTGGCAGCCATAAGACTCAGCAACAGGGCCTTACAATGGGAAAACTGACAGTTCTGCAACAATTGCTCCACTAACAGGTGTCACCAGGATGGAAGCTGGCTTAATAAACCACAATTTGCCCAATTCGGTGGACTGCCACACGCCCAGCTAAGCCGCCGGGGCTCACTCTGGCCCAATGACTCAATTCATGTGCGTCAGCTTGTGTGCCCTGGCACTTTCTTAATGGGCTCCTCTTCTCCTGAATGCTAGATGATGTGATGAATCCAGGCTCTCAGTCTTGACAGCCAGGTCTCTGTGCCTGGGAGCCTAAGGGAGGAATCAGGACACAAGATGTTTCAGTGAAGGACACAAGACTCAGTGATGGATCCTGGGAGAAAACGAGAGTTCTCCAGGCTCGTGAATGTAGAGTCCTGGTCAGTGGGCATGAAGGGCAGTGGACTGTGGCAGTAAGGAAGGACAGCTAGGTCTGCAGTCAACAGCTGTACTCTTAGAAAGCCAGGAAGTCAGGCATGGCTCCATGCCCTAGGGGTCAACATAATTGTTTCCCTTAAGAAGGTTGTAGTTTAGTGGGAGGTAAAAATGTCAATAAGTCGTACTTTTATTTATTTTTTATTTTTTGGTTTTCTCAAGACAGGGTTTCTTTGTATATAGCCTTGGCTGTCCTGGAACTCACTCTGTAGACCAGGCTGGCCTCAAACTCAGAAATCCACCTGCCACTGCCTCCCAAGTGCTAGGATTAAAGGCGTGCGCCACCACTGCCCAGCTATACTTTTTTAATTTGCTTCCCAATGAATCCAAGATCAGGTCCAAGTGAGGGAATAGGTATTTTGATTTTCTGTATGGCTCTTACCATCATATCATTCACTCATTCATCTGTCCATAGGACATACATACATATGTACCTACATGCATACATATGTACTTGCATTCTATCTTTGGGAATGTTTCTTATGTGTGCTTTTCTTCTTAGCACTAAAACTTTCTTCCTCAAAGCGGGATCCTCTTGCAGCTCCCTCTTCCTTTGGAAATGTTTCTTCATGTACACCTCCCTTAGCAATGTCCGCCTGAAGCCAGACTGTCTCTTCCTTCCTCCACAACCTCATTGGCTTTATTTCTTCCTTCTGTTTCCTGTACTTACCAGTGCAGACTGACCCTTATGTTGTGGGCAGAATGCTGTGGACAAAATGCTAGTGTTTGGCTTGGAATGGAATGAACTCTCACCGCGAGTGTTAGTGATCTGACCTCCCCAATTCTGTCAGAGGGGATCGCATCATGCCTTCTACTTTGTTTTTCTATGTGTCTCCTTTTTGATGTTTTAGTAATTAGTTCCATGTGTTCAGAAACCTCATCTTATTTGCTACCAACAAATGAACCCGATGCCTACATGGGTTGCAGCCCTTTAAGTTCATAGCAGTAAATACTTGTTGGATGAAAGGATGAATGGCCCTTCCCCAAATTCAGATAAGCTTTATTTCTTCCATGAAATATCATGAATTCTCTGTTTCAGCTCAAAGGATTTTTTTTTTTTAAAAAAACCCTCCTTGGTGTTTCAGTAACAGCTAGAACATAATTCTATCAAAATGCTCTTATAAGGCATGTTCCAATAATGAACTTAGTTTCATTTGCCACATTTGGACCAAGGGCCAAGGCAGGCATACCTTTCTCATTTGGTTTTGTAAGCTCCTTGCTATTTATTGAATGACTTGTTAAATAAATATATAAGTGTGACATGGTTCAGGAACCATGATGTTTAATAATATGTACCAACTTTTTATCTACCAGAATAGTCAAAGAAGTAAAAAAAAAAATCAGAAAACAAATGGGAATTTTTTAAGGTAGATTTGGCTAAAATTATATTGAATATAGTTTTGTTAATTTGAATAGGAGATGCACAGCCATCTGGATTGACACCTGTTTTGACTGTCAGAAAGTAGATGCAGAGTCCCAGCTTAATGAACACTTTGTGTCACCACACACCTAGCCTTTTAAGTAGAGTTCTGTGTGTACCATCCAGAGATTCTCAGACCAACAGTCCCCTCAGGGTTCAGGCATCAGACCATCTGTATAAGGAAGGGAGGACTTTTTAGAGTTGGCATGATGCCCTGGGTCAAGTCTGGTGAATAAAAACAATGGGTTCCTGAGTAGCTACCCATAGTTTGCTAGACCCACAGCCTCAGAGTGTGATATTCTATCTGGTGCATGGCTGTATTGATTGGACTAGACCACACTAGGCAGAGGGATTACCTCCCAAGGCAGATTCTCACATGTGAGTGTCAGCCCTTAAGGAATGTATAGTCTAGTTGGGAGGAATAATTAAGTGTACATGTGATTTTACTTCAGAGGAATGCATATGAGAAAGAGCCCTGAGAGTGGCTCTCAAGGGGCCATAAATTCAGTTCTTAGACGTTTGTGGGCATCCAGCTTAAGAGGGCATGTGTTGAGTCCTAGGAATGTAATGATCAATAAAGCAGCCTCCTTGGCCAGTGTATCACTTCCCACCGTCTCAAGGAAGCCAGGCATGTAAAGATAACACCATAAGATGAAAAATATTTTAAAATTTATTTTATTGTATATAGTGTGTGTGTGTGTGCATGTGCATGTGTGTGAGCGTGTGTGTGTGTGTGTGTGTGTGTGTGTGTGTATGTCACAGTGCATGTGTGGCTGTCAAAGGTCAACTTGCAGAAACCAGTTCTCTCCTCACAATGTTGGCCCCCAGAATTGACCTCAGATGGTCCACCTTAGCGCCAAACACCTTCACTCGAGTCATTTTGCAAGCCAAAAACAAGCACTATTAATAAAAATGTCATAGAAGATTAGGTGAGTAGCGTCTTACTAAATTGGAGCTTCATGGTGGCCCCTTGAAGTGACAACTCTAGAGCTGTTGATATGGCTCAGCCAATGTGCAGCATTTAGTAGAAACCAAGCATTTTTGTAGACAATATATATTGCTGGCCTTTTTATACTTTTACTATTGTGTGGTATGTGAATATACATTTGCATATGTGAGCACCTGTGTGTAAGGTCAGAGGTTGACACTGGCTGTTTTCTTCAATTGCTTCCATTATTTTTTTTTGTGACAGGGTCTCTGGTGAATATGGAGCTCACCAATTTGGTGAGGCTAGTGAGCAAGCTAGCCTTAGGAGTCTTCCTGTCTTGGTGTCCCAGTCCTAGGATTACTGGCATGCACCTCCCATCCAGATTTCAGGATGGACGCTCAGGCCTCATCTTATACCATTCTCACAATAATCCTAGAAGGTGATTATTGTCAGTATAAGAAAACCCATGCACAAAGAAGTTAACTTTCCAAGGTCACCAATTGTAAGGGCTGGTTTGGTCTCAAGGTCGAAAGCCCATGACATCCCATGCTAGGAGCATACCTAGGAGAACCCAAACCACATGTCCTGGGATCGTGGAGGGCAAGTGGTTCTCTGGAACAATGTTTTCAATGTTAACAACAACAAAAAAATTATTTTTTGCTAATTTTGAAAAGTAAACAGTTGTAGAAAAACAAATAGAACATTAATAGGAAATTCATAAGAGAGAATTAAATCATTTCCAAGTATATAAAAATATTTAACCCCACTAAAGAGAACTCAAGGAAACAATATCCATTCTGCATTCACAAAATTGGAAAACATTTTGTCTAATTTGCTATCGCCCTTCCAAGAACAATTTGCTAATTTATATCAGAAGCTTCAAAAGGTGACAGTTTTTATTTTAATTTAGCAAATATGCCTTCAGGAGATTATATGAAGGAAATTGAAATTTGTGTTCAAATAACTCTACCAATAAGGACCATGCCCACAGTACTGTATACAACTCTGTCAGATGGATAGTAGTATAAATAACTAACAACAGGGCATGGGTGGATAAGTCATTGCATTGCCTCACAGGAGACATCGTGTATGCTGCGGTCACCTTGAGGGATGACATTAAATGACATCAGAAATATTTAAGACTCATGAGTAAATGCTATTGAATTATAAAATGACATGAAGAACACATTCCTATTTCATAAACAACTATTTGTAAGTTTAGAAAGGAAAGTCACTGTTACCATCTCTATGTGACAATGTAACAGGAAGCTCTTTTAGTCTTTATGTTCATACTTTTATTTATTTAAATTTTCTAGTTCTCTATAATATCAAAACCTCGCATCATTTTCTAAGGACAAATAGAAACATGCTCTTTTCTTTTATATCTTTTTATTTTAAGTCACATGCATATGTGTGTACCTGTGTTTATGTGCACGTGTGCAGATACCTGCAGTGGCCAGAAGAGGCTGTCAGAGCCCCCGGAGCTGCAGTTACAGAATCTCTAACAAGGATGCAGGGAAGCCAACTTGGGTGCTCTGCAAGACAACATGTCTACTCTTGGTCACTGAGCATCTCTTCAGCCCCAGGGACTGGCTTTCCATCAGGTGAATTGTTTACATAAATAAAGCTGGACATGGTGTCCTGGCCAGAGGACACAGTGAAACAGGCTACCTTAGCCTCGTTGGGGAGGAGACTGTGTATTTGAGGAAGTCTGAGAGGGCAGCTCTGGTGGTGTCTGCAGCACTCAGGAGTTCAGGCTGGCTTCTGTGGATAATGAGTCCCTAACAGGTGTTGAGCAGAAGGCAGATGGAGATGGCCAGAATCCATTCCAGAACCTCACTTTGCAGACAGAGTCAGGGAGCCTGCAGGGAGCCTGAGGGGAGAGCCTGGTTACAGTGAAGGAAAGAGGAGATGGTGAAGGTCTGATTCAGACCCACAACTTAAAAGCAAAAACTCAGGATAGCATATAGGTGGTTTCATTAATAACCTCATGGAGATTTGGTGAATGAATATGGGGAGGGAGAAAAGGGGCCTCAGTAAAGGCTCTGGGTCCTCATCAAAATATTTTCAAATGTTGTAGTCTTTCCATGAAGGCTTATTTTCTTTAACTATAGATATATAGATAGATGATATTGATATGGACAGAGACAGAGATAGATTACAGCTCCCCCCGCCACAGTCTGAGTGTGTATACACATGCATGTGCCACAGCATGAATACAGAGATCAGAGAATAACTTGAGGACGGAGATGTGGATTTTTAGGGATTGAACTGAGGCCATCAGGATTGGCAGCAAGTACCTGTCCCCACTAGACACTTCAGTGTCCCTGCCCTGAGGCTTCTGACACCAAAAGGGAAATACAATGATTTGGGAAGATGAGAAGTTCTGTGTTCAAACCCCTGAGCGCAAGGGTTTTCTGACATGCAAGCTGATGGGGGCATCTTTCCTGAACACAAACCTTGGCTACTGGAGAGACCATGAAAGCTTTAATCTGGGAGACAAGAAAAGAAGGATGTAAACTATAATAAAGATCTAGTTGTTCTATGCAAACAGAGCCTGGGGCAGAAGCTCTCCGAGGGAGTCGAAGTTGGCTGAGACACAGTGTTACAGGGAAAGTAGCTGCAGGTAAATCTGGGAAATTTAGAGCTCGACTAAATAACTTTGTTTGCTCGTTTGTGCGATTGTTTGTTTAATGTTATAAGAAATACTGCACTGGTGAGGCCTTTGGGGCCCCAGATGTCACATGGATAATGCAGTGCTAATAGCATCAGCAACAGTGTGCCACAAAACAAAAATATTTACAGCCACTATTTTAGAACCACTTACTATTTGAATATTTTAAACACTTGGAGCTAGGCTTTAGTCTCATCTATGACTCATCTTGGCAAGGTGAGTGTTATCATTCTCATTTTATAGAGGGGGAAACTGAGGCACAGAGTTTACTAAGTCTAAGATAATTACCTAGCAGGCAGGGGAAGCTGGTTTAAAACTCATGTCAGTTCGATTCCCAAGTCTACAGGAAAGATGAGAGAAACCATGAGATACAAAGCATTCTCTCTGAGCTCTAAGATGAGACCTGAGATGTTACCTATGAGCAGCAGCTGGTCTTGCAGTCATCAAGAAGAATAGAGGCATGGTGAACATTTTTCTCTATACCAGCCAGCCAGGATACGTGTGAGTGGGGGCTGGGAAAGAAATCAGCATGGTGGGAGGACAGAGGAACAGTTTGGGGAATGAAGTCCTCGATCACAGAGGAAGGCAAAGCTCACAAACAATGGATTTGTGTTTTCCTCAGAGTGTAACATTGCCCATTAGAGCAACTTAGTTGGTCATTATATCTGGTGTCCTTGCCTTCATAGGAATTCAAGAGACAAGTGGTAGTGTAAGAGGTCGAATCAGGATTCTGTGTGAAGAAATAGCTTTTGAAAAGTCATAATGCAGAAAATAATTGTGGGCTGGTGAGATGGCTCAGTAGGTAAGAGCACTGACTGGTCTTCCAAAGGTCGTGAGTTCAAATCCCAGCAACCACATGGTGGCTCACAACCATCCTTTATGAAATCTGATGCCCTCTTCTGGTGCTTCTGAAGTCAGCTACAATGTACCTATTTAAAATAATAAACAAATCTTTAGAAAAAAAGAGAAAAGAAAATAATTGTATAAAAGCAGAGTAACAGGTTCTTGTAGGAGAGACAGCAAGTCTAGTGGTCAGAGCTTTTAAAATCTTAGCTAAGAACCTGACACTTTATTCAACGTAGGAAATGGGGAATTTTGGCAGAACGATGTCATAATCAGATTAATGTTTTAGAGACCTCATTTATGGGCTGACAAGAGCAAAGGCTCCTGGGAGACCAGGAGGCCAGATAGGAAGTTTGGGGAGCCCGAGGAGACAAAAACAATGGAGAAACATGGAGGGAAAATATGTGAGAGATGAGACAGGAGGATTGTCTAGATAGCTAGATAGCCAGAGTGCTTGTGAAGAAGCATGCAGAGCAAGTCCAGTTTCCCAACTGATGACTGACCGACTGACCAGATGGCTGTAATCGGGCTAGGAAATGGGCTTTCAAGAAAAGCAATCTCTTCATGAAACTTTTCTCAACAGTCCAGTTTGTGGCCAGTGCCTGACTAATTTAGAGTCTGCTCAAGAGGAGGCTGGGGTCAGAGCAGAAACATGGGTCAGGAGCATATTCTGTCCTGGATAAAAGGTTAAGACTCTCCCTCGAAGTGCTCAGCCCCTGAGGCCTGGCGTGCACAGAGTCACCAGCACAAATAAGAAAGCAGAAAACTGGAAGTAGAGAAGAAAATAACTGTGGAGACATGCTGACAGATAGGGTTGAAGAGAGGAAACTAAACTGTACAGTAGATGAAGTCCAACTGCCAGGGCAGTGGAGGGAAGAGGATCAAACCAGAGGGTAATGTGGAAGGTTAAGTGCGCCATGGCACTTGAGAAGTCTGCTGTAATCGCTGCACAAGGATTCTTCCCCGGGGTGTGAGAGGTGGACACGGGGGCTGCTTTACTGGGAATGCTGCATCCAAATAAAATGCTTCCATAGACACACAAATGGTGAGTGTGATTTTGTGATTTCAGGTTAGACTTACAGAAAGACAGAGGGAGATGAAGGAGGAATGCAAGGCCCCAAAGGCAGTTGAGAGTAGTGTCCAGATACATGTGGTGGGACATAATGCTCCCCCCCCAATCTTCTTCCTCCTCTGAGCAGCCTCTTCTATTTATAGAATTTGGTTATCAGCACCAATTCTGCATTTTGACTTCATTGATTAATACTGACTATAATCTTCCCCATCTATCTGTCTCTTTCTTAACTTTCTCATTACCCAGCCCAGGCTCAGCCAGATGTAAGGAACCTGGGTCAGCTTGAACATAGCATTCTCTTTAGCACCTATGAGTGAGACAGAGCCTCTAGAAATGCCTGTAAAGTGAGCCATTGGGCCAGTTTTATAGATCGATGTGGTCATACCATTGGGAAGACATCTTCTGAGTCCCATTCCCTGCTCCATTACATTTCAGATGAGGAAACATAGTCAGAAATGTCCCACAGACAGCTGGAGGTAGAGATCCTGGATCAAGGCTTAGGCTTGGAGGACTCCTGGCCCTGTTGTAATGGTCATATTCTATTGGATTTCATGAAGAGAGACCAGTGGTGAGGGTTCTGAAGAATCCATGATGAAAGGGGTCAAAGGTATGGTGGGAACAGAGAGTCATAGATGGAGCCATATTGAAAAGCTTGGCTTAGGTAGAAGGCTCAGACTTAGATTTGGAGAGTTGTAAGGCAAACTGCAAGGTTATTATCCACCCCCCAGCCCCCCAATTATCAGTGCCTTCAGAGAGTGGCTTCTAAACAACCATTCAACCCTGTTGATTCCAAAGCCAGGGCAGAGAAAGTCGAAGGTGAACCTAGGACGTCATCCTGTGCCAGAAAGCAACAAAGTGCTCAAAGATTAATGGGATTATGTCAAAAAGGACACAGGGAGCCTGGAGCATTGGCTGGAAAGGCCTTTACTGACTGAATCAGAGACAACAGGACAATACGGATAAAATGAGGAAGTAGTAAGAAAGAAGCTCTTGAGTCCATGAAACAAGAAGGATGAAGGCAGTAGGAGGGAGGAAAGGAAAGCAAGAGGCGGGGAGAGTACACAAGTGCAGAAGAAGCAAATAAACGTAGGATAACGATAGGGTTGGAAAAATGATCACTTGTAGTGAGCAGAAACATTGCCAATGTAAGCTAAAACCATCGCATCTCTGGGGGAAAGGGCATTTCCATGCACTTGAGACACCTTGAACTTACTATTAATTACAAAATTTAAAATGCACATTTGAAGTAGCCAATCCATACCTTACAGACAGTACATCTAGACGCTAGCTTCACTCCCCTAAGCAAATGCTCAGTTGGTGCTTCTTTGTGTGACATACAGTGGGAAGCATAAAGCACACAGTATGGTATATGAGACGATGTCGTAGCCTTACCACATGTTTAACTAGTTCCAATTGTTACAAAAGGTATATAGTACCTGCAAAGTCTTAAAGATAGAAAATGTGGAGAAAGAATGATCATTTTAGCTCAAAGGAAATGAAAGAGATCTGGCAAACAAACACAATCTGTATTCTAGGATTTTTCAAAGATAATAAATGATCATGTTCAGATAACTGGAGAGATTTGTTCATGAACTATATGTAGACCATACTTGAAAAAATATCCTTGAGATGGTTGAGCTCTCATCACCATAGAATAAGCCATGTTGTGTCTTGGCTGTGATGATGGCTTTGTCACTGGACAACATGGAGCTTTTATGAGCTAGGAGCAGAGGACCAGTATCTAAGTATCTTTTACAGAACATTCAAATATAACACGGTCTATTTTCAACTAAGACATTTGAAAATGCATCTCTTATGGTTCTAGCCAAAAATATAGAAAATTACAAAAATGATAAACACAGATTTCAGCCTTAAATTATGAAATTATGAAAAGGTCATTTTCTAACTATTCCCATGTCTCAAACAACAAAACAAAACAAAACAAAACAAAACAAAACAAAACAAAACAAAGCAAGACAAAATGCTCAGCTTCTGCCCTTCACAACAAGGAAATAGTTTATAGATCAATGTGGAGCATGATACTATATAGGTTTGATAAAATCATGGAAATGGCTTATACCCCGGAATCCTACTCCTACATATTTACTATCATAGCATAAAAACTTATATCCACAGAAAACATAATTTTTCATTTTATGCTCAGTCATCTCAAATCAGACATACATACCACAAGTCCTCCAGTGGGTATGTGGATTATTTATACCCATTCAGTGGAAAACCACATGCCAATGACAGTGAGCTATGGATAAACATGGCTGGCTGGTCAGAGATCACATGATCAATGAAGCCAGACTCCAGGGCTGGGAGGATTGGTGAAATGGTAAAATGTTGATTGTGAAAGTATGAGGAGCTGAGATCAGGTCCTCAATACCCACATAAAACTGAGCATGGCAGCACATATTCATAACATCTATGCTGGGAGAACTCTGGGGCTCACTGAAAAGCTGCCTAGCCTATTGGTGAGCACCATAATCAATGCAAGTCTCTATTTTAAAAGAAATGTGTTGAAGTACAACCGAAGAAGAAGACACTTGACCTTAACTTCTGGCCTTCTTGTGTTTAAACATATGGATACATATAAGTAGCACACACACACACACACACACACACACAGAAGATAGAGGACAGACTCCTAAGGTTATGCCCTGTATGATTCCACTTATATTGTGATGTTCTTGGAAAGATCACACTACGTGATCAAGAACAGAACATGAACTGCTAGCTAGCCATTGCTATTGTGTGAAGACATAAAAGGAACTTAGGGCTGATGGACTGTTTTTAATCCTGATGATGTCATTGGTTGCCTATGTGTATTAAAAGTTTCAGATCTGTACACTGAAGGGTCAAAGTTATTGTACCTTAAAATATAAATAAACTAGAAATAATAAATAATAAATTTATTGTTGAATTGTAATGCTAATAAGACATTCAAAAATCTAATAAAACAAATAGCATATTTTTAGAAGATAATAAAATATGCCTTTATTACTATCTCTAAAAATTGGTCAACTTATACACTTTGGATTTGTGTACTTTTCTAGATGCAGGTTTGATTTCACTAAACTTTTAAGCCTAATTGAACAGTTGTGTGCTGTAGTATAGACATACTATTGTACAAGTGAAAGCAGGGCTTTGTTGGCTGCACAGCATGCTAGCAATGTACTCTGTCTGTTCCAGGATTAGGGTGATTTCAAACAACTGTGATATGCTTTTTCATTAGTTCAAAGTTCCCTTTCCTATAAGACAGAATAAGAGGGGTATAACTGACCCCTCTCTAAGTGTATGGACGAAGACATGGATGGCACAAATATTCTGGCCCTTTCGGCTGTTTACCATGGGTGACTTATGTTGGACTATGTGTCCTCCAATACAGCAACCACCCATTCTCTCCACCCTTCAAAAGTGTTACATCATTATTGTCAGTACCAATGGAGCTCAAAGTATTAACCTTCTTTAGCAATGCTGCAATGCCTGATGATCTGAAGATTCTAGGATAATTCTATGATGTATGTAACATTTAGATCATATTTACATCTTTATATAGAGAAAAGAAATAAAGTCAATGGGGTAATTAAATGCTAGGTATTTCATAAGGTGTCTGTTTTATTCAGTTCGCAGAATTTCCTATTTAGCTCAGGGTATTAACTTCTTTGTACACTTGTAGAAATGGCTATGGTGACCTTGCAAGGTCTTCTGGAGAATTTGTAGTTTAACTTGAGAGCCAGCCTGAGCTCTGATGAGGAGAATTATCCAAAGGTTCCTATTCTAACTTCATTGCTAGCATCCTAAGTGCCCCCAAATCTAAGGATGGTCCTCAGTGACTTGCCTGTGCTGGAGCTGGCGATATCTCTTTCCACGTGGTTGGGTCCACAGAGCTTCTGAGACATGCTCATCATGTCCCAGGCATGTGGGATATTGTCTTTCCAGGAAGTGATTGATGACATCAGTGGTTAGCTGAAGCCATTAGTATCAGTGCCATCTCAGCTCAACCTAAGGAGCATCAGGCTCCATAAAAATTCTATTGCATCAAATACTCAGCATAGATTCCACAAAGTGATGGAAATTTGTCCTCAAGTGACAGCCTCCTTACCACAGAACTTATGGGCTCGTGTGCTTGGATTTCTTCCATGGACCAATTCCAGCTGTCCTACCTTTTGATGATTTATTTCAGATACCTTCCAGGCTTTACCTAGGAACTCCACCATGAAAAGACTGCAGGAATTCTAGGGAGTTGTCATGGCAACCCCTAGATATCATCTTCAGAATGGCCCATGGCTGTTGAGTCCAGATTTATCACAATTATATTTCGATATGGAAGGCAAGCCCTTCCTAGGCAACCAGACCCTAGCAAATGGACCAAATTCACAATTATCTGCATCGTGCTAACACACTCCTTGTGCTTATAGCAAGATTTTAATGCACTCATGGTGGCTTATGGTGGCTCCTTATATTAACAGGGGCCTATGTGTACCTCCAATGCTATAAGAGGAGGGGGGGGCTTTCTAACTTCACTTCATGAAACAAAGATTTTATGGTGACATCAATGACAAATTTGACATTTATTGTGAAGAGAGTGGGCTAAGCTCTTAATTGTAGGTTCTCGTTTGTGTTTTCTTTTGTCTCCTGAACCATGTTTGAAACAATGGCTGCACACAGCCCAGTTACAGAGGATACACCTCCACACAGCATGACTTGGGCCTGCCCGGCATCCTGTGTGGTGGCTGTTTGTCTAGCACTGCCATTGCAATTTTTATTGCATCTCATGATGTGCACAGATGTGCTTAGTAAGCATCCCAAGAGGTAGAGAGACTCTGCTCAATATCCGTGTTCCCAAATGACACTACCTTATAGACTCTCTTTCTGGGCTACCTCCTCTGGGATCCTGTAACCATGTGAAGTCTCTGGATTTTGGTGTTTTAACAAGGGTTTAATTACTAAGGTAAGTGTATGCACCTGCTAAGGCATTCCTAATTATTTGATAATGGTGCAATCTTTCTCAATACAGCCGGTTTTGTGGTGTAAGCTACACTAATGAAGCACACTGAGAGAACACATTCCCCCAATGTTGGGAAAGCTTATTTAAATTAAATAAATTTGCAAAGGACTGAATTTTTACTACTGGCCTCAACAATTATGCATCAGTATTTAGTGATGCAAACTGATAAGCTCATGTTAAACTTTAGCTGGCATCCTATGATGTCTGTTTTCAAAGTATCGTTAAATGACATATTGCCAGTATCACTTCAGTTTTTTTATCTTTTTCACATTGCTCCACACACCCCGCCTTATCTTAAACACAATTGTTGCACCTTGTCCAAACAAACACACAAACACACAAACAGAAAAAGAAATGAAGCTTATTGCTCTTTTTGTCTGACAGCGCGGACGGCTTTTTTATGGCCGTGCTTTCTTTTCTTTCCCACCTGACTCTTCTCAAGGCCACATGTGGTCTGCAGTGAGTTAGCGATAGGACCGTTGCTGTAACATCTGCAAATGAGCACCTTGCGTGGCAGCCATCTCTGGAAACATGCCGATAGCTGGCAATTGCTTAAGTTGGGCTTGATGCTACATCCAAGTGTTTCAAACTTTGTTGTTTGAGACCACCACCACCAAACGTTCCAATAGGCAGATGGTTTTGGAATCACCATAAGGAGCCACATTAGGGAAACACCGGGCAATTTCTCCAGCATACACGTATATTTTACTCCATGGAGAAAAGTGAATCTAAACAGGTTCCACATTTTTTGGTTTCTTCTATGTTTATTGAACGAAGCAGCCAGGTTCACCAGAAAGTCACCTTTTTTTAGCTATGGAATTATCATGAAACTATACGAAAGGCAAACTGATTACTCTTTAAAATACTGTGTCTGTAGCTCAGTTAGAGTGTTTGCCTTGTACACAGGAAGAGCTAGGTTCCTGAACCCCAGTACTGCATACCTAGTATCCCAGCACCCAGGAGATAGGAACAGGAAGATCAAGTTCAAAGTCATCCTCAGCTACGTGGTGAGTCAGGGGCCATCCTGGGGTATAAATCTCAGTCTCTGTCTCTGTCTTCTCTGCTTCTCTCTCTCTCTCTCTCTCTCTCTCTCTCTCTCTCTCTCTCTCTCTCTCTTTCTCTTTCTCTTTTCAGAAAATATAAAATTACCTTACACACACCAATTATGGTTGTGATTTTCAAGTATTTTGCAAATGAGGACAGGAAAAAGGAGAACACAGACAATTTAAAAACTCTAGCAAAGAAGGACTGAGGCAGCAGTGACCTAAGGTGTGGTCAGGACTCGGAGTTGGAACTGATCACCGTCAGCTTTCAAGTCTTCCAGGAGACCATCGCCCTATCAGTCAGTGGCTCACCTGGAGCTCAGGTTCACACTATTCTGTTTTGTCCCTGGCCACAGAGGCCGGAGAATGTGCCAACTGGGAGACAGAGGCATGGGGGCAGGGGTGCAGCAGAAATAAAACTTGCAGTAGCAGGCAAATCAGAAGGTGGAGGGGGCCTCCCAGCTGATTTCTCAGCGTCCTAGAGATTTCTGTTATTAATGTGGCTTGGGGCATGGACTGCTGATAATTACTGCTAGCTGGAATAATTAATAAGAATAATTGCTCGGCATGGAAAGGGAAAGGGAAGCTCTGGGAGGAGGAAGAAGCAGGCCAGAGGAGTGGGAGATTCCCAGAGCGCAGGAAGAGACAGACAGGAAGTTCAGCAGCGAGCATCCTGACAATCCAGCACTTGTCTGGATGCCAAGGGCAAAGTTAAGAGATATTGAGCTCGGCCCAATTCGATGTTCTGATCCTGGAATGCAACGAAGAAGCAGCCTGTTGTGGCTTCATGGAGGAGTGATCTGTCGAGGTAATGATAGGTAGAGGCTGTGGCCAATAAAAAAATTGCCATGTGCAGGCAATTAAGAAGTGGCCTTCAACGAGCAGAGAGGTTTGCATCTGGTGTAAGCCCAGTGGAGACGGCAGAAGACAAGCTACAGGGAATGAAAGTAAAGAATGATGCTTGGTTGAGCTTGAGGAGAGTTTATCCCAGCTTGAAAGAAGAAAAGCATCTGTTAGCAGTCGAGCATTGGTGTTGACAGTGTGTAAAATAACCACAATTTTGATGTAATAGGATAAATTTTCTCCACACTATGCAGAGTTGCCAGCACACAGCTCAACATTGCAGCTTTTTGGATATTACACTTAAATGTCCCCTCAAAGGTGGGAGAAGCATATACTTGGGGGGGGGACTTTGAGAAGCAAAGAGACTAGATAGGAAAGCTTATGTGTACACCTCATGGGGCATCTGTGCTGAGTTCGTGCAATGGTCTGCAGCATGAGAGGCCTATGTCATGTGCCGAGCGTTCCCTGTGACCCTCTGCAGGATACAGGGCACCTCACAAAATGCTGCATTTTGAGATAAGAGAAACTCAAGAGGGCTAGAAGCAATTACCTCTGATTCCCTCTTTCCTATGAGAATCATGAAGACCAATTAAATCCAAAAAGATAGATTTGTCAAATTATCCCTACCCAATGTTTGACATTGAGCCTCACCTCTTCATGCAAAAATGCCCTTAACCCTCTCTCCATTTATGTAATGTAAATGGGTTATAATCATACCTTAAGAGGGAAAAGGTTGCCCAAACAACCTGTGGCAAGGATTTGGTGGTAGACTCTTTGAAGGCACTACCATTGGTCACCCTGGGATGACATCATTTCATTGAGCTCTTATAAACTTGAGACATCAGCCAAGCTAAGTGAGAGGCTAGCATATTCTGGGAACATGGATAGTTTGAGCTGTGTTGTGTTCCTATGACACTAGAGAATTCCAAAGGACAGAGCGCTCAGTAAACAATGTCTTTTGAAAGTCTGTGGCAAAATGGCCCAGTGGAAACCTTCTTCCAGGATTTAGACCAGGAGGTATGGCTAGAAGGGCTTCCAGAAGAAAGGAGTGATTGTAAGGACCTAGGCAAAGGTTTAATTCTGATCCTTTGTGCCATTGAGATTCACCCTCCATCTTCCTCGAATGTGCTATTCTTGGGTATAGCACTACACCTGAGCAATCCCATTTGTACCCTAACTCTTGCATATAGTCTTATGGCGATGACCTTAAGGGTGGAACTCAGCAGAATGTTTGGTTGGTGCTTATCCCTAAATATGACAGGGTTAGTAGAATCTAAAGGCAGCCCTAGGTGTCCCTCAGAATTTGAGGAGCTCCTATAGGCTAAATGTGCCATAGGAGTTGAGCTCAGTGATGGAGTGCTGGCCATGAGATCCTGAATTTAATTTGCTATCCTATCAAAATCACAACACAAATCAATCACTGTTTCCTCTCTCAGTTTTCAAATATGATGGCTGACAGAGGTAGATTAAGTTTTCCACAGTCAGAGTTGAATTGGAGGATATTTACATGTGAGGGCTTGGGAAAGGTAGTGGTAGGAAGTCTAAAATCCAAGTCTGGAGACCCTAGGACTAATCCTCAAGGAAAAGAGAAGAATGCTTGCCGTGCCCTGGCCATCCTGCCCAATGTGCAGCACTCAAAACACTTGACTGAACACTCCAAGTTATGCAGAAGGAGTGAAAGCCTTATGGCACCACAGCAGAAAGCCTAAGGGCCTTACAGTCAAACACCCGGGGCAGAGCCCAGGGTTCTCGGCTCTCCACAGCGAAGCTGAACAAAACCTTAGTCTCTGTTTAATGTGGGAAGTGATACATAGGTGACAGGATTGGCATTAGAATTGAAGCAGAATATGCCATGTGCCTAGCTTATAGACTGGCACATCACAGATGTCACATTAGATCCTACTTCCTTTGTCCTCTCTAGGCATTTGATCTGTGACCTCTACTTTGCCCATTACTCATCCTGGCATGTCTGTAAATAATTAAATCAGTAACACCCAATTGCAGTGGGTCTAAGGATGATCCCTGGCTGTACTGTCTTATAAAGCATGGTGTCATTTTTTTTTTCTTTTCTGGTTACATACAGTTTTTGCAATGTCTGCCCTTGTTTCAGCAGTGTAGTGTCTGGGTCCACTCAACACAATTTAGTGAGTGTCTCCCAGTTGTCAAGAAGTGTGTCTAAGTCCATCACAACCCAAGTCTGCATCATCTCTAGATACCAAAATTAAAGCCATGTTGGGGAGCAATACACAGATGTCGGTCCTCTGGCCCCATAGTTTGGAATGGAGGGAGTGATTCATGGATGTCAGTCCTCTGGCCCCAAAGTTTGGAATGGAGGGAGTGATTCATGGATGTCAGTCCTCTGGCCCTGTAGTTTGGAACAGAGGTTTCCATGGTACTTCTGAAGGATTAAGACTCACAGAGACAGTGGTAGGGAAAGAAGATAAACATGAGGTGGTTTGATGAGAACATTTAATCTTTAGTTTTTAACAGTCATGTAGTCCATGAGTAAAACTGGTTGGAGTGTTAAGTCATTTAACTTTTATAACAAGTCTAGAAATGAGAACTCATGCTCTTTCTACTTTGGGCATGATGAAACTCAAGGATTATGAGACAAAGGTGCCTGGTCCAGATGACAATGCTAATAAGTCACTGAGTCATTCAGCTCTAATGATTAAAGCCTCTACAATGTGCCTTGGCCCCTTGGCCTCTCCAATGTGCAAGCATACCCCCATCATACCCATCTGCAAAGCAAGGCAGATGAGCTGCATTCTCTCCTCTATCCACAAGTGATAGAGGAGAACCTCCTATCCTTCAGTGAACCTCCTCTGCTTAAGGCTGCACTCAGTGTTGCCTTTCTCCTAATTTAATCCCTGCTAGAATGTTAGATTGAGACTCAAGGGTGCTGCTGTGTCTGGTTTAGATTACCATGGAGATGGGCTAGACATTGTCTTCCATAAGACTCTGATCTGGGCAGTTGTCTTCACTTACTTCTCAGTAAAGAACTCCAAGATGACTGCATTAAGATTCTGAAATCTCAAGAGACCAGATGGATCAAAGAGAAAAACCTTTGTTAATTTGCAACAAGAGTCTTTTGTTTAGCTGAGTCTGAGGCCAAGATGGTTTGAAGCAATACTCAGGCAGCACCCAGTCCTTGGAGACTAGTAGAGGAGGGACCTCTGAGCTTCCTGGATGCCTTTGGATACATTCCATCTGAGTGGAATTACAGGCGATCTGAAGTCTCAGGGGAACTAGTTCCCAAATATAAGTTTTTAGCTTGTTTACCTTTAGCTTGGAGCCGGTCCCCGAGGATCCTGCCATGGGCATTCAATCTTGCCTCATCTTCTGGGGTAAGGGCTGTGTCTTTTCCCAGCTATTCTGAGGGCTATTTTATTTCCCAAATGCTTCAAAATGGAGCCAAATTGTCCCTATCCCAAAGGAGCAAACAAAACACTGGCAGGGAATGAAGACTTTCAAATGTCCTCTCCCTATGTTCCTCAGGGACAAAGCCACATCAGAAGGGACGAGCCTTTTAGATTTCTTGTCTCTCAACTCAGCTGTCTGGCTTAGACCAAGTAGACTTTTCTGTTTTTATGGTCGTAGGTCTTTCCTTCTTCATTTCTTTTGGTTGACCTTGAGAGTCTTCTCCCTTTTTAGGATGAAGTTCAACTCCACAGCAACAGAATGAACATAGTGATGTTTTATATTTAGGGCTCCTATGTTAGTCTTCTTTACTGACTCTACTACTTTGGTGCCTAGAAAAGTAGATGTGTGGTGAACTGGTGGGTGAGAAGACTGAATTTGCAATGGGGAGCAGAGGAATAGACATATTTTTCTACCCAGTAAAATAGATACTGAATTACTTAGTTATTTAAAAATATCTCCCTCTATTGTCCAGGCTTGTCATTTGGGAATAGTTAGTGAGTCTCGGCAATACTTTCAGAAGTTTTTCATACAGATCTTTGAAACTAGCAGCCATCATTCTAGCATGATGCCGTAGAATGGGGGTGAGGGATGCTGCAGGCTTGAAGTTACAGTTTTCTTCTTTATGGCTCCACTATCCACAGAGCAAAGGAGAAATCCTTTCATCCTTTAGAATATCAGTTTTCCTGTCTATGAAATGGAAGGTTTGAACCAGATGACCTTTGTCCAAATGTGGCAAGCCAAGCCAGCTAGAGGTAGCTTCAGTAAATAATGGGAAGTCCAGAGTTAAATGGTTCCAGTTTTATCTCTGCTGCTGTAATAAAATATCCCAACAGAAAAGCATTTTAGAGGAGACAGAGTTCATTTTCCTCACAATTCTAGATAAGAGTTCATCATTTAGGGAAAGGCACAGCAGTAAAAATCAAAAACAGCTAGTCATATCCTATCACCGAGATAAATAAATGCATGCTTACTTGCTTCCTTTACTCTTATGTAGCCGAGGACTCAGATCCAGAGAATGATGCTGCCCACAGTGGCATGAGCCATCCCACATCAATCAACTTAATCATCAAGACAGTCCCCCCATGCTCATAGGCCAGCCCAATCTAGACAGTCCCTCCTTTGGACTTTTTTCTGAGGTGATTCTACATGTGCTAAGTTGATAATGAACAGACTGTCACAGATGGGCTCAGGTCTGGTGGATTCATCTATAGCCTCAAGCAATAAGATATTCTCCCTTTTTCCATTTTCTCCTTCAGTGTGTAGGCTTTCTTCCATGACCCCATTTGACTGTCATGGAAACCATATGAAGGTGATGATCAGCTAAAAGAAAATATGAAGATTCCCCTATCTTAATATATTTCCTTGAGAAAACCAAGGGACACTCTTCATATGAGAGAATAGCCTTGTAATTCTTTGTTTATATCCTAAAGGTCTTAGATCATTTGAGATGAGATTTGTCCTTTTGGTAGGGAATGAGTTCTCAGTCTTCTTTCCAGGAAAAACAGGGATGCTTCGGAGGTCAATGACACAGTTTTTCAGGCAAGGGTAAGTATGGAATAGTGTCTGGCTGGGAGGCCATGGAGCCAACCCCATGTGATCAGAAGAGACTAAGAAAAATGATAAGGGAAGCTGCCAAAGAGCAAAGAAGGCCAGGTGACAATGGCAAGAACAAGTCCCAGGTGAGATATCCCCACAAGCACAGTTGTCTTACACCACCAAGTTGAACCAAAGCTGTTCTAGATCTTCACTGTTCAACTTTCCAGTTGTCTCTAACTAGTCTCCTAAGGATCATATCAGTTGTTCCACCTTCTGTTCAAGGAATAGAGAGGTAGTTCCATGCTACTCAAGTGAGTTAGAACTGCTCTCTCTCCTCTCCTCCCCTCTCCTCTCCTTCCCTCTCCTCCTCTCTCTTCTCCTCTCCTCTCCTATCTACCTCCTCCTGCCCACTCTCCCCTTTTCTATTCCTCTTCCTTTCCATACTCCTCTCTCTTTCAGACCAGGTCTTACAATGCAGCCCAGTATGGCAACAAATTTTCAGTCCTCAGCTTCCTGAGTGTTGACAAAACGGCTGGCCTTTGGATTTCTCCACTCAGATAAATTTGAGATATGATCATTTCTATTTTCCTTTCTAAAGTAGATCTACATTTGATACATATTGAGACTATCAATAGCAAATATTGGGCAAAGAAGGCTGCCCCATCATTGCCTCTTTCTTTCTTTCTTTTTCTTTCTTTCTTTCTTTCTTTCTTTCTTTCTTTCTTTCTTTCTTTCTTT
>NW_022196895.1:10745916-10753258 GCF_008632895.1 Mastomys coucha
CCTTCCTTCCTTCCTCTCTTCTTTCTTTCCTTCTCCTTTCCCTTCCTTTCTCTCCTCCTCCCTCCTTCCTTCTTTTTTTTCATTCTGTCTTTGAAAACTATGGTAATTACTTTGACCAAGATGATGCTAGGCGGCACAGAGACATAGCAGGGCTAAAATAGAAGAGATTTTTTTTTGTATTTGTATTTTAAATATGCAACTTCCTGGGGCAAAGAAAATAGTTTCAATAGAGGACTGCTTTCTCCTACCTGGAAGGAGAGACTCCCAGGTTGGTTTGGGCTACATAGCTCTCAAAGGAAAAAAAAAAGATTAAATAAATAAACAAACAGAAAAGAAAAGATAAAGAAGTATATATAAAACTAGTAAGATATTTAAAAAAATACAGCTATTAACTATGCAAAAGGAAGAATATTAGAGGAACACCAGTCAGATAACAGCAGGAAGATCCTGTTAGAGGCCTGACTTGGTGGTGGAATGAACGCCCAGCCTAGGTACAAGGCTCTCTGCCTCTAATCCCCAGGAGAAAGAAGAGGGGAGGGGAGCAGAGAGGAGGAGAAGGGAGGCTAGAAAGAGAAGGAGAACTGAAAGAAGCTTATTCCAAAAAGCCCTTGTCTGAGGTGAGCCCTTGATGGTAAATGCAACAGAAGACAGAGCATCCAGTGTGGTCCAGTTGCTCTACTGTGAACTTCAGGTCACACAAAGTTAAGGCAGAGGGAAGGCAGGCAGGAAGTATTCTAATGAGAATTCAATTAATTTGAGGAATCTCAGAAACCAGGTGTGAACTCTGCCGGATATTAAAAGATCCCTAAGAGGAGACTGGAGGTTTTGTAGCACGGTTAGATCAATTTTCCAAGGAGCTGGCAAACTGGCAACTGCCCAGGGGGTAGCCTGAGCCTTTCTCTAAGCGGGCCAAATAGTTCAAATCCTTTTTTTCCCCCTGGGAGCCAGTCTGACTGGAGACCTCTAAGTAGGCTAAGGCAGTGAGGTGTTCACCCACCCCCCAACTCCTGGTATGTGGGTATGTGTCCCCTCCACCCCAGGAAGTTGGACAAGCACCTGTCACCCTCAGAGGAGACATTTCCAGCTGGTGGCAGGGCTCAGCACCAGAGCAGTTTCCTGTGGGTGTTGGTCTGGGAGATGGAGGGTAAAATGACCCATGACAGCCTGACACTGGGGGCTCAGAGCAGCAGCAGGGGCTTAATGCCCAAGAGGCATAGGCTGAAAACACCAGGAAGAACAATGTCCTGCTGCAGAGAAGTGTGGAGTGGGGACTCGGCAGGGGCCACTCAGAGGGCCTTTAAGGACTTTGTGTCCGCATGATTAGCCAAGATGAAGGGGCCAGCTGCAAACGCTAATTTCCTGATGACACAAAGGAACCATGAACAATATATAGATAGGATTTGAATTTGTAATAAGCAGTGGCTTAATCCACAGCACAGGATAGTCTGAGAAGAAGAAGAAGAAGAAAAAAACCTCATGAAGTTCTTAGGCCCATTCAGAGCACTCTTTACTGAACTTTCAGTTGAAGCAGTTTCTCTTGGAAGAGCTACTAGTTAGCTGTGGGAAAGAATGGGCACCTTGCTGGAGGGCCCTGGCTTCTTCAGAGCCCCAGACTCCTAAGCAAGAAGACAAGCAGCGCTGGTACAATGGCCTTCTATGCACCTGGCTGGGAGAATGTTCTGGAAGAAAAGAATGAGTGCATTTATCCGCTGAGAATGTTTTGCCAGACACCCACCTTCTGTTACTGAACTCTTGGTCTTGAGTCAGGGAGGGTTCTTTTTGTAAATGATGCTCTTTCAGTTTTTACAGATTAAAAACTATAGAGTTGGGTTTTTGTTGTTGTCTGGTTTTTTTTGTTTTTTCAGTTGGGGTTGGAATTTAAGTTAGCCCTGGGAAAATCAAGTTCAACCTCATTCTTTTCCCTTCTCTTTTCTGCTCTAATCATCTTGAAGTGCTAAGGTGAGTAATTAAAAGATAAGTTTAGGTTAACAGGAAGTAGTTTTGCTTTTTTTTTTTTTTTTTGAGACAGGGTTTCTCTGTGTAGCCCTGGCTGTCCTGGAACTCACTTTGTAGACCAGGCTAGCCTTGAACTGAGAAATCTGCCTGCCTCTGCCTCCCAAGTGCTGGGATTAAAGGTGTGCATCACCACGGCCCAGTATGGTTGTGAGTTTTTATCCTGCTACTCCTATCCGTTACTGGCTATCCAGTCTCACTCAAGGCAAACAGTTACAAAGAATAAAAGACATCCCTCAAAAGTGTGTGTGTGTGTGTGTGTGAGTGTGTGTGTGTGAGTGTGTGTGTGTTGGAGGAAGGCATGTTTGTGGATATTTGGAGGCCAGAGGACAATCTGTGGACTTGTTCCTTGCTTCCACCTTTAAGTGGGTTCCTGGGATTGAACTTGGGTCATTAGGTGTATGTAGCAAGCATGGAGCCTTTTTATTGGTCCAAGATACCATTTTTAACCTTTAATTTTTTGCCCTGGTGACAAAACCCCCTCAGTAGTGTGGCTTCAGTGCAGGAAAGCAATAGGGTGTTTTTACACTGAAAGCAAATCTGTATTTTGTTTATTTTATTATTTATGCTTTTTAAATTAATTTGGTAACTAAGTTAAATAGAGAGGGAACAATGTGCTTGTTCAATTAGTATTCTATCCTTCAGTATTTTATATATATGGTCTCGTGAATCAGTGTTTGAAACCAAAGTCTCGTTGAAGGGTTCAGAAACTTGATCCTCCTGTTCTCTCTGGCACTGCAAGCTGCTTCAAGGCTGAAGTTGGCTGGTTGGAGGCTCGCCAGCTGCCTGGTCTAGATGACTGCCGTCTGAGCACAGCTGCTGGAACAACTGGGTTCTGTTCCTCAGGGAATGTGTCACCATCCAACTGCCTGGACAGTGATTGGAATGGGTGGGGTTGAGAAGGAAGAAAAACTGGTGGTCATGTGACCCTCTTGAAGAACGCCCTTGTCTCCGCTCTCTGTGCTTGGGTTTCGCTTCTCCTTGCTTATCATTTTCTCTTTGTCCCCCAAACTCTGTGTAAGGGCAGGATGCTGGGTCAGGCTGCTGGGGAGACAACGTGTCAGCAATGGGTCTTTGAATATTTCTGATCTAAAATATTCCAGAATGATGCCGGTGGAGGTTTGCCACGGACTGGGCTGCCTGAGCTGGAGTCCTCATCCACATTTTCCGTTTAGGACAATTGTGCTAATTAATGTGACTAAAGAAGAGCGGATCTGCTCACGGGAGCCAAGAGAAGTGCTGAGCTTCCAGCACATTGGCTCTTGGCACACGTCGCTGCACAGCTTAAATTATGGTTTTAGAGCTTCAGTTTTGCTTTAGCCCTCCTCAGTGCTGAGCCGCCAATTTGGGAGAGCGATGCATGGCTGTGCATCCTTCCTGACTGTGGTCAAGCATGTGCCCATTTTATTTGAACCAAATCATCTTGAGGGTGGATTTTGTTCGCCTGGGCTGAAAGAGGTTGGGCATGGGCGAATGTGCTTCCAGTCCCTTAGTCCACACGTGACCGGAAGAAAACACAGCCATCACTTACAGCTGTGGCTCAGTCGCTAACTCATGAAAAGCTCTCTCCACTTGAAGATCTGTAGCAACTCATCTTTTCCAAAAAGTTCTCCGGGCTGAGTTTCTGTAGAAGTAGATGGCATGGCATTATGAAAAGCTAGAAATTTCAGTCAACAGCATACATGTGTGAGCAATGATTTTTTTGCCACTAAAAAGACATACTGTATAGAAAGGTAGCAACTCAGACATATCAAGCTTGGTTCTCTCTCAAGATTTAGTTCTACTTTCATTTATTTATTTATTTTACTCCTATTTTATTTTATCTACTTTGTTTCTATTTTTATTATGTATGCGTCTGTATGTGGGTATGTGCCCATGAACGCAGGTGCCCTCGAAACCCAGAAGAGGGTGTCAGATCCCCTGAAATGGGAGTGACAGGTGTCTGTGTGACACTGGATCCCCTACAAGAGCAGTATGTACTTCTTTACTATGATCCATGTCTTCAGTCCCTGGATTTGTTCCTCTTATTTGACCAAGAACACTGTTTCACTCCTTAAGACTCAATTTTTAAGCTTTTCAAGTGATAATTCTGGAACTCCTTGCTTTGTACAATTGTTCTGAGGAGCCAGTGCAGTGTAATAACAATCATCTTGACCCATGATAGCTTTACTGTAATTGGTCAATACAGTACTACTAGTTCAGACAACACTCTAGGATATACAAGGGTATATCCTATATATAGTATAGGCTATACTCATGGTAGGAACCATCAATATCTACATCTCCTTTGAGATTATGGTGACTAGGTATATTGACCTATCAGATGTAAAATGACACAAATCACACTCCCCGAATATCAGGCTATTTTACTTAAGTATCCTGTGTATTTGATATTCCATCTCCTGTGAGCACATGCCACCTGAGGAGCTGGCCTGGAGTAAGACTTAGATTGAGACATGTCCACGAACCCCAAAAATCTCATTGTGAGACCGGCAGGAGTTAGCAACTCTCTTCCCTGTTCTTAAGCCTAAGATCTTCAGCTCAAGACCTCTACCTCCCCCACCTCTGAGAACTGTAAAGTAGTCTGACCAAATGACAGGTTCAAGTTCCTCTCCTCCAGTAAGAACCATAAGAGGATTCTTGGAATTCTTCTTCATTTAAATGAAGCATATACACCCGGAGAAATCCCTACCCACTCTTCAAGATCTATATAGCTCTTGTTCACCCCGAATAAAGCTGAGCTGTCTCACCGAGATTGATCCCAGAGGTTAATTTGTTGGTATTCAAGGCTGTCCAAACCCTGCCCTGCCTTCCTCTGCTCCCTTCACCCTTGTAGACTGGTGGCCAATGACCCACAAGGAAGGGGAGATCCACAATCTACCTACCACTTTCAAATCAATGTGACTCCTAAAGGGATCAAGTTCAGATTTACATACAAGGAAGTAAATTAACCCTCTCCCAATGTTCTGTATGATGCCATCATTTTGAAGACCACAGGCTGAGGTCATGTTGACCTTTTGAGTATCCTGAGCCATTTCATTAACCTCATACATGTCTGTGCAGTTTAAAGTTATAAACCTGGACTCCTAAGCTTGCTCCTCTGGCTTTAGAATCTCTTATATATAGCAAAGAGTTAGAACTACAAGCCTGCCTATGTGATTTATAATAGTCCTTGGATAGTCCAAGTCATGGAGGTGGAAAGAACACACTAAATGCCAAGGTTTTAAAGACAGTGTCTCACAGAAATGACCATAAACAGCAGCTCAGGAGGCCACTTACATGAAGCTAGGCCCATTTTGGACTAGTGGCTATTACAGTGTAAGCTCATCATAACTTGATTCAAGCTCAATGAGTGGGAAGTAAGGATGACCAGCCAGTGTGAGAAAGCTACGTGTAGATCAGATAACCACATTAAAAAGATTAAAATGCTCAGCCAGCTATAAACGCCTGCTAAACTTCTAAAAAGGAGTCTGAAGAGACACATAAAATTGTGAGGAAGAAAGTAAGAGAGCTGGAAGCTTTAACCAGATGTTCTGTGATATGAATGACTATGTTAGTAAATTTTCATTCCAGCAATATGGCTTTGTATTGATCTTTGGCTTTTATTAGTCAGTGCTGCTATGAGATTAAATATTGTCTGGAAGGAAATACAGGCTTTCCCCCTTAGAAGTCTCTTCTTGGTAACCCTGTGTTTGTGATCAGTGAGCGCACCGGGAGTTTATAATGAATTGCTCAACAGCGTGGGGCTTGAGTCTATAAAAAGAGTTATATAAGGGGTAGCCTCATAGAAAATAACCTCATCTGGGAAGCCAGCATTGTGTGAGGCACTGGGGAGGAAACCTATGGAGAGCTGTCTGAAACAGAAATAGACGTGAGTATTTATGACCAGGAGCACCAATTACAATATACGATGCTAAACATTTAATCTATGGTTAGATTCTACTTCAGACCCAAGCTGAAGTCAGCAGAATTAAATCTTCAAGAGGATTCCAGCAGCCTTAAATCCTTCTGATACTGTTAGTGGTGGCAGGATTCCAAAGCACATTCTGCTAATAAGACAGTAGAGTACAAAATCCAGTTATCTCCTTAAAGGAGAGAGACACAGAGGGCAGGGAACTGGTTTGGTAAAACGTCATTCCCAGGACTCAGGCCTTTCCTACCTGACTTCTTTTCAATTTATTCTTTTACTACCAGACCGTTCTCTTGGAAAAATAGTAACATGTGAAAGAAAAGGAAAAGAAAAAGAAATCACTCCCCATTTTTCTAAAACTCTGAATTGTACCTTTGAAAAAACAATCCTTAGGAAGGCTTCCTTCTTTTTCAGAGGTTGTTAGAATCTTTCACAGGTCGGAGGTCGTTAGAATCTTGCCAGTCCACTGGTAGCACACACTAGCACATCTCCTTGGGCTAGCTCAACGAACTCAGCAGATGTTACCTTTTCTTTCCCACTTAATATAACTTCTGGTTCACCTGCAGCTAAAGAAAATTCATAATGCACTCCCCGGGTCGTTGATTCAAGTCCCCAAGGCAACTCCATTATCTTCCCCGGGATCAGCCTCCAAGGCTTGTCAAACTCAAAAAGGGGAAAGGAAGAAGCCAGAAAGGAAGGAAGGAAGAAGAGAAAGGAGAAAAAGAGGAAGGAATGGGAGGGCGGTGAGAGGGAAAGGAAAAACATCACGGTTCACAACAGCTTTTACATTTGCAGCCTAGTGGGAATAAGCCAGCCTAAAATTGCCTTTGTGCACATGTGGGACCACCAGCTGCTCTCCAAACCCTGCTGGGTACCACGGGACCAGGTAGTGATGGATTTAAACTTAACTCAGAAGTTCTGTGCTTTTAAGATTTTAGTTAATCTCCTTTTTGAGGAACCAGTATGTATGATTATTGGTAATTTCATATTCTTTAGCCAAATTTTCTACGTTCAAGGGTTAGAAAATAGATGAGGAAAGGCACCCAGAGGCTAGCCTGCTTGCCATGTGACTCACCTGCAGCGGGAGCCACTACAATGTGCAAGTATGCGATGAGAGAGAAATAGAAGCAGAGTGGTGAGGGTGGAGAGGAACAGCCAGATGTGTGTAGCTTGCCCTGCCACCTGAGGCCATGGTGAAGTCCCAGTTCATGCTGCCACTGAGAACCAAGTCTGGGTTCATGGCTCTGCAACAGCAAGGGGTCTGTGCCAATGTCTGTGACTCATGTTACCACAAAAGGCCCTCAACTAGGATGCAGATGTCCCTCCACTAGGCCTGGGACCATGTTGATGTCCAAAGGCTGTACAGAGCTGACCTTATCACTCACTGGATCCAGGGCGGGGTGGGGGGAGAGAGAGGGG
>NW_022196895.1:10753425-10795693 GCF_008632895.1 Mastomys coucha
GGGAGAGGGAGAGGGAGAGGGAGAGGGAGGGAGAGGGAGAGAGAGAGAGAGAGAGAGAGAGGGAGAGCACGAGCCCTGTGCTATGCCTGGGTACCACAGTAAGGTTGGCCCTGGTAGCCTGGGTGTGGAGGAGCTGGCCCCGCCCATTGTCTTCCATGCACACAATGATATGGGTGTGGAAGAGATGTCCTCCCAACCCTGTGGCAGGCAGGAGAGCTGGCCCTGAAGTCATAAGAATGTGAGAGCTGGCTTTACCCCCCCCACCGGCTGCACATGCAGGAGAGTGACCCCACACTTCCACTGGGCAGCACAGTAGAGCTGGCTCTAGTGGTTTGTGGGCAGGTAGGATAGCCCAGAGGGAGGGCATGAGAACAGGAGAGCTGGCCCTGCCCTTGCTGGCTACAGCATTAGGTGATCAAGCCCTGGCAGTGTTGGAGAGCTCACCCTGGTGGTGTGGGTGCTGAAGTCTTGGTGGGTTGACCAACTCAGCTACCACCCAGGCCCAGATCAAGGGGTTTGAGTTGGCCCAGCCCAACATCTACCTCATCTATGAACTGCTTGAGCATGTAAAGGGCTGGTTCTGCAGATCTAAAGCTACAGGAACTCCATGACACAAGGAAACAGCAGGATATCCAAGAGGAGACCCAGCGAGGATCCAGTATTGGTGGTATGCCAGAGCCAGAGACCTTAAATCAGACCAATGACTCATTGCAATGAACATTTGCAAGTAAAGATATGTGGACAGAGGGGCATACTGTGGGACACACTGGGACAGTACAGCTTCCAGAACTGTTTTTTGTTTCACTTATTTTTATTTTATTTTGGGGAAGGAGGTTGCAAGGGCAGAGGGCAGATACTAAGGGACAGGGAGATGACAGGGGTTGGGATGCATCATGTGAAATTCACAAAGAATCAATAAGTTAAAAAATAAAATAAATCAATATTTAAAAATAAAAGGAAAATGGTTGATATTCCCTTATTACATATGTATGTATTCCCTTATAATACATCTTATACTTAGACAAATAAATATATAAAAGTTATATAGTTATAGCAATCCGCTGAGCAAATAGTACATGTGAAATTATAGATTTATGCTTTATGCTAGATTTCTCATAGAGAATATATGCATCTGGGATATACTGGAAACATGTAGAATAGCTACATAAACATATATATAATATATATGTATGTATATATGAGTTATATTTATGTGTGTATGTCTAATATTTTGAAAAAGAAACTCATAAAGTTTCATCATATAGATTACAACACTGAGGAAAAACAATTTCTAGTTGAATCTATAATCAGAAGTTAGAATTCTCTATCAGTCACTTTTCTTGAACTAAACAAAATATGCAAACTCTTCTTCTTGAGTAAATTCCTAACTGAAATCTTGAAAGCAAACACGTCCTCTAGCCTTCCTGGATTCTGTACAGACCCTTTTCTTCATGTTTTCATGGCTTCTCTATTGTTGTAGGAGATGGACAACCCCAGGCATTTCCTTCACCCTTTACTTTTGGGGCTTTTCTTAGTTATTTTTGTTACTGCTATGACCAAATGTCTGACAAAAGCAACTTAAGGAAGGGAGGGTCTACTTTGGCCCGCTGTGTGAGTGTTTTGTCGGGGAAGTTGAGACAGCAAGGGCTCTCTTGCTGGGCAAGGGCAGCATGAGACACCTGTCACATTGTTTCAGCACTCAGGAAACAGATGCAGGCTGCTGCTCATCTTGCTGTCTCTTGTTCTCTCCCCAGCACACTGATGGCTCACTCACTACTCTCACTCTGTATGACAGACCCAGGCACCTGAAATGACCTCGGGGGATGGTAAAGACCAAGGAGAAGAACCAACCGTGGCTGCTTGATGCTCTCTTGAGATGCTCGCATTATAATCTGTATTGGTGCACTGATAAAGTGCTATTCTGACTTGTAGTCATTCCAGAGACTAATATGGAGCTTGTATCTTGCTCCTTTCGGTAGTGGTTTGAAATAGGAATGGCCCCCATAAACTCATGTGTTTGAATGCTTGGCCCACAGGAAGTAACGATATTAGGTGGTATGTCCTTGTTGGAGTAGGTGAGGCCTTGTTGCAGGAAGTGTGTCACTGCGGAGATAGTCTTTGAGGTCCTATACTCAAGTTCCTCCCAATGCAGAAGGGACCCTCATCCTCGCTGCCTGCCAAGTTCAGACTTCTCTTGGCTGTCTTCGGGTCTAGATATATAACTCTTGGCTTCTCCAGCACCATGTCTGCCTGCATGCTGCCATGCTTCCAACCATGATGATAATGAATTGAACTTCTGAACCTGTAAGCCAGCCTCAATTAAATGTTTGTCTTTGTAAGAGTTGCATTGGTCATGCTGTCTCCTCACAGCAGTAAAACCTTAACTAAGACACTTCTTTTCTCATCAACCCAAGGTGAGCTTGTTAATAGTCCTAAATATTCAACTCCTTCTGAAATTTCTAACTCAATAATTCTGAATAACACCCAGAGACCTGCATTTTAGTATCCTATGTAGCCCATCAAAGATACTTCTTGCTTGAATTGATCAAAAAACACAGACCTATGGCAAAGAGGAAGGAAAATTAAATGAGTTATCTTTTATTCATAAGACTTTTATTGGAGAATCTGGAGGTTTGGGGTAATAGGTACAGAAAATTGGGAAGAATTCCTGGGCCAATTTTTACATTTGAGGAAAGAAACTTAGGGAAATAATGTAATTAGGTCCAACATAACAAGTAAACACACAAATTTATTCATTAAGAGCTCCAAACTAGTGGTTAGACACATAAAGTATGGGTCCCAGTGCTCAAGGAAAGCAGAGAACAACCCCTAACTGTTTACTACAGCAGCTCGGACCATTGGACCATTCCTTTCCTTCAGTTCTCCATTTCAACAAGGTCAGAAAGAAGCACAATGCAGCAGGCAATGGTTTGTTCTTCATCTCAGACTTCCCGGAAGTAAATATTCTGTTTGCTGATGAAGCCTGAGGGCCAAATGTCCTCTTCCCAGGGTAACAGGGAAGAAAGGGATGGCAATGATGTGGCTCCCCATGCCACCAAAGAAAGCTGAAGTCCCAGGCTACTGGCTTGTGAGGTACTAGTAGGTACCAGAGTTTATGATAATAAGAAGTCTTCCTAAGCATTGCTCTATCTTAAGGAGGGGTTATCCTTTCTTAGTTCTACAGATATTTAGTAAGCCAATGCCACACCAGGCCCATACTGTGGTTTGAGGATGCAAACATGACTAAAATCCTTCTATCTATATATCTGAAGGATAAAGAAACCAGGTAAGAAGGTTTGTGAAGCCAACTTCCTTTGACTTATTTTCCAGCTAGCAAAGCCCCTTGTAATTTACTGTTATAGGTAACTGTTTTGAGGCCTTAATCACATCCTTTGCAAGCATTTTTGTTTCTGGCCAGCCATAACTTTTTAGCCAGAGCTCTTACCTTGCAGGTGCCTTGGTGGATGCTTCCTGTTTGGTTCTACGGTATTGTCAAGCCTTGGTTTGTTTCCCAAGTCCTTTCAGATGGCCCTGCAGGTGGAGCCAGTCTGCTGACCTATGTCTCTCCAATCCTCTTCCAGTTTTCACACATTTTGGCAGCAGCTTGGCCAAGGTAGAGTTGGATACCATCTTCCATCTCTGCCTACTTTCCATTTGTATGCGTTATAGCACATATGCCATGCCCACCTTCAGTCTCTCCAGATCATTCTATAGTTTATTTATCCTTATCTGTCACTTTGAAAACTGAAGATTTTAGTTGCAATCAGAAGAATGAAAATTTGGGGGTCTGGGGAGATAGTCCACTCAGTAAAATATCTGTTGCATAAACCCAAGTACCTCAATTAATATTCCCCAGAATCTGTATAAATCACAGATATGACATGCCTTGTAATCTTATGACTGGGAGGAGGTCAGAGACATGAAAATCTTATTGGCTAGCCAGTCTAGCCAAATGAATTAGCTTTACATTCAATGAGAAGTGCTATCTTAATAAAAAAAAAAGTAGAACATGATCAAGAAAGACATACCCAATGTCTGTTTCTGGACTTCATATGCATGTGTACACATGTATACATACCCACATGAACATATGTGTAACACACATAAACACACACAGTTTGGATCTTTCAGTGAGAAATCTTTCCCAATGAAAAAGGTCTTTGGGTTTGACTAGTTACAGAGGAAAATGAAGAGTCCAAATTGATTCTGAGTCTTTCAAACACAGCCTTGTCATGGACCCACCACTTTCATAGTGGCTGCCTGTGGCAAAGAGTTCTTTCTGTGACTTAACTTTTCAATCAAAGCAAATCTAAGATGGTCAATTGCATCTTGCAGCTATAAACCCCAAATATGATTCTGCCAGAAACACAGTATCATGAAACAACTCACTTTCTATCACAGTAAACACCAGTTTTGAAGAATACCAAGCCCACTCCTTGCTGCCTTCAAGGCTGCTGAAGTAACATGCCTGTATGTACATATCACTTAGTTTTCAGAAATGCATAAAACCGGTTATCCAGTTAGAAGATAACATTTCCTTTTTAGAATGAGGATTTCATCTCTTGTGTCATCTCAAAGAAACTAATATGCATTTGTCAAACACTGCAGATGCAGCACAGATTCGGTGTGACTAATGGTGAAATTTGTTGTTAAATCTAAATGTCTTTCAGGGAGTTGTCAGGTAAGTATCTGGTGCCTGGTTCTAAGATTTGTGTTATGAGGGGAGTCAGGTGTATTTGACATAGTAACAACACTCAAGGGTTTTCAAAACCTGATCGAAGAGGAAAACACACACGGAATGACAGTAACATCTGGAAGAGCCTTAAATTCTATCCACTTGTGAGGGTTAATTTTGATTGTTGCCTTGGCTGGATTAAGAAACTCAGACCAGTAAGGGAGAGCTCTGGATGTGTCTGGAGAGCATTCCCAGAGAATACTCACTCGGGAGAAAGACCCTTCTTGGATGTGTACAGAACCGTATGATCAGCTTGGAGGTTCGGATGGAATGAAAAAGGAAGAAAGGAGAACAATCTAGCTCATCACAGGCACACCCCCTCCTCTCTCCTTTCTAATCACATTGATGTGAACTGTTCTACTCTGCCATACTCTTCCTGACAAGATGGTTGATGGCCTCTGGAACCTTGAACAAAATTAACCCTTCCTTCTGTTGAATTCTTTAGGTCAGAGGTTCCATCGCAGTGACCATAAAGCTATCATCAGCTCATTTTCCTTATTGGAGATATTTCCCGAATTCACCAATATTCCTGGCTTTTCTGTCTCTGTGAGTAGCTGGGAAATCTGCCTGTCTCAACTCTCTGAATCCACTGACTTGTGTTGACCACATAAATGGAAAAGATGGGTAGCACAAAGGGATGCTGATCTCTGATAGCTGGAATATGTCTCACTTTCCTGTCCTGTCCTTTCTACTACAGCAGCAATAAAAGAGATTTCAAGGCGAAAGAGCATAAAGCCCGAGTCAGTAAGTGTTGCTTCCTCCGCATCCCTTGCAGCTAGAGCATGAGCTAGGAAAACATATTTTATTTGTATTAAGCCACTGAAGCATTCATAAGGGTTAGTTGTTACCACAGCATAACCTAGCATAGCCTAACTAAAATCTTCATTCTATGGATGGCACAATTTAACTATTAACATGAGTAGTATGAAAATTTAAAGGATTCAGACCGCAATATCACTGTGGAATGGGATAGTTGAAGACTTCTTCATAAAGGATGTATAATTTGGTTTTTACCTTATAGGACATTGGGGAAAGTGGTTGTGATATGGGTGAGGTGTTCACAGTCTCAAAGTGAAAGACATTCAAATAAGAAGAAAAATGAGAATAAAATAGCTACTTGATTATAACAGCAATAAAATAGCTTACTGTGTATGACTTTGGGTACCCAGCTTCTGATGTGCATTATTTCATCATGGCTACTATGGTGCCACAAACCAGGTCAACAATCTTAGAGAAATGGTGGCTACCTCTATTTATTTTTAACTGCAAACAGATGCATAGATGTTTTACTCAGAATCACTGAGCCTACTCTACTGTTGGACTCCATCCATCTTGCTCCTGGACTGAAGGTGAGAAGTGTCTTTTTTTTTTTTTTTTTTTTTTTTTTTTTTTTTTTTTTGTATCAAGTGCTTTGTCTTTGCTTGTTCCTCTTCTCTGGGATGTTGCTGTTACAGCATCTAGCTCGTTGGGCTCTATCCCTTTACTTCATATCCTAGGCAAGGAACTTCCATTTTAAGATAAAAAGTCTACTATTATAAACCTGGCAAAAAGCAAATGTGCTTCATTCTGTCTGCTCTTCAGTGGTTCAACCATTCCACCCTTTCTTTAAAGACAAAGTATGATTTTATGAACCTCTCCACAAGGGCTCATCTTGCCTTCTAAAGCTTGCTCTTGTCTGGATTCTGTTTTGTTTTTTTTCCAAATTAGTTTTGCAGTTCTCTTTCCTCTGCTGGCCCCTAAACCTTCTTCTCACTCTTCATGGACGTAGGAAAGACTCACTCTTGTCTATGGCTTAGCTACAAATTAATATATTCAATTTCCCAAGACTTATAGCTCTAGGCCAGCTCTCTCTCAAGAACTTGATAAATATGCATTCTGTTCTTTAACAAACACATTCCTTGAATAAGTAAGTTAAAAAGAACTCTAAACTCATTCTTTGACGTTCTCTCTCTCTCTCTCCCTCTCTCTCTCCCTGAAATTATCATCTTCATAAATAACTTTACCATCTTTACATTTCCTCAAACTACAGGCCTCTTGTTTATTCATCTTTTATCATTATGACTGACACCATAGCTTCGTTAATCACAGACTGGCTTCAGTTGATGCTGTTCTTTTCTTTTGGCCACCTCTGCTACTGATTTAATTTTAGGATCTGTTGTCTTTTGTTTTAACTTTATCTTCTTTTTAATTGCATTAAGACCCCCTCGGAGCCATTCTTTGCACTTCAGCCAAAATAATCGCTTTGAAGTTCCAATCTGTTCACATCATCCCTCGGTGTTATTCAAAGGGCTTCACTTCATTCATGGCAATCAGGTATTTCAGATGGTACTTCAGGTCTGTGGCTAGTGGCCCAGGCTTCTCTGTTACTCAACACTTACTCATGTCAAAATGTTCAGGTGCTGCATCAAGCACCAGGCTCTCTAGTCTTCCCCTGTGGCCTCTTCTGGTGTTTTCCCCTTTGATTCACATCCCAGCATCAGAACCCTTGTCCCCACAGTACTTGAGCATGGCTCAACAGTGTTTTGTCACTTCACATTGTGACCATGTGCATGTTCCTCTCCGAGCAGAAGGGGCAAGAACATTGATGTGGGAGGTTGTTAAGTTCATCATTGTATTCTTATGCCTAGAATACTGATTGACAACTGGTTGCCAGTATTAAATAGTAACCAATGATAGGTTATATGAAATATAAGTTGAAGAAAACAACTTGAAAATCCTTCAAATAATGCATAAGACAACATACTATCATTAAAATTTCTAAAAGTCCCCTCTGACTCACAGCCTTGAAGTTGGGAGGTAAATATTTACCAAATGCATGGGCGTATTTCTTTTTTAAAAAATTTGGTTGTCTCCTTTATAGCTCAGAAGTTACATCTCACCCTCAGGGATATATAAAGACAGCTTGATCTTCTCATATGAGTGATGTGTAGAGCTGTGGATGGACCATCTGATCTACTTACTGGGTGGGGAGAGGTGAATGGCTGTATGGGATCTGCAGTTTTTCAGTGTCCTGGAATCAAGGTCCAGGGCTAAGGGGTTCAACTTAATTGAGAGAGATTGAGCTAAAGCTGTGTTTTTATTTTTTGTCTTTCATACATGGAACTGCTCTAATCTCTCTCTCTCTCTCTCTCTCTCTCTCTCTCTCTCTCTCTCTCATTTTCTCAATCTCATTAACTTCACTCTCGGCTGCTTCATTATTTTCAGAGCTGTCTTCTTGCTGTCACATTTTTTTTCCTGAACCCACTAATCTGTCAGCTGTTACCATATTTTTAATTATATTTTTTCAATATTTCTTTCCTTGTCATCATTTATTTTTAATTCACATGCATATATTATTTTTATGATGATGCTCAAGAGTGGCTGTATGGGATCTGCAGTGTGGAGCCACCACACTTCAGAGTCTTTGCTTCTTGAGCTGTGTAAGACAAACAGAGCTCTGACTTTGCCTGGCCTGATGCAGAGAAGGGATCATGAAGAAGAGCATAGACCCATGTTGTTGGCCACTGTAATTGGCTCTTCTTCTTCTGTCATTACTACCTGGGATGTCCTTGCTTGGATTTTTAGACTTTGTGTTTCAAAGTGCTATACTGGGCAGCAGGAGAGATCCTTGAAGCATTAAGATGTCAATTTAGTAGCAAACAGTACTCAAGGTAACAACAACAAACACAACCCCTGGTATTAAGTGCTCCAAAGTCTAATGAATAGAGTGAGTTGGGGGAGGCATGCTAGGAGAAGGCCAAGGTAGTTGAGTGAAGGAAAATAAGACATTTTAGACACCTCTCAACTACTCATTTTCTTGGTTATTGATGTTGACCTGTTTCTGGGAGTCTGCTGCATGCCTCACCTCTGAAATGTGTGTTCAGAAAGCTTAGGGATGTGACTCAGTGATAGTCTAGCATGTATAGGGCTCTGGGTTTAGTCCCAAGTAGCTCTATATAAAACAAGTTTATTATCTGGCTTCATGCCAAGGGAAAGAGAAAAGACAAACTACTAGTAATCATGGCATTACTTACTGATCATGTATATTAGCAACATCATAGATGTACATTGTTTAATCTCAACACCATAAATTCATTGTTTAATCTCAATAAGCTTAAGAAGCAGACACTTTGTTATTTCCACACTGAAAATGAGAAAACAGACAAATAATCATGAGGTGATTAACAGATGGACTAAGAGTTGAACTTGTACATTCTTATCACAAGCCCTAGCTCTTAGACATCACATTATAATGGATGATGGGAGATGCCTAAGAAAGGAGGACATCTAAAGCATTACTTCTTCCTCTTCCCTAGATCCTTAACATAAAAATGTCTCGATCCCCCTTTTTTGCTTACATATGTCCTTAGGGAACATAAGCACAACCATTCCTGTGGCTTGAACAACATATCTGCTGATAAAACTCCCACTTTCAATAGATTATAGACTCGTACCTCCAGCTGCCTTCTTGGCATCACTTTGGAATGACAAGTCAGTATTTCACACTTAATTCTCACATAATGAGCAAGCCTACATGTCTTTCCCAGTAGACCCCAACCTCAAGCCATCTAAATGAAGTTCTTCTTAGCTCCATTGTCATGCTTTCTCAGAATCTAACCTGTTCTCTCCATGACATTAGACTCTCGACTATCATCCTGTCCTACCAGAATTGCTGCAGTTTTTCTAGTTTCAATTTTATCTACCATTAGCTTGTTTTCTAGAGTAGTCAGCATGGTCCTAGTAAAATTTACCAAATCAAGGAAGGAAGTAAAAGTTTATTTTGACTCATAGTTTAAAGAGATCTACTCCACCATGACAGAAAAGAAACATGAAGACAGGAGTACAGGGTGAATGATCAAACCATTTTGGCAATCAGGAAACAGGTGAATGCTGCTGATATTCAGTTGGCTTCCTCTTTTCTTCCTTTTGTGTTCAATCTGGGGCACCAAAGGTGTGTCTCCCAGGTGGCTCCTAAATGAGTTGGGCCAAAAACTAAGATTGAGCATCACACCTTGCAGTAATTCCCAACATAACTGAAGCATATGCTTTTCAGTGGCCTACCCATGCTAATCAGCTTCTACCATGAAAAGGTCTTGAGAAGCTCCCTCCTCCTCCTCCTCCTCCTCCTTCCTTTCTCCCTTCCCTTTCTTCTCCTCCCCCTCTTCTTCTTCATCTACTTCTCTCTCTCCTCCTCTTTACTTCCTTCTCTCCTCCTCCCCTTTTCCATCATCTTCCCCTACTTTTTTCCTCTACTTTTTTCTTTTCCTCCTCCCTCCCCTCTTTCTTTATTATCAACTTAATAATACAATAAAATGGAGCTCAGTAGATAATCTGGATAAAACTTTGATACCTTCTTTTCCTAAAGTAAAATGTGTGCAATGCATCATTCATTCTTACCTCTCCATCATCTGCCTTGTTGAATATATAGGTCCCAAGTCCACAGATATGGCTCTCAATTCCATATTTCCTCTTTAGCTTCTCCACTGCTCTCCCGGAGAGGCCCTCTTTCACCTATATCACTACATGCACTCATTTCTGCATGCCTTTCTCTTATAATGTCATGACACAAGGCAGTCTGTTTGCCTTTTCTTTTACCGCTTGCAGCCAGAGTTAGGCTTCAAATACAAGTATGACTATATATTTTTGCTAACTCTTTGTAAGTTTTGCATATTTTCTTGGAAGGAGATCCAGAATCTCTCAGAAGTCTGATACAGTGGATGAACTTCCTAACAATATACAAGGAAGTACCAGAATAAATGTTAGGGTGCTTAGGGATGGATCCCCTGGGATTATCTAGCAAAATATTCAGGATCCAAGGACTCTAAATATATAGACCTTGGGCCATAGCAAAATATATCTATGTCTTTCAGTAGCTGGCCCAAGCCCATCAGCAGGCTCCTCATATCTTTGACAATTACAACACAAGACAAGAACTTCCTACTATCCCGGGAGCCCTCCTTTCCTCTTTGACATTTAAAGTATATATAGTAATTGTCACATTGGGTTGTGAGGGTTTCTGAATGTTCTCTGACTAGAGTTCTAGATGAATAATATCTGTTATGTCCTAGCTTCCTTGATGACTCTAGGTGGGTACAGTTGGTATTCAGAAAAATATATACTTGATGATTACATCAAAGTGGGAGGTGAGGCGAATTCTCCCTTCTTTTACTTTTTTGATACAAACCAGGGAACAGAGTTATCTCAGTTGCATACCATGGCAAAGTGATGTAATTATCCAATACTCAGCTGAGTTCCCCTCATGGCTGAGTTTTGACTGTATGACTCTTTGAGCTGAACTCACTCATGATGCCTACTTATCAGGGCTGTGTCAAATCTTACCTCTGCTACCTGTTGATCTTTAGAGAAATAAATCCCTGTCTAGTTTCCCCAAATATAGTAATCCTGTTACCTACTGTTTCACTTTTCACACTTTCAGATACCCATAGTCAGCTGCAACTCCCAAGCTTCTAGAACCAAAACCATTTATATTTTAATTTTTATTAATCTATTCCTACAATCACTCTAGTTTTTTCTTTACTGTTAGTTCTATCCTAAACAAAAAAAGTGTGTGAAAACTAAACATACACACGCACACGCACACACACACACACACACACACACACACACACACCACTCATCTTCAGGTATTCCTTGGGAGTTGGTTCTTAGAATGCATCCCTCTCAGATAAGAAGAGATCAAGGTAACAGCTATACACTGTTATTATCAAGCCCCATGATAAACCAGTCCGCTCACCAAGGTATTAACTCTGAATCTGCACGATCTACTCTTTGTGGCTCGTGATATGAAGCAAAGTTCCTCACAGATGAGTCAAAGGCCAAATCACCTCAAGTAGTTGTTTAGAAAAACAGATTTTTGGCACCAACCCAACAACAACAAAAACAAAAAAAACCAAAACAAGAGCTTTAGGAGGAAGAAAATGGGAGCATTGTCTTAGAACTGTCTCAGAGATGTCCTAGATGTTAAACTTAGGGGATAATTGACCTAGAATCAACTTCTTGGCTTTTTGGGGACAAAATTTCTGGGTTTAAATGTCCTTTCTGCCAATTACTTCCTGTGTGTGAGTATTTTAATCTCTAGACCTTGTTCTCTTTCACAGTAAAAAGTGTTAATAATTCTTATGTATTATGTTAATAATTCTTTAGTATTAAAATATATTTAAATGTGCTTTTTTCCCAGCGAGGTAAAAGTATGACTTATACTTACACATTTTCTTCAGGTAGGTGTATATACCTACTTATTTGTTATATTCCTATAGCAAATGTCTAATATAGAGTTCCTGATCCTCCATCCTCACCTGTCTAGCTTATCCTGTTTTGCGGCTACTCTCTGACTGTCTAGCACTTAAACTCTTTTCCTTAATTCCAAACTGCAGGTCAAATTTCTTGAGAACTTAGAATACAACTTCTATCAGAAAACTTTGAAAGTACCTAGATGAAGCTCTATGAAGGCTAGTTTTGATGATCATGTTTGGTCAGTATTTGAGCGATGGTTCTCCCATGCCCAAGGGAAGCTGAACAAACCATTTGCAAAGAGGAGAGCTTTGAAGGAAGGGAAGAGCATGGATGAAGGAAATCTGTGGGACATGTCGGTTAATAGTGATTGTCCATAAGATTCTCACTAGACAAGTTCATGACATGTGAATTATGTTCATGGAGCCCTCTTATTAACTAGGACACAACAGCTTTTGGGGAAATAGTTCAAGAGTGGTCCAAAATATTTTTCTATAGAAATAAATGCAGCACTATGAATTTTATCTAAGCCTGACTTCTTTGTCCTTCACCAAAATCTGTCAAAACCACATCTGCCCTGGGGCCATCTAGAATTTGCTCCTGTTTGGAAGTCTCTAAGTGAGAGGGGAAGCCTCACCTCAGTTCCCATTCTCAGCCTGAATGTTTCCACAGGGATGCCACCAGTCCCTGAGCCATGGCTGCATCTGTCAGGTGACTTTCTATAGTGAAGTGGAGTTGCACAGAAAGCTCCAGTGTTTGTAAAGTGACAAGTAGGGGTCGAATGCACGCCCCAATTTTGTTTGCCTCCTTCGAATAACCTCGATGTCCACATCTCTGTGTGGAAAATTCCAAGCTGCTTTAGTATCGTACAGATCGTACAAGCTGGTGAGAACAATCAGAGATTCAGTGAAGAAATTGGAGAGAGAAGAGACTGTCTGGGGGATAGCTGTAAAGCACTGTAACGCACTTCCTGCATGACTGTGGGGTTTTGAGTTCTGTCCCCAGTGCCAAAGGCAGAGCTGAAACCTTAGAACTCTGGAGACTACTGGCCAGCCAGCTTAACCACATCGACAAGTCCAAGTCCAAGTAAAGTGGACAGAACATGAACCTGAGGAGCAATCCCTAAGGTTGACCTGTAGCCTCCACATCCCAAACACATACTCCCGGCCCCACTTAGAGACTGAAGAGAGAGTGCTCACTGGCTAAAAGGTGAGATTTAGTGAACTTTAGAGGTTGTTGTGTTGGTTTTTATTTCTTTTTTAGTGCAAGGATTCCTCCTCTGAGCTGGATCCCCAACCTGGTTCTCACGTTTTAATTTTTTCTTATGAAACAGAATTATTTCACCAAATGGTATGGAATATCTGACAGTTGATAGTTTATCCATGATATGTTAGATTTATAAATTAGCTTAGGAAAGTATGGATAAGTGTATGCTTTGAAGTAATCTTTCCAGATTATCATCTATCTTTTCAATTCCCAGGAGAGGGTAAAGCATTTAACTTACAATTTTCCTTTCTGGTCCTTGATCATTTTTTCTTGGATGATTCTTTTTTGTTGTTTGGTTTGGTTACCATTGTGAGTGTAGTTTTTGCTTTCCGTTGTATTTTTATGGTGAGACTTCATCATTCATCACAATTCCATATACTTTATAGAAAACATCTTAGTGTTTTTAACACTTTTGTAATCTGTTGTGTATGAAGTTGGAAAAGGCTGTTTTGGTATATAATCTGCAAAGAAGTGATGACATGGATTTATAATGAATATATTCTTTTTACCCTTATGTATCTTACTACATCATCAAGAAGGGTCAGACAACATTATAAAGAGTGGGTATTTCTTCTTATACTTAATTTGAAAAATCTATGATCTTATATTAGATGTTGCATTGGTTATTTAGTAAACAGATATGAGGAGCCAGAGAAATGGCTCCATAGATTTAAGCATGCACTACCTTTGTGAACCTCGGTTTAACTCCCAGCCACTACATGGGCGGCTCACAGCCATCTGTAAATCCAGCTTCAGAAGGTTTGGTGCCTTCTTTTATACTATAGAGGTACCCGCTATCACGTGCACATATCCCCATCCAGACACATGTAAGCCTGTAACTAAAACTAAGTAGACCTTTTGTCTTACTTTGTGGGTTCTTTTTCCTTCCACTCTTCTCCACCGTTTCCTTCCACACTTTTAACCCTCTAACACTAGATAGGAGAGAGAAAAGAATAGACATGAAACTTCCTGCTGAGGGGGCATTGGGTTCCCTGGGGAAATTTTAATCTTCTCAATCAAGGTATCTAATTTCTTCTTGTTTTTATCTTTTTTTTTTTTTTTCTTCGCACACAACTACTTAAAAAGCACCACTAACAGCAACTAACAACCAACAATCTACAACAGCAACCCTGCCTCTCAGGGCCCTAAATATCACGCTTGCAGAAACTATCTATCTGCAACTGTCAAATTCACGCCACTGCTAGAGCACAAGGCAAATCATAGTCAGCTGCTGTGGACAATGTGGTGAAGATCAATATCCCATGTCTGGGATTAAAATGAAAACATATAGTTACAATATTTCTGTGCTTTTTAAGAAACCAAAATTCTCACTACGGGTACATTTGTATATGTCCAGAATATTGGAGGTTTTGGTTTGCTTAAGAAATCAAAAATATTCAGTCACCAAACCCAGACACTATTGTGGATGCCAGCAAGTGCTGGCTGACAGGAGCCTGATATAGCTGTCTCCTGAGAGGCTCTGACAGTGCCTCACTAATACAGAAGTAGAGACTCACAACCATCCATTGAACTGAGTACAGGGTCCCCAATGAAGGAGCTAGAGAAAGGACCTAAGGAGCTAAAGGGGTTTACAGCCCCTTAGGACAAACAACAATATGAACTAACTAGTATCCTCAGAGCTCCCAGGCACTAAACCATCAACCAAAGAGTACACATGGTGGGACTCCTGGCTGCAGCAGCATATGTAGCTGAGGATGGCCTAGTCAGTCATCAATGGGAGGAGAGGCCCTTGGTCCTGTGAAGGTTCTATGCCTCAGTGTGGGGGAATGCCAGGGCCAGGAAGCAGGAGATAGTGGGTTGGTGAGCAGGGGAGGGAACATGGATTTTTTTTTTGGAGGGGGGGGGAAACGGGAAAGTGGATATCATCTAAAATGTAAATAAAGAAAATATCTAATGAAAACATCAACCACGAATGCAAAAAATAAGCATATAGTTTAAAAAACAAATTTCTTTGTGTTTTACAATTGTGTATATGCATGTGTGTTTGTGTGTGTCTGTGTGCACATGGGTCCAGTACTCATAGAGGCTAGAAGAGGGCATCAGATTCCCTGAGTTAGAGTTCCATTACAGACAGTAGTGAGCTGTCTGTCATGGGTGCTGGGAACTGACTTTGGGTCCACAGTAAGTCTTCGCCATGGGTGAGACCTGTCTCTAGCCCTCTACATGTGGTTTTCTTTCCGCATTAGTGTAATCGTCCGACCTCTTTATGTAGAGTCCGGTTTTAACTGTCTTCACTGGCTGTGATACTTACTTGCTTTCTGATGAGGAAACCTGGCTTTTGATGCTCTGTTTGCATGTGTGAACTTCAGTAACAAATGACTTTGCTTTCCACCAGATAGTTGTGATGGTTTTGGGGAGAGCCATGTCTTGATATTAATATTATAAAGCAAATTGAAGTGTCCTGTATATTTTCTGTGTTGAAAAGTTTATGTGTTGGCTATTCTTGGTTGTCAACTTGATTGGATACATCTGTGAGAGATTTTTTTTTTTTTACTTAAATTAAATCACTTGTAGAGCAAAGACCCACTTCTAGATCTTTGATGTAGGAAGATCCACCTTTAATCTGGGCTATACTTTCTGCTGGACATGTGTATAAGGGGCACAGAAGAGGAAGCTCTGTCTCTGTCTCTGTCTGTCTCTGTCTCTCTGTCTCTCTGTCTCTCTCTCTCTCTCTCTCTCTCTCTCTCTCTCTCTCTCTCTCTCTCTTGCTTTGCTTGCTCTCATCCTCATTAGCAAATACATTCTTTCATTGACATTAGAACACACTTTGGGATTTCAGAGTGTACTGAAGACCAGCTGAGACATAAAGCACAATGGGCTTAACAACTACTAGATTCTTGGAGTTTCCCTTCATATAAGCAATTGTTGAATTAGCTGGATCACACAGCCTGTAAATCATATCACTCTAATTAATCCCATATATATTCTTCTATAATAAATATAATATATTCATTCTAATATGTGATATATATATATATGTATATTCATTTTATAAATTCTGTTACTGTAGAGAACCCCGACTAATCTGACTAATACATTTTATTCAGCACGGGATTTGTCTCAAACTTGAAAGAACTCAACCATAAAACCACTTGGATCTAAAGCTTCGTTTGTAGAATATATTTTGATAAAATCTTTCACTATTTTTTTCTAAGTTATGATTTTAGTAAGATTTTCAACTAATGCCTCAATATTTCTCAGAAACTATCGGCTTGAAGCTATCTTCTGAGTGTGGTAGGTGTAGATTTTATTTCAAGTCAGGTCAAACTTTGGTCACAGATGGTAGAAACCATTAAGAAGCAACTTTATTAAGATAAAACACTTACTTCTTGATTTTTAAAATCACAAATTTTCCCTTATAAGTGATCATAGCTTACTCTTCTCAAGATGATAAACTGCGTTTATACAGGTTATATAGACCAACTAGATTCTTCTTAACTAACTCACATAGCTGCAGAGTGTCCACTGATAACATAAGGCAACTCTTGAAAAATACTTAATTCTCTGCTCAGAGTCTGTAATAGAAAGGACTGAATGACAACTTTCCTGTCTCCAGAAAATAAATCTCTGAAAGTCAACCACATCTCTGGCATTCACTACATCTCAGCTTTACTTGTGGGATGTGTATGAGTGTGTATATATATATATATATATATATATATATACTCATATATATATATGTATATATATACACACACACACACACACATATATATATATACATATGTACCTCCTTGTCCTTTTTGTTAAACTATATATCTCTGTCTTTGTATTCATTTGTATTTATATGCAGCCTACCCCTGGTATTCACAGTACAGACTTAGCACGGAACCAATTAATTAAATTCACTGATAGGCTTTTGGATCATAGTATTTCTGGGTCCAAACAGCATTTCTATCATGGTTTTTACTGTATTTTCTTCAAAGTAGAGACACAAGCTAGAAAAGGTGGTGAGGAGAAAATCTGATCAAGGTGACAGGAGCCGGTGGGTCCCTGCTGTCAGCTAGGACACAAGTCTGGTGACGCGTATTTGGTGTCATTCCGATGTAGATTCTGACAGAGGCCAATTTATGGCCCAATTTATGTCTTGACTCTCGTTCGAAGGCCAAGCAAGCTATAAAATGTAATAAGAATTTCTTCAATCAATGTCCAGAGGAAAAACAAATCACTCAGTTACTGACACAATATTGCATCAACACTCCGGTGAAGTTCTCACTAGTGTGTGACGTGCCCCCGAGCTACACAGAGTGAGGAGGATTGCCCAGCATAGCAGAGCCAGGTCCTGATGGCAGCACTAGGCACAGTAGTGCCACATCCTGATGGCAGAGCTCCTGAGCTTCACAACGTTAATAGGTCTTCTGCCCTCCCTGTCTTCCATTTTAAGAGTAGCCCCATTTGGGGGGTGTGAATTAAAGAAATGAACAGACCTCTCTTCACTTCCAGTATTTCAGCTTCAGACTTCTTTCTGACCTCACGCTGTAAATTCCTTCATTTTATTTCTCCTTACTGTCTTTCCTCTCAGCAGCCGGCCCTTACACACAGAGTTATTTATTTCTCCCTGGGCATGTCATTCCAAGCCAGGCTCCTGGTGAGGTAGCACAGATTAATCCCTGATCACCGTTTCCACCCAGCCATTTTCAGGCTTGTGCATTTTCTGCCTGTCTCTTCTTTTTGCTCTAGTCCAAGCTGCTTGACATGCTGCTTAGCAGGTTACAAGCTGGTGTCTTGAAGGCTTGAGGGAAACAAATGCAGGACGCACTGAAACTGAAAGCTTCCTAGACTGTGTCTTCCAAATCTCACATTTTCACTGTACAACACACACACACACACACACACACACACACAAGAGAGAGAGAGAAATTATGTTGTACAGACAAGATTATATTAGATTTCTTATACACACAAACACAGAAGGAGAAGGGGGAGGGAGAAAGGGGGAGAGAAAGGAGGGAGGGAAAAGTAGAGAAAGGAGATGAGGGAGGGAAAAAGACACACACACACACACACACGCACGCACACACACACACACACACACACAGAGAGAGAGAGAGAGAGAGAGAGAGAGAGAGAGAGAGAGAGAGAGGAGAGGGGTATATGATGCGGATCACTTCTGGTATCATTCATTTGTGCAACTAGGGCTAGGAGTCAGTGTAACCCATTTGGGATAATGGCTAACTCTTCACTATTTCCTTTTAGAACACCAGGAAGGTTGGAGAACAGCTGGGAAAGAATGCATAGCACGAAGAGGTATTTTTCCTTTCTGATAAAGAAGTGGGGAAGAGTAAAAGCATATGACTCCTGAGACATTCTCCTGTGGTAGACTGGGGACTGAGGAAAGCTGAGTCCCAGTTCCAGCACTTTCATGTCTTCCCTGTGTACCAGGCTGGGATGTTCCATGAACAAAGCACCCAGATAAACAATCTCCTCAGTTAACTGGAATGATGGCCAAGGGAGGCACCTGGAACATTGTACTCCACCAACTCTAGACAGATGAATAAATGCTTCATCAAATTCATTTCAGTGTTTTCTGATGGTACCCAAACATCTATGTACGAGACTACCTCACTATATCACCTAGGGGTTGCTTCTTTTTAACCTGCTTTGAATACATATAGACATATGTACACACATATACATGTAGACATTTACACGCATGCAGATACATATGTGTATACATACACAAATATATATACATACACACACAGACGCAGACACACACATGTACACACACATATGATCTTGAAACTACTGGTCACATTCAGTGGCGTCTTGGAATTCTGATCAGCCTCAGCAGGAAAACGTGACCTGACTTTGAAGAAGGCTGTGTTGGGTTGGGGACATGGGGACATGTTCTTGAGCAGGACAGGCTTTACGAACATCACTGTGAGTCATGTATGTTTGACTGAGCCACAGTTACAAAGGAAAGAGCTCGGCCTGCCTTGCACAGACATCTACGGAGCATATAACTTGAGACAGGGATTGAACAATGTGTTTTGCCTTCTTCATTTCATTTAATTCTCAAAAACCTCTATGAAAGAATGATAGGTAAGGACAGCAGGACTCAGAGGTGCTAGGTGAGACACGCCCAAGCCCTCATCTCTGTGCTCATCTGTTCGCTTAGGACATTTATTGAGTGTTTTCTCTACGTGTGGCCCTAAATGAGGCCTTCAGTCTTAAATAAGACTTCACTCCTCTCTTCAATCTACTTAGAGTCTTCAGAAGAAAGCATTGTGGACACAGCCCAAAAAATTATGTGATGTGAGAGGGGAGGGGAGGCCCTGGATAGCTGAGGTGTGGCATTGTGGGAAATCTTTACCAATGAAGAAATAACTATCCCAAAGAGATCAAATCTACAAAGACTGAGAGCATTCAGAGGAGAGTGGGTAAAAGTACTCCTGGCACACAGAATGTGACTAGAGGATGATGGGCATAGAGACTAAGGCATGCCTGGAATCATGAGTGCACCGAGCACAAACTTATTCGAACAGTGCTGTAATCCTTATGGGTCCATAAGCCAAATAAAAACACTTACTGTTAACATTAAATCCAACAGAGTGGCATTGAAGGTGTTAATAAAGGATAGCTAGCCATATTTGTGGTTTAGAGAAAGCACTCTAGCTGCTATTGTAGAATGTAACACAAGCTGTAAGAGGCATAGCACAGAAAAGAATCAGGGGGTTATTTGGTAATCCAGACATGAAAGATGACAACAGGCAAATAGAATGACCCCGGTAAAAGGGAGATTTGAGGGTTGTTTGTGAAGAAGACTTAATATGAAATAAACTTTTACTGGAGAGGAGAGGAGAGGAGAAAAGAGGAGAGGAGAGGAGAGGAGAGGGGAGGGGAGGGGAGGGGAGGGGAGGGAAGGGGAATACGGGCAGAACAGCTATAATTCGGCTGAGTAAACGCTAACATTCATTGAGATAGCTCAGAAATGAGGAGGAAGGTCTGCTTCCCAGAGACTGAGATTGCCCATGTAGAATTTGTAGTGTTTGTGCTTGTCAATTTGGAACCACCAAGAACATAGTTAGATATAAGAGACTGTAGGTTGAAATCATAAATTTAAAAGTCTAGTGGACATAGCTAAGGGTTACTAGAAAGGACATATAGGGGTGGATTTCAAATAATGACCAGGGGAGTGTCCTTGAAAGAGGTCAGGAGGAATGACGGGAGGAGCACACACAAGATATTGTTTTAGGAACAAGAGGAGAGTGAACAGCTTTAGAAAGGAATCACTGAGCTCAGATGGCCAGAATCCCAACACATTTGTATGTCTCTGTAATCCATACATCCTTCCAGAGAGACAATACAGAGGCAGGACACTCCAGAAGCGTGCAGACCAGTTAGCCTGGTGTATTCAGCGTAACACAACATAGGTCCCAGTCTCAAGTAGGTAGAAGGCAAGGGCTGACACCTAGGATTGCCCTCAGATCTCCATGTGCCTGCTAGGGCATACACATACCATCCATATTCATGTTCCTGTTCACATGCACACAAGTAAAAATAAAAATGAGAGCCACACTTAGAAGGGGGATTTCCAGAAGTTACTGACCAGAGTGAGTGACATCCTGAGTTTAGGACAGCTAGATTATTTCTAAGTCATAGTCTCAAACCCTATTAGAAAGTGGGGTACAGAGCTAAATAAAGAATTCTCAACTGAGGAATATTGAAATGTCTGAGATCCACCTAAAGAAATGTTCAATACCCTTAGAAATCAGGGAAATGCAAATCAAAGCAACCCTGAGATTCCACCTAACACCAGTCAGAATGGCTAAGATAAAAAACTCAGGTGACAGCAGATGCTGGCGAGGTTGTGGAGAAAGAGGAACACTCCTTTATTGCTGGTGGGATTGCAAGCTGGTACAACCACTCTGGAAATCAGTTTGGTGGTAACTCTGGAAATTGGACATAGTACTACCAGAGGACCCACCTATACCACTCCTAGGCATATACCAGAAGATGCTCCAACATGTGATAAGGACACATGCTCCACTGTGTTCATAGCAGCCTTATTTATAATAGCCAGAAGCTGGAAACAACCCAGATGTCCCTCAACAGAGGAATGGATACAGAAGATGTGGTACATCTACACAATGGAGTACTACTCAGCAATTAAAAACAATGAGTTTATGAAATTCTTAGGAAAATGGATGGATCTGGAGGATATCATCCTGAGTGAGGTAACCCAATCACAAAAGAACACAAATGTTATGCACGCACTGATAAGTGGATATTATCTCAGAAGCTCGGAATACCCAAGATACAATTCACAAACCACATGAAACTCAAGAAGAAGGAAGACCAAAGTGTGGATATTCCAATCATTCTTAGAAGGGGGAACAAAATACCCATGAAAGGAGTTGCAGAGACAAACTATGGAGCGGAAACTGAAGGAAGGACAATCCAGAGACTGCTCCACCTGGGAATCCTTCCCAAATCCAATCATCAACTCCAGACAATATTGTGGATGCCAGCAAGTGCTGGCTGACAGGAGTCTGATTTAGCTGTCTCTTGAGAGGCTCTGCCAGTGCCTGACTAATATAGAAGTAGAGGCTCACAGCCATCTATTGGACTGAGCATAGGTTCCCCAATGAAGGAGCTAGAGAAAAGACTAAGGGGCTGAAGGAGTTTACAGCCCCTCAGGAGGAGCAACAATATGAACTGACTAGTACCCTCAGAACTCTCAGGGACTAAACCACCAACCAAAGAGTACACATGGTGGGACTCGTGACTCCAGCTGCATATGCAGCAGAGGATAGCTTAGTTGGTCATCAATGGGAGCAGAGGCCCTTGGTTCTGTGAAGGCTTTATTCCCTAGTGTAGGGGAATGCCAGGACCAGGAAGTGGGAGAGGGTGGGTTGGTGAGCAGATGGAGGAGGGAGGGAACAGGGTTTTTTTTATTTCTTTTTTCCGGAGGGGAAACCAGGAAAGGAGATATATCATATGACATGTAAATAAAGAATATATCTAATATATATGTATATATATATGTGTATATATATATATATATACATATGTGTGTGTGTGTGTGTGCGTGCGTGTGTGTGCGTGCGTGCGTGTGTGTAAAAGAAAAATGGATTTCTGGGTTCCCATGTTTTTGTATGGTCCAGTAAAGTAGGGTTGAATATTGTTCATTAACCTTAACTTTAGGAAGAAAAAGGTCAGTGGGAATGTTACCTAGTTTTATTTCACTGAACTAAAGATAGAGGCCAGGTTGCTGGTAGGGATAATTAAGGTTACGTGACTGAGAGTGACAAGGGGAGACAGGGAGCTAGCCCAGTCCTGAGAAGTCTCAGAGAGGCCAGGGAAAGGTGACCAGTGACTAGAGGTGGGTGGGGGTGGTTGAAGCACAGCTGTGGTGTGGGCTGGTTGAGTTCCTGTGCAGACATAGCATTTTCTTGCCTACTATGTATTTGTTTGTGGCTTGGCTATAGAGTTACTTTAGAACCATATCTTTGGATTTTTGATCCAAAATATTTGGATTATGTCACAAATACAGGACCAGTACTATAAAATTCACATTTAAGAACATATACAGGTGTTACCAAATTTGAATGAAACCTTGTCTTAAATCTATGTAGAGTGATTATTATTTATCATATCAAAATCAGTAAATGGTAGGGCAAGAGAGAGGGTCAGCAGGTGCTGCTCTTGAAGAAGATCCAAAATCAATTCCTAACACCCGTGTTGGGCAGTTCGAAACTGTCTATAATTGTAGCTGGAGTCTAAGGAATCCAATGCCTCTGGCCTCTGTGAGCACATGCATTCAGGTGCACACTGTCTGATACAACATACACACATTAAAATACAATAAAACAAGTCTTTAACTGGAGGTAGTATTTTAGCCAAACGAACTAGTCTTTATACATTTTTGAGGAAAGGGCAATGAATACAGCCAGCTTTGGCTCTGAGATTCTTCCTTGGAGTATGACTATGCAAAGTGAGTTCTGAGAAGGAAGGTGCATCTCTCCCGGTGGTTGGTGATCATCCTCGCACTGAAAGAAGCCTGTTCCCTTTGCTTTGAATCAGTAGCTTATTTTCTGGGAACAAATCTACAGAAAATTGTAAATAATTACATATCCTACCTACACTTGTTTGTGATACCACAGAAAGCAATCAGGTGTGATAAGACAGGAAGCATCTCATTAGATTAACATGAACAATGTAAACATAATCCCACGAAAGGACCTAGACATGCAGTTATTAAGCTGTAGCAAAGTGGGGTTCCCACATGAAATAATGTGCATGTCACAGCATCTTTTTATGAAATACAACAGTTTTCTCTTAAAACCTACATTTAAACAGTTCTAAAATGTATGAATTCTTCAACACAGCATGTTGTATGCAGTAAACTCATGCAATTTTGTCTGTCAACTTAAATAAAAATTGTAAATAAAGTATATTAAAATGATACAAATGAGTCTATATATAATATCACAAAATCATGATGCTTGGGAATAAATATGTCAAAATAAGGAAAATATTTATACACTACTGAGCTTTACTGGAAGAAATTAAAAACACTTGAATAAACACAAAGGCAACCCATGACCACAGACTGGAAAATTCGATATGCTTAAGAGACAACAACCTTGTGTTGATATACAGATTCAGTGCAACCTTTTGCCAGACTTAAACTGCCTGAAAAATAATTTGACAAATTGATCTTAAAACACAAGAGACAGTAAACCGACAAATATTCTTGAAATTAAAACAAAGCTAGTAAACTTTTACTTTACCTTGATTGTGTGTCTTGGTTGTTGGATCTGGAATCAACTAAAGCGTAAAATGCTCCTGGGATGGACTTTCCCGTTTCTTGTGATGGAATTCTGTGAAGCAGGAAGACCGTCCTCCTTAGATGTAGGTAGTTTCCTCTGATGACACCAGATAGAAGGACACAGAGAAGGGAAACTTTGCTTTTTACCTGCTTGCTTCTACTCTTGTTGACACATTCAACTGTCTCATTGCTGCTGTATTCTTCTGCTAGTATTAGAAGAAACTATATGTTTGTAAGATAGATTAAAGAGCAGCAGCTCTCCAGAAGTCCTCTAGACCTTCAGTGCATCCAACTCCATGGACTGAACAGCTACTCGTGTGTGTGTGTGTGTGTGTGTGTGTGTGTGTGTGTGTGTGAGTGTGTGTGTGTGCGCATCAAATCTTTAGAGAACACTAATACATTCACTTCTTCACACATTGCTATAGAAGCACACCAACAAGCATAGTGTAGTGTTATCACAGACTAGATCAGATCTAATTTGATCCTCTGTAGTGACCCTTACCCTCTCATTTTGTCAGAGTCCCTGGAGCATGGTTGGAAGAACATTAGAACCACCTTCAAAGTGAGATTAACCAGGATAAGTCACCAGGTAGGTTCTAATGTCTGAGAGTGCCAGTCACAGCTGCTATGGATGATGCTGTACTTCAGACAGGCTGTGGCAGGGCATAGAGAGAAAAGGGGCTGTCTCCTGGCTGTCCCCAGGCTCGTGCGAGCACAGGCACTGGTTCTCTGCCACATAGGAGCATTAGTCTACACCTACTTCACCTCTTTTGTGCCATCCGAATCATAGTTTGCCAGCATCCCTGGCCTTTACCCTCTCAGAACACCTTAGGAGAGGAAACTCCCTGACTGTGGGGAGCTATAGGAATCAGGATTATTGGGTGGCCTTATGTTCCTGCCCTGCCCACTCCCTTTTGATCCTGACCTAGAATCTGCTTTTAATGCCTGTGAAGTCCGGCTTCCTCATCTGTAAAGACATTCCATAAGTCCTGCCTCAGGAGTTGTTTAAGGAGTGAAATGCTACACCTGCCTATTCATGATAAATTTGATGCTTAAAATGACTAAATACGAATTTATTTTCCCTCCATGATAAATCCACTTGTTTCCCATTTCAGTCATAGCTTAGGTTTAGCTGCTATGAAGGACAGAGTCAAATGCAGGTTCGATTTTTGTTTTTACCTATTGAGATGTGTACTTGCTACTGTGGCCCAGGCTACACTTGTACTCACGATTTTTCAGCCTCAGCTCCTAAGTACATGTGATACCACACCAGGCTATCCCCATAATCTTTGAGATAAATAATGATCTGTATCCATAACCTAGAAATCTAACAGATTTTTTTTTTTTAGATGAACAAAATATCCTCTGTTGTGTAGTTCAAGAAAAATGGTTACTCTTCCGAAATCTAGTCCCCAACTCTGTCATGGTGTGTGTGTGTGTGTGTGTGTGTGTGTGTGTGTGTGTGTGCGTGTGTGTGTGTGTGTGTGTGTGCGTGCGTGTGTGTGTGCGTGTGTGTGCGTGTGTGTGCGTGTGTGCGTGTGCGTGTGTGTGTGTGTGTGTGTGTGTGTGCGTGTGTGTGCGTGTGTGTGTGTACCTAGCACATGGAGGCCAGAGGTTGGCATCAGGTGTTTTTCCCTATTATTTCCATCTTAGCTTTTGGAAAAGGATCTGTCACTGAACTCAAGGCTAACTATGGACTATACTACCCAGTGAACTCCTAGGCCCGTCTTGTCTCTAACCCCTCAGCAATGACACTCCAGGCATGTGGCATGTGTAAGTGTAGCATGGCACTCAGCCACTTTTGTGGGCACTGGGTATCTGAACTCTGCCCCTCACACTTGCATAGAAAGTACCTTAACCAACTAAGCCTTGTCTCCAGTCCCCACAGCTTAGATGTTTCATATGAAAAAATGGGAACTTTAATAGGGTAGTCTGCTTAAAGTCCTTAGAAGAGCTTTATCTGTCATACAACTAGTTTATTATATAATGATAGCAACATCCTCCACCCTCTTCCTCTTCATACATGTTAACTTTTTTTTATTTATGTTTCTTGAATCATCAAATGAATTACCTTAGCCAATGATTTCATTTATCTAGGATGAATGGCACAGACAGAATATATGTATTATATATTATCAGTGAATTACCTCTTGGATTCTCTTTCTCTCTCTCTCTCTCTCTCTCTCGTGTATGCAGGAGTGCATGTGCACATGTGTGTGTGTGTGTGTGTGTGTGTGTGTGTTTGACTTTCTCTTATCTTCTGCCTGGAACTTAGCACTTTCTTCAGAAGTACTCAGTCTTGCCTTTCATTTTTCTTTCACATAAATGTAGAAATAAATTTCTCCAATTTACTGAAAAGTATCTCCCAAAGGGACCGGGGAGGCTGGAAATTAAACTGTGGTGCTGAAATCATCTCGCCACTCTAGCTTTGCCCCACAAATGTAAATTTAGGGAATTCCACTTGTCAAAGTCCTCTTCGAAGGTTTGAATAATTGGTTCCCAATTATTCTTAACCACATTATTCAGGCCTATGTTCAACTTAATATCTAAATAGATTACATTTTTTGCCATCTACTAAAATTCCCCAAAGTGAATATTGCCACATTATGCTCTTCAGTTAAGAGTGAAATTTCTGACTAAAACTGTTTTTACCCAGTTCCCAAGATGGCTGCAAAACCCCCCATGATAATGAAGCTGTGAGAATTGGCATCGCATCTGAAAAGTCATTAACTCCTAGTAGAAATGTATTCAGGAAGGAGAGACTGCTGCACTTCCCTCCAATGGCTTCCATTCTCCAGGCAGCTTCCACACGAATATCTCTTCCCAATGGACGTGAGGTCAAAACAGCAAAGAGAAAGGTGAGGGCTTGCCATGAAAGTGTACCATGGAAGGCTCGACTTGATGGGAGCTAAATGTTCTCAACTGCACTCAAAAGCAAGTGCCTTTGAAAACCCAGAACAGTTCCATAGCCTCCTTTGTTATATAATTTTTTTGGTTTTCTGTTTCGTTACAAAATAGTGTTATCAGACAGTTACATTGTATTTTTGGAAACTCCATCTCATGTAGACAAAAAATAACATAAAAAATTCTTAAATTGACAAGAGCCGTCATGTTTCAGTGGAGCACAGAGAATCATGAGCAGTACACTAGCCTTACCTTTTGTAAGTGCATCTACATCACTGGGAGTAGCTTGGGAAGCAGTCTACAATGCTAACGGACGGACAAGGAGTTTGAAATCTAAACTTCACATGAGAATTACTGTCTCAGATGAAGCCAGGGGAATTAAAATAGCTAATTATCTATTATGAGCCATGTACTGAGCTTGCTTTCTGTTTTATACCTAATCTAATTTAATCCTCACAAAAATTCAGTTTAAGATGGGATTTGTGATCTCCTTAACTTTGCACAGTTAAGAAGCAGAAGAATATTGGGATGCCTGACAACCCTGGGCTGTTTCTTTAGTCCATTGGTGGGCTTGGGGGTTATTAATAACACACATGTACACACACACACACACACACACACACACACACACACAGAGTTGTGGAATTAGGGAGAAGATTGATTGGTGGGAAGCACCAGATTGTAATTGGAGGAAAATAGTTGGGAGTGGGAATGATAAACTATACATGCAAATATATAAACATTTCAATGAATAAATAAAAACTTATTAAATATAACAGTGCCAGTCTCTACACTTTAATTTTGTCTGTTGATAAATAACTTCTAGGATTTTTGTTAGAGACAGTGAGTGAGAAGATAATGAGCCAGTGGATTCCAGAGCCTTCAAATCCATGAGACATTTGAGGTGTCATATGAACTGGATCTTAATATCAGTGTAAGTGGCAGAGTCATATAATTTTTGTTATTTTGTGAGGGAAGGGACAAAAATGCATACAATAATTCCTAAACAATGAGGTGACATCACACCCACCCCAGGAGCTCTCTGCAGTTTTGGGCAGCAGCCAGTCCTTCCTCCCTCGCCCCACCTCTCCCCCTTTCTACACCTAGCTCGTTTTCTTCCTTTTTTTCTTTTACTATCTTACTTATTTCTTCCTTTCTTCTTTTCTTTTCCATTTTCCTTCCTCTTTCTCTTATTTCTTTTTATCATTTCATGTTTTAGATGATTTAGATTTACATGATGTGAACCAACAAAAAACAAAAAGCATAAACCTAAAATAAAAATGAAGCAATGCAATAGGCGCAGTGTGTACAAATATGAAAAACAAAGACTATAACGGATGTCCCACCACCTTCCCTTCTGCCAGTCATATGCATCCTCTCTTCTCTCTATTTCTCTTTCTCCCTTTTGTCTTTCAACTGACAACTGGAGAAGTGCGCAGAACCAGCTGTTTCTCCCCTGTTCTTCAAGGTGTGGCTTAGAATTTAAAAATGAGAGCACAAGAGGCAGGTGCCCGCATCTGATACAGCACGTAAGTCAATCAGAAGCAGTACTGTCCAATTTTCTTTTTTAACTTTCCACTAATATCAGATTGGCAGGTGAAGCAGCGTGTTATTTTACACACAAAAAATTATTTCATGAAGTCATCAATGTATAATATATTACTGTTGTACTTAGACAATGGGCAAGATAAATATAGTAGAATATTTCACAGGCTTTGGAGAGGCCTGAAATATTAGACCTTGGCATCACAAAACTATTAGAAATAAAACACAAGAACAAACACAAAATTATGTACAGATTTGAACTCAATTTTGAGGCTCATTTTCATAATTCCATGTTATATTGCTCATTTACACAGATTTAGACATACATGTGTGTCCTATCTTAATGGATGGAATTCCTTGACTCGTCAAAAACCTACCAAGTTACTATTGAAAGCAAAAAATAAAAGAAAACAAATCTCTCAATAATAACTTTAAACGTAAATGGCCTTGACTCTCCAATAAAGAGATGCAGATTGAAGCAGCTGAGTTGGAAAAGGTAAAGATATTTGTTGCCACCAAAAAACACACCTGACTGGAAAAGGTATGTACAATTGAAAATTAAAGGGTTAAAAATAACAACGATAACAACAACAACAAAAAAACAATAGGTGAATGGAAACCAAAATAAGCTGATATAGATATTCTGATATCTGATTAAGTTGACTTAAAATCAAAATCAATTAGCAGCAATAAAGAAGATGACTACATATTAATAAAGAGGAAGTTTCACCATAAAAATGTAATTATAAATACACTTGTGTGAAATATTGGGTCTCCTAATCTCATAAACTATAATTGATATAAAAGGTCAAATGGGTCTTGATACAGTTATGTTAGATGGTTTTAAGAACCTACATTGATCTCTAAGTAGGTCATCCAACGAAAAAAATCAACAAAGAAACCTCAGACATAAACTGCAGCATAAATCAAATTGACTTAATAGATATCTGCAGACTATTCCTTCCAACAGAAAAGAACATACACATTCTTCTCGGCAGCACATGGAACCTTCTCTCAGTTGACCACATTCTAGTGCATGAATCGGGTATTACCAAATATGAAATAACTGAAAGACTTTCTTGTAACTTATCAGATCATAATACAGTAAGGCAGGGTGAATAGTAAAACATTACAGAAACAGCACAAATAAGTGAGACTAATCAACATTCAAGAAGTCAGGAAAGAAATGAACAGTTTCTACAGTCAAATGAAAATAAAAGCACAACTTAACTTTGGGGACAGCTCAGGCAGTTGTAAGAGCAAAGTTTAGAGCTGGGAGTATTTACGTTGAGATTTTAGAAAGCTTTCAAATAAATAACTTAATGATGCACCTCAGATTCATTAAACAAAGAAAGCAGTAGTTAGCAAGAAATAATAAACATCAAGGCAGAAATTAATGAGATTGAAGACCAAAAGAACCATATATACAATTTTACAAGCAAAAGTCTTTTTCTTTTTTTTTTTTAAAGTCAAGATTGGTAACTCTTTAGCTAAAATAACAAAAAGAAAGAAAAAAATCTCAAATGAATAAAATTAAAGATGAAATGGAAGTTTAGATTGCAAAAGATAAAGCATCATTAAGAAGTACTCTGAAAACTTGTATTTAAAATTAGATAAATTCCTAGATACCTATGGCATACCAAAATTATATCACAAAGCTATAAAAGCAATTTGAACATAGCCATAGAAATCAGAGCAGAACAAAGACATCTACAAGTAAAACCCAGGACCAGAGGGATTCATTGCTGAGATCTACCAAACCATAAATGGGTCTTCATCAATGTTCCTTAAAATGTTTCACAAACTACAAAGAGAGGAAGGTGACAAAACTTAGACTATGAAGCCAGTATCACCTTCATAACAAAGCTGGATAAGGAAACAACAAAGAAAACAACATAGATCAACCACACTAATAAACATAAATGCATAAATTTTCAATAAAATTTTGTAAATCAAACTTAAAGAACACTTTAAGAAGACCATAAACCACGACCAAATTGGTTTTATTCTAGGCATCCAAGGTTCAATTTTTGTAAATCAGTAAGCACAATTATCACATACATCGAATTAAGGATAAAAAATCACATGATTACCTGAATTTTGACAAAGAACAACATCTCTTCATGATAAGCACCCTGCAGAAGCTCAGAGTCAAATATAGCTAGTTCATATAATATATAATATAAAACCTAATACCTATGCTTGAACTCTTAGGTGGAGCAGTATGACAAGGAAAGACACAAAAAGGAAAGCAAGAAGTGAAATTACGTCTACTTACAGGCATGATTCTCTACCCAAAGTATCATAAAGATCCTGTCCAAGAAAACTTCATAGAGCCAATAGCCACTTTCAACAAATTATTCAGGATATGCAAGTCAACACACAGACATCAGACCTGTGTATAACAGGAATCGAACAGAAGTCCCACAGCAAAAGTCAACACACAGACATCAGACATGTGTATAACAGGAATCAAACAGAGGTCCCACATCAAAAGTCAACACACAGACATCAGACATGCGTATAACAGGAACCGAACAGAGGTCCCACAGCAAGTCTACAGTTACAGATTGCCTAATTTTTGACAAACTGTCAAAGCACACATTGGGGAAAATGTCAGCCTCTAACAAAGGTGTTGGGACATATGCACAAGAACAGCTAGATACCTGTCTCCCGCACTTCACAAGACCAATTCAAAGTGGAACCAAGACCCGAATGGAAGACATGAAACTTTAAAAATGTCAGAAAGACTTCAAGATATGGGCACTGGCATGGGTTTTCTGCAAACTGAATAAAGTGGCACAGAAAATGGTTGGTCAATTAAGTAACAAAGGAAATTTGGTATGTGCATGTATGCATGCATGCCTGTGTGCAAACTTACACACACAATGGAATTTTTTGAAAGAAAAGGTAAAATTATGATATTTATAGGAAAATGGACACAACTGGAAAGCATGCTAAGTGAAATATGCAAGACTCATATATGCATGGCATGTTTTCTCTCATATGTGGAAGGTGGAATTAAAATTATATATTTGTCTATGGATATGTGCATTCATATGTGTATGTGTGGGAGGAAAAGAAAAGGCACAAGTGAGCGTAGGGACAGTGTAGCAATGGAATCCATGTATGAGAAAGCAGAAACATGAACTAACTGAAGGGAAGGAAGATGGCCAGCCGCAATGGGGAAGAAGTGCAAGGGGAGGCTGTGTGGGGAAAATGGGAACTTGTGTATGGAGATGCCACAGGGATGCCAGTGTGTGTTGATCCAACATGTTAATAAGGACTATTCTACCATGACTTCTGCAACTCAAGGGACTTTCAGAAAAGGTGACTTTAAGTTTTTCCTTTCTATGTCAAATATTATTGCATTTTCTGCATGTAAAGCGTGCATGAACTGAACTATACATAGCTGCCAGTGCAGACGCATGCTGTATCTAAGACGCAGTCTCAGTTGGTTCAGGTGTGTGCTGCTTCGGTAAGTCACTGCCCTAAGAGAGTGAGCTGAAATGATAGGACTGGCGTTTCTCGTATGGTACAGCATATGATATAGCGTTCTTCGTGCCGTAGAGCATGGTAGAGGGGGAAATCAGCAAAGCAACATAGAAACACCAACAGAGACTGCCAGACTCTCAGAGAGCAACGAGAGCAGCAGCAATAATCTGGACAACTTCTTCAGGGGATTTGAAGTTTTTAAAGTGGGTGTGTTAAAATACTGGCCACAGAAAAGGGTGAGAAAGTGAAAAGAATACGGAAGAAAAAAACTGGCAAAAGTCAGGATGGGAAAGCGAATGAGAAACCAGAAATGAACAACTACAATCACTGAGAGTAAAACCGCATTTCAAATTGTGTGGGCGCTCGCGCGTTTGCGTGTGTATGCGTCTGTGTATGTTAGAGAGACAGAGACGAGGTGGGGTTGGCACCTATGTGTACCATATTACATGTGTGGACTTCAGAAGATCCCCTTGGCTGTTACTCCTCATCTCCCACCTCGTCTGAGGAAGGGTCGCTCTCTGTTGTTCACTTCTGTGTACACCAAGCTGGCTGCCTGCAAGTGGGATTCTCCTGTCTCCACTTCCCATCTTGCTGTGGAGCACTGCGTCACCGACCCGTGCGGCCATGCCTGGGCTTACATGGGCTCTTGAGAGCGTGAATTGAATCCTCATGTTTGCACAGCAAATGCTTTACTTCTGAGCTATCTTGTTGATGTTGCTAGTGTTGTTGTTGGTGGTGGTGGTGTTGGTGTTGGTGTTGGTGATGTTGGTGGTGGTGGTTTGCGTGTGCGCGTGCGTGCCTGCATGCGGTGTTAGATGTGTATGGTGCAAACCCATGAGGGCACAACTGTGTAGGCTCATGTGTCCATCGAGGTGCATGCAGAAGCCATCCCCCTATCGTCTGCCTTATTGCCTTGAGGCAGGGACTCTCTGGCCCAGCAGCTCCTGTTGTGGCTAGTCTGGCTGACCAGTGACCTCTCAGTGTGTCTGATCCCAGATATCAGGGTACAGTGGCTATCCTGTGGGTTTGCTTTGTGTCCTAGGGATTAAAATTCAGGTCCTTATGCTTTTATAACAAGCCTTGTTATATACTAGCCATCCCCCTCGTCTCTGAAAGCTTGTTTTTAAGATCAATAGATCACAGTCAGGTTGACATTTAAGCAAAAGGAAGAAATTACAAATGTAAAAATTATGTGATGTGGTAGTAGATATTTGTTTGGATGAAGAAAATGTTTTCTCTTTTATACACTTATTTAGTTTTATATGTATAGAGGCTTTCCTGCATGTATGTCTGTGGACCACTTGTGGGGCAGTGCTGTAGATTCCGGGAGAGTGTGTCTGCTTTTTCTGGGATTGGAGTTACGGAGCTTTGTTAATTCCCGTGTGGATGCTGGTACTCACCTGTGTCCTCTGGAAGAGGCGCCCGTGTTCTTAACTTCTGAGCCAGAGGGAAGGTTCCATATAACTCCACTGCAATTCATTCTGTAACCTTAATAAAGCAGCCAGACCCAAGTTTGAAAAACCCAAGCTACCAAACATTCAAGAATAACTCAAGGCCTTGCAGAATCCTGTAGATATTAAAGAAGCTGTAACCAGCCACTTGGGAGGCCTGGGCAGGAGCTCTGCAAGTTCCAGGCCTGCCTGGGGGACTCAGAAAGACTTTGTTTCAATGTAAAAAGCGGGAGGGGGAGTGGCTAAAGGGGTACTTCAAAGGTAGAGTGCCCGCCAAGTCTCCCCAAGGCCCTTAGATTCTACACCAGCACAATAAAAAAAGGAAAGGAAAGGAGAAAAATATATTTGCATTTTTAAAGTATCCACAAGAAAAACATCAAATGGAGGTGGCTTGACTGATGGGAACAGAAATAATGTCAGTTTTGTCCTAGTTAAAATGGGAATTTCCTAACCCTTTAAGCAAGACTGGGGCTTTTCTAACAACAACTGTAGACAAAAGTGTCACATGAGAAGAAGCCAAATGTCGTATCCCCTTTCTGACAATATCTTTCTGAAGAGAAAGTAAAGTACACGCTGCACAAAGAGTTCAACACAACTGTTGATAGTAGCTAAAATCTGGAAAAAATCCCAAATGACTACATATATATATATATATATATATATATATATATATATATATATATACACACACACACACACACACATACATATATACACACTCACACACATATATATGTGTGTATATATATGTATATATATATATGTATATGCATATACATATATATACACACACATACATATATATACATACTCACACACATATATATGTGTATATATATATGTATATATATATGTATATGCATATACATATATATATATATATACACACACATATATATATATATATATACTCACTTGGTCTATTCATACAGGATACTTTTTAACCCTGAAAAGGAATGGCCACATCACAACAACAGAACCATGCAAAATAATTATGTTGAGTGAAAGAAGCAAGCCAAAAGAGCATCTAGTGCTTTTAGAAAATTCCAGAAAATACAAACTAATTGGTAGTGACCAAGAACACATGGATGAGTTGCCTGGAGACTGAGGTACAGAGACTTGGCCAAAAAAAAAAAAAAGTATCACAAAGGGAACACAGATGCTGTTGGGTGTGACAGACAGACAGACAGTTACCATAACTATAGTTGCCATTACATAGGCTCTTTATGGATCAGACTTATCAATTGTACACTTTAAATATGTGTGGGTTTGGTATATATCAGTAAGCTTGCTAAATTGAAAAATTAAAAATGACTTTTTTGTGGTTGGAGAGTGGCTTAGTAGTCAGAGCAGTGGCTGCAGTCAGAGGATTCCCTGAACTTGCCCAGGTGGCTCGCAACTGCCTGCAACTCTAACTTCAAGGAGATCTGCCGCCCTCTTCTGGCTTCCTCAGGAACCTGTTCAGCACAGGCGCACACACACTCACATAGGCACCCCCCCCATACACATAGATATATAAACAAATATAGAAATATGATTTTACAAGGAAGTCAAACCAATAGATCCACGCAATGCTTTTTTTTTTTTTAATAAGATTTGTTTTGTGAACATTTGCCTTTGCTCTACTTTTCAAGAACCATTTCAAATGACTTCCCAGCTGCTGTGGCTACTACCTTTACTGCTCCTTCTCGTGTGAACGAAATCCCAAACAATAGCTCCCGTCTCCTAAACCGGCTACACTAATTAACGGACGATTCCTTGACTCTTGTATCTTAAGCAAAGGGCATTGCCATGGATCATTGGGTTCTGCCTGTGCCTTCCACAGCTGTAGGGTCGTAGGTCATCTCACAGACTCACTATTAGCTGGAAAAGGGAAGTGGCGGGTGACAAGTCTGTAGTGTTTCAGAAGTTCAAAGGTGGACCACAGCTTTTGCTTTCTACAGGTGAGCGCTCAGAGCTAGGAGAGCTGCTGTCTGCTCAAGATGAGGTGGCTGGGTGGGCCTGACACTGCCAAAGAAGTGTATTTATTTATAATCCAGGGAGTGGAAAATTAGGCCATTGTGTTTCTGCACAGGGGAAGAATTCATAAAAAGTCACACAGAATTATTCTTATATAACTGACAATGACATCGTTGTAAGGTGGAAACGGGCCTTTATTTGTCTTACTTAAAATGATGTATAGAGCACTTGTCTGTTTACCCCACTGCAAACAGCTTCTGCAAAAACAGCCGGGGATCCCCAGGGGTTCCACTGATAGTTATAAGTTACTCGAGCAAAATCTCTCAAGCAACTTGCTGCCTTGCAGGCATCCATTATTCTAAATTCAAAGGCCTTTTCTTGTTGTTTGTTGGTTGGCGTTGAATGTGGGTACCCCCCCCCCAATTACGTTACATGCAATATTACTTTAAAAAACATAAAATGTGTCAGAACAAAGCTACTTTTCAAATAGTAACTATATGTATATACCTAAATCAAAACACGCACAGCCAAAAGGGGGGGTGTTGGGAGGGGGGACTCTGGATAAATAGGCCTCATAATCAAATCTGGCTCAGGTTAAAGTGAAGTTAGTCTAATGGATTCAGCCAGAACCCCTATAAATAACAGTCTCTGTAATTAAGCTACCTTGGCTTCTCTCTCTGAGGCTCATGGGCAGTTGGGAGAAGGGAGACAACCAGGAGGCACAGTTCAGAAACAAGCAGGCAGCGTGCCCACCCACATGCAGATTCCTCCACAGCACTGAACCCGTTTCACCAGGAGTTGGGCCAAGAGGGGCTGCTCTTACCCATACAAGTGCTCCAATGTCACTGAGTGTATGACAAGGCCCATATGTGTGATGAGGAAAGGAAAAAGTCCGAGTCAATATAGGCTAAAACCACTTCCTGCTTTTCTGTTACAGCACTTGGAACTTTCCACGCCTGTTGTCTGCCTATGTGTCCTTTTAAAATTTGTTTCTAATCTGTATATATGTGTGTGATCTTTGTGTATGTGCGTGTGACATATGCACATATGTGTGCTTGTTTGTGTGCATGAATGCAGGCACACACAGAATTCTGTGGAGATCAGACAACAACCCTGGTGTCCATCCTTGCCTTGCATTTGTTTGAGTCAGGGCTCTTTGCTGGATTTCAGTGTGTAGAGCAGGCTATCTGGCTCATGAGCTTCCAGGCAATCTCCTCTCTCTGCCTCCTCTCTCATAGGCACACAGGGATAGTAAATGTGCCCTGCAAGTGTCTGGTTTTTATGTGGGTTCTTGGGGTCCAAACTCAGGTCTTTATCCATTGCACCATCTGCCAGCTTTCCCTCCATACATCTATATATACTAGTCTATGGATGCTCAAGGTGCTCCCATCCATGCACATAACCCCAGTTGAAAGCACTAGTACAAACGGCAACAATACTTTTGTAGCATAAAATTATGGGTCCCAATTTTAGCTTGGTATTTTTTTTTTAACTCTGTGCCAGATAGATGATACACAATGTAGGGAATCAGTGCCACAAGGAACTCTCTAGCTTGCAGCATCAAAAAGATATAAATAATTATATTATAGCAAATGCTAAAATTGAAAGAATTGAGTGTTATGTACACACCAGAGGATAGGCGATTTGCATTTAACCATTTAAAGAAGAGAACCAGGGATAATCAAGTTACTGGATGTCTCTGGCTCATAGTGTCCTTATTTATAAAACAAACACCTGTAGAGCAGATAGTAATGCTATCAAAACAAGCTGTATAAAGACTGGTACAAATGGTGAAAAATACAGGTGCTGCCTCAGTGGCCTTCCTTCCTACTCCAAGCCCTCAAAGTAGAAAAATGAGTAAAGATGACCTTTTGCCAAGGGACTGAAGTCAGAATTGACTCCTCTACATGGGAGAGTGGGAAGGAGAGAGAAATAAGGATTCCTCATTTCCCTTCAATGTGGTGAATGAATTTATACAGAGAAAAGCAAGGCTCTTGTTCCTTTAAATTACATTTGGTGTTCTTCATTTTGTTCTCTTTCATGTCTACCAGAAAGTACACATATTTCTTCAGTCTTGATAGAAATCTGGTATTAGCAGGTACACATAAGCAAGGCTGTGTGTCTCCATGTGACAGAGATGCTCATACACTCCTTATGGGGTTTTCCCCAACCCAGCCACAAGAAGTGTGGTTAGCTGACAGTTCCAACCATCAGGCAGATAGGACTTAGGTTTGGAGTGCGAGTCATGAACTTTCCAGGTAGGCCACCAGCCAGTGTCTGCTGACTCACTGAGAGCTGATGCTGCATGCACATAACCTTTAAACTCAGTAATATTTGTTGTCTGGCAATCAGTCATGATGCAAGTATTTAACCACAAGATTAGCAAATACTGAAGGTCTGGTTTCACTTTCTGGGAGTTAGACATTCTCTGGGTTACATCATCCCAGTCAATGCCTGAACAAAGCATTGGTCTGAAGACCTTGCTATTTCTGCCACACACGAGAGTCCTCTAGGAAACAATCACTGCTCTGGTGTTCTCTGTGGAACTTGCAAATCCCGAGCAGCCTACATTCTGAACTGGTAAATCTCTTTGTCCCATATCCCTCCCCCATCTTCTTTACAGATATGTCATTATTCATGAACCTTCTGCACTCCCAACCCTGCCTGCTGGAGGACAGACACATGCTGAAGTTGATACCTTGAACTGGTCTAGGAAAGGATGTACCGATATGGAACAGTAAGTAGTGTGGCTACTTAACTACCAGCTGATAGTGACTGGACAGTTGTCTCAACACAATTTCTGGTTATGCCTGTGAGGGTGTCTCAAGAAGAAAGAAGCTTTGGATTGGCTGACCTAGTGAAGTAAATGGACCTATCTAGGAAGATGGGCAGGATGTCAGTTACTCTGGTAAAAGTTGAAGAAAACAAAAAGGTTGGGGATCATGTTTTTCTTCACCTAACTGCTTGTGTGGGGACATCAACATCCAGTCCTTGGTGCTCCCTTGATCTTGGGTCTTCAAACCATGTCATCTCTGGTTCTCCATCTTGCCAACAGCAGACCATGGGACTTCTAAATATATCTAATCACATGAACCAAGAGCTTCTAGTAAATCCCTCTACTTGGCTGTAAGGGGTGTGATCAGTTCTTACCGTCTAGACCTTTAGCACCTTCAGGACATGCCTCGGCTTTCTTTTCTTCCACTTCTCCTTCTTTCCTCTTCCCCCCTTTCCTTTCTCTTCTTCCTTTCTGCTTCTTTTCTTCCACACAAGGTGTTGAACACCTTTATGTGTGACAGACTCCGTCTGTGTGGTGGGAGCTTGCTGCATGGCTTGTCACATGCTGGTGCACAGGATACAGAGTTTGGGCAGGTGCCAGAGAAGAGCTGTATGGAAGCATTCTAGTTTCGCACACTCGCGTCTGTCATTCCTGCTGTCATTCCCTAGGTAATTCTTCTTCTTCAGTCTTCTCTTATGGCTCCATCTTAATATGTTTAGGGGCTTTAGGTCTTACATTAGGTAAAGTATTTGGTTCATTTGGAGTTGATTTTTGCCTATGATAAGAAGTAGGGGTCTAGTTTCAATCTTTTACTGGAAATAAAAGCTACACCAAGAGTCCATATTGCTTTAGTCACAATGGTTATCATCAACAAGTCAAAGAGAATAAAGGCTTGCAAGTATGAAACATAAGAAAACAAACAAAAAAATCTATTGTTGGTGGGGATGGAAATTACCATAGTCACCCCATAGAGTAAAAAGACAGCTTACAGACTAGAAGAAAATCTTTGCCAGCCCTTATTCTGGATGGGGATTAATATGTAGAATTCACTAAGAAGCAAAATTAATAATAATGGTAAAATAATAACAATAATAATTCAATCAATAAACAGGTAAATGATTCAAATAGACAGTTCTTGAAAAAAACCACAAGTCTCATCAATGAGTATGTGATTTCTCACAGTTCTATTTGATACCTCTTCTTATTCCTCCTTTCTCTATTTCTGATTTCCTGTGGTTCTCACGGCTCTTATTGAGTTCATGTTTCCTGCCATCCAGTGTCATCTCTGTCTTCTCTCCATATCTCAGCTTTAAGATTCAGTCTCACTACTTAATGACTTTAATCCCAACATGTCTCCTCGATCCTTTCAATTTTGCTCTTTAAAATAAAGTGACTGCTTCTCACTTGCAGCTGTGACTTCTTGGTATCCAGGCCTCATGAACCTTTCTTAAGCCCCAGTTTTAGCCGACCTCCCAAAGCAAGCCTCCTCTGGTCCAACCGGTCTTTTAGTATGAACATTCTAATGGAGACATTGACCGTCGGACCTTGGGAAGAAAGACCAGCTTTCTTTGCATTCCTTCTCCGTTCCATCACCCCACTTCCCTGTATTTCTTGGGAGCCTAGAGACATACCACAAATCTTTTCATAAGTAAGTGTATGGAGCATTTGTAAGCATCAAATGTGATTTGCATTGACATAAATTTATGCTTCAAAACCCAGTCATTTGTTAACCATGGACTCATACCTTAGCATAAGCCAGTTCTTGGCTACTTCCAAACAGGTAGCTGGACAAGAAGCACATGTGCAGGCTGAATGGTGTCCTTTATCTGAGCCGCTCCTCCGACCTTTTTCTTTGACACCTACACAGGCATGCTGGCCTGTTAGGTTGTCACTGAGATGAGCACTGTTGCTTTATGAGCATGTTTAGGACAACGGCCACAGGTGTGAGGAGGCTTGTTGGTGCTCCCTCTCTTTGGTGCTCCCTCATGTTCGTTCCTGTTCAACTTCTCACCTGTCCATTCTATTCCGCTGGAAAACCTTAGAGGAAGGAATTGACTCTACAGACTGTGCTTGATTGAATATTTGCTTGGTTTTGTTTATTTGTTTGTTTGTTTTGTTTGTTTTTGAGAACCTGAGTTGCCATAGTTTGGTGAAAATGAAGTTTTAATTTAAAAAAAAAAGGAAAAAACCCTAAGTTTTAAGGTTTTTGTTTCAAATATATGACAACTGAAACCACCTAAGGCCTACAAAACAGTCCATGTCCTCTCATTTCTACTACTCCTAAGTCTAAGTATCAATCCAGATCACTCTTATTTAGAAGAAGTTGTAGTTAACTTCCTTGTTTGTCCCAGAAACTTACCTAAAATACTTTATCTCGAAAAATAGATCCCAAGCCTGTTTACTCAAACCTTTTAAGAGTAAGTGACCTCAAGGTCCTCCAAATATACATTTATTTATTCAATATTGTTGTAGACATGCCTGCATTTTGACATGCATGGGTCCTAAATGGTATGCCACGTCACCCCAGCCTCAGCCTGCTTACGCTTTCCTGCCAAGCCCTTTCCCTCATGTGACTCTCTGCGACCTCAGCAAGGCCTCATCTTTGCTCTTCATACTCTGACTCCCTTTACTTTCTCACCAGACACTGCGGCATTTTCCTAGTCAACTAGCAGTCATCAAAGGCCAACCTTTGGCAGGTACCTGACACTGTTCTTTCTTTTGTGAGAGACCAGGAAAAGTGGGCCACAGCAATGTGTTCAGTCTGGTAGGTAAAAAAGATATAGGTAAGGAGCCCTGAGGCTCGAAGAAATAGCCACCATAGCAAACACCTAACTAACCAATCCAGGCGGAACACAGAAGAAAGACCTCACTTGGCGGGAGAGGTGCTAAGAGGATTTAGGGTGTGGCAGAGGGTAGCTTGCGTGCAGAGGCATCCCTTTGTGATTACTTTCCCCTAACCCCTGAACAAATAGCTTCTGGAGGTGATGGTGGCCACACGGATGGATAAACAACAGGAAAAATCCCGAGTTGGAATAGCTGTTCTATTTCTTGGCTCTGTAGTGATGGATCATAGAACCCCATCAAGAATGAGAACGGAATTCATTCCTGTATATGTGGATGTCTATCAAGGCGGCAGAGGATAGTAATCTGCTAGAAGACTCCCATTCTTTCATCCACGGACTGAATTCCCAGTCATCTGGTGCAGTCAGTCTATGAGACAGGGCATTGTGTCCCTTGATCAGTCACCCATGCTTCCTGCAACCTCCTGCAACCTCCTGCAACATTAGATAAATATACCACAGCACTTGTTTAAACAAAGCCAGCTGAAATTGAGCCCGTGGTCCTCCAACTTTTTCATGGAGTCTGGCTGATGAAGTAGACAGTGTAGTTGGGATGGGACTAATGCATTTAGGTGAATATGAAGCACATTTAGCAAAGTAGGGTGATTTCATTTCTTCTTTCCAGTAATGGTATACATTTTCTCCCAGGAAAGTAGAGATTTTGTTTGTTCAGCTGATACTTGTTATTGAAGGTGCAGTGTGGTTTGTTGTGAGTTTTTTAAGAGGTAGCCCCAACCTCAGAATGCCTGGAGGGACGTTTTGTCACCTTACAAGCTAAAACTGAATTTCTAACTTACCGTCAGGAGCTTAAGGAAAGGAAGCTATTCAAGGCGAGTACTCTGGGCTATGCATACAGCTTCCTTGAGAGGATGTTTGCCTCACGATTAGAAGGCTCTGGATCTGATGGCCAGTGCCCCGTACCTGGATGCAGTACTTCACACTTGCAATCCCAGAACTCAGGAGGTGGAGGCTGGAGGGTTGGCAGTTCAGTGTCATACCCTGTTCAAGTTCAGCCTGAAATTCACGAGACACTGTAGTTTTTTTCTTCTTTTTTAATCAAATACATTTTGTTGGTGTGTGTGTGTGCATGTGTCTGTGTTGTCTGTGTGTGTGTATGTGTGTGTGTGTCCATGTGTGTCTGTGTGTGTGTCTGTGTGTGCCTGTGTGTGTGTGTGTCTGTGTGTGTGTGTCTATGTGTGTGTGTCTGTGTGTCTGTGTGTGTGTCTGCGTGTGTGTGTGTGTGTGTGTGTGTGTGTGTGTGTGTGTGTA
>NW_022196895.1:10795747-10811513 GCF_008632895.1 Mastomys coucha
TGTGTATCATGGCATGCATATGGAAGTCAGAAGACAGCTTACAGGAATCAGTTCTGTCCTTGTATAATTTGGATGCCAGGGATGGAGCTTAGGCGGTCTTTCAGGTTTGGCAGCAAGCTCTTTCACCCACTTAGCTCATCTTGTAGCACCCCCCCCCAAAAAAAACGATAAAGCAAATCCACAATAACAACAACCAGAAATAAATATTCTGGCTGCATTTAATCACAGTCTTAAAAATGAAAAAGTATGCTGTGTGCATGGACACTGTACTCTAATTCACACACACCCAGGGTTTCCACCCAGTCCTTAAAGTTTCAATGTCTGTCAGGGATTTCGCTGAAGTTGGCTGGCAAGTTTCTCATGTGGGGGGAAACATCAGGTGCTGGCAACACAGGCCTCATTCTGTTCTCTGTCAAGGTGACAAGTTCAAGAGTTCCTTACAAATGACCAAAAGTTGATCAGGGGCCACATAATCCTATCAGGGCTACATCAGAGCAACCTTCTGTCTCATTAGCTCTGTTTATCTCAGGGAGTGTTCGCATTCATTCTCACTAATACGATACAAAAATGTAATGATGTGTAAGTGTTTTTTAATGTCATGTAAGTGAAAACAGGTGGGTAATTTACCATGGGTCCCATAAAGCCCGGAGCTGGGCTTTTGCAGAGAATGCTCAACCTTTTCTCTGTGTATGGCTCTTTTTCTTTCTTCTTCTTTTTAAATCCTGGGTCAGATTTCAGCAACTTTGACTTTTTAAAAATTAACTTAGGTGAGATAGAACAGATCTGTGGATTCAAAATGAAAGTCAGGAAGATGCTTTCCTGAGAACGAGTGCTTCATCCAATGGCAGGCATGTTCTAGAGTTTAACTTCATTTCTAGGACGCAGAGACATGAGTGGCCTTAAGGAGATGGTATGGTTATCCATAGAGGTTTCGGGCTGGGAGATGACTCAGTCAGGAAGTTGTTTACTACATAAGCACAAGGATCTGAGTTTAGATCACAAGACCCACATTAAAAACTGAGGATAGCATCATGACTTGCAATCCGTGTGCTAGGGAGATGGAGCAGGAGAATTCTGGGAGCTCACTTGTTGGCCAATACAGCCAAATCCTCAAGCTGTGCTAGGTTCACTGAGAGATCCCGTACCAAAAATACATGCTGAAGAGTGAGTGGCAGAGAGACAGCTGAGGGTAAGCTCTGGCCTGTCCACACACACACATACATACACACACACACACACACACACACACCCAAACACACACAGACACACACTCACACACAGACACACACTCACACGCACACACACAGACACACACTCACATGCACACACACACTAACATGCACACACATACACACACAAACATGCACACACACAATCACACACACTCACACATATACTCATGCACACACACATATACACTCATACACACATACATGCACACACATGCACACACTCACACACAGACACATGCACACACACATGCACATACATACACACATGCACACGCTCACACACATGCACATACACACAGACAAAGACACACAGACATGTACACACACACACACACACACACACCCCACATACCTTTATTCAGTAGTGCAGCCCATGATTAAGACCATTTGCCTTCTCTAACTACTTGGCTTCTGAGCTAGTGAGCAGTCTTCAAGGCCCAAGGCAAAAGGGTGACTTTGTAAACACCTCTTGCCCCTATCCCTGCACACTGGGCGGTATTGATTAGCCCTGATTCTGCCAGGGTTAGAATCCTGACAAATCTTTCCATAATAGACCAGGGGTGTTTTCCCTCAGCCACCATTATCATTATCAAGCTACAAATAATCGCTTATTATTGTCATCCTCATCAATATTAGCTTAGCTAATAAATCCAAAGAAGCCAGGTGTCTCCATGTGTCCTCTAAGACAGATGTAGTTCAGAGTCTCTTGTGATGTTTGCCTCTGTGAGGGTATAATGCACCTAATAACGTAAGAGGATGGTGGGAGCTAATTTTTTAGGAGTTCTCTTTCTACTCCAAATATTTATGAACTCTACATTCTCCATATCTTCTGTCTTCCCATTTTTGTACAGAGACAGAGGAGCATTGCCCACCATGTGTATTTCTGCAGCCGTGCTTTACCAGCTCACATTGCCTGTCAGCCTGTGAGTCTACATTCCAGAATGCCCTGAGGGAGAAAGAAATTGTGTCCAGACGCAGCTATGGGAATGGAATTTCCCATACCTTCAGTCTGACCTCTGAGTTGACCTTAAAATTAAAAACTTGTTTGTGAACTCCTGAGAGAGAAAAAAGTATATAACAGTAGCCACTGTTTAAAAATATAATTGGCAAGCCTACTATAGGAACAACACATGAGTCAGTAACAGGCTGCCTTAGATCTCGGGGACCCCTAGCACAGATTTCCTGTGTTTTGCTAATCATGAATGGGCAAACACCAGTGTAAACACCCAGGAGAGCAAGAAGCTATTCCTTTCTAATCCCGATTCCCTGGCAGCTTCTCCCAAGTGTTTGCTTAAGGGCAGGCATCTCTCACTCATTCAGTCACAGTCTGAAAATTTGTCACAAAACTTGTTTGTGTTAAAGAACACAGACTGGAGTTTTGGCACTCGCTAGAGAGTTGGGTCTTAAATGTTCTCATTGACCAGCCATGTGACCTCAGTTTCCTGATCTGTAAAATGGTGACAAACAATAGCACATTATGCAAGTCCATTTTTTTTTTAAGAGAAGGAAGCAGTAGATACCAGTAGAGGCCTGCCACTAATTCTGCTGTGAACTCTCCTTATAGAAGTTTAGTGATAGTGCTTGTCATCGAGAGGGCTTCGTGTTGGTGTATAAGAAAATATTCAACATATTGTGTGTGACTACTGCTACATTGTGTACTCACTTAATTACAAACATCCTCTCTATTATTTAGTCCTGACAACTAATTCTCCAAGTGGTGCATCATTGCCTCTCTTCATTTACTGAGAGACAAGGCACAAATACTGCAAGTGACATGTTCCAGATCATTTATCTGTGCAGGCAGACCCTGAACTGAGTCTGGGCCCACCTCAAGAAGTCCTTTGTTGTTTCAGCACAGCATGGATGAAGTGACCGTCCTTGCTGGGAATTCTAAATTGATTCTCTATTGCTGATAATCAAATAGGAGGGTCGTGCAGGGTCTCCTCTGCTGGTGGTCAGTAGACATTTCCATGACAACCAAGAAACATCATTTAGAGTCTATGTTTTTTGGTTTTTTTGTCTTTCCTTTTACAGTTTTAAAAGCTGCAACAATTTAATACATTGTTTGTTAGGTATCAAAAGATGACTACACATCCATGTTTATTGTGATACTACCCACACATGTCAAGGCATGGAAACTACACAGACCCTCACATAATGGAACAGATTATGAATATATAAAAATGTGGTGTATTTTCACACTGGAATGCTATCTGACCAGTGAAAGGAAAGTTTTCTACTCCTTTGCTGCAAAAAGAATGGAACCGGAAGGCATTGTGTTAACTTACATAAGGTAGAAACAGAAAGACAAACACTGTATGCTATCATATGTTGCATTGGATGACTTTCATTGTTTACATGACAGGATCTGAAGTCACCCGGGGAGAGCATCTTGAAGAGAGGGGTTGTCTAGGTCAGATTGGGTGGTCAGCATGTCTAAAATGGGTATCATGGTTTTGAGGAGGTGGGAAGAACTGCCCACTATGAATGGCACCATTCCCTTCGCAGGGAATCTTGGAGTGTATGAGTGGAGAAAGTGAGCTAAACATGGCTCTGCTTTCCTCTTCTGTCTGGGGACAGGAGGTGACCAGTTCCCTCAAGCTCCTGCATGGGTGACTTCCCCACCATAATGAAGTATGACCTGGGACTGTGAACTAAGACAAACTTCCTCCTCCCACATCATTTTTCTCAGGGTATCTTATCACAGTAACAACAACAACAAAATAAATCCAATTATATATGATGGATATTTTAAAAATCAAGGGATACAGACATAGTGGTGCACATCTTTAGTCCCAGCACTCAGGAGGCAGAGGCAGGAAGAGCTCTGTGAGTCTGTTCTACATAGTGAGTTCCAGGACAGCCAGACCTACTAGTGAGAACTGTCTTGGAAAAACAAAACAAACAAACAAAAAACCAAACCAAAGTCAAACAAAACAAAAGCCAATGGAATATAAAATGGCAATTACCAAAGGCTGGCAAGAATGAGGACTAGAAGATGGAAGGAAGGCTAGATAATTGATATTAAAACATTGCTAGCTAGAAGTAATACATTCTAGTGTCCTAATGTTCTAAAGCTCAGAGGGATGACTAGAGATCACCATAGCCTATATTCTTTGTGAGCAAATAAAAAAGAGAAATGTCCAAAGGCTCCAGAATAAAGTAATATGATAGTAACCACATTACTATGCCAAATTTAGAGAGTCCCCACCAAATATATTCATTTGGAATATTGCACTCTCATAAATACGTACCATTACTATTCAACTAAAAAAATCTGTCGAAATAAGTTTCAGAGTTGCAGTGCTAATGGTCTTGGTGTGATCATTACAGGCCCTCTATTTATATTTGGGTTAACTCATTGTTTCCTACAAATATGAACTCTTATAATGGTAATAAAACAGAGTGCATGCTCCACGTCAGGTTCATTTGTCGTTTTACTTTGCTCATGATTTAGTGGACTTGTTTTTGTTTACTTATTTGTTTGTTTTTTTTCATCCAAATAATGAGCCATTATTGAGCTCAAACTTTTACATGAGCTTTCCTAGAGTTGAAAGAGATGTTCTTATCCTCTGGATATGGTCTCTACAGGTTCTATCTTCCCTTTCTTGGTTATTTAAGCTAGAGTCCTTCTTGTTGGGTCCTGGGAACCTCTTGAGTCCCTGACATCTGGGACCTTCTAGTGGCTACCCCCCAGTTCCCCCTCCCCCACTGCTACACACCTATTGTCAAATTCCTGACCCTCTGTGCTTCTTTCTCATCTCCTCCCATACCTGAACTTACCCCCCTTTTCCCTCCCTCTCCTCTCTCCCTCTGCTTCTCTTCCTTCCACTGAGTAGTACTGTAGCATCCACACTTTGCTGTGAACTTCTTTCTTCTTAGGTTTCATATGGTAGGGAAGTTGTATCATGCGTATTCTGGGCTTCTTTTTGGCTAATACCCACTTGTCAGTGAGAACATGCCATGTGTATTCTTTTGTGACTGGGTTACCTTACTTAGGATGATATTTTCAAGTTCCATCCAATTTGCCAAAGAACTTCATGAAATCATTGTTTTTAAGAGCTGAGTACTACTCCATTATGTACATGTACCACATTTTTTGTATCCACTCCTCTTTTGAGGGATATCTGGGTTGTTTCCAGCTTCTGGCTATTATAAATAAGGCTGCTATGAACATAGTGGAGCATGCATCTTTGTTATATGTTGGAGTATCTTTTGGATACATGCTCAGGAGTGGTGTAGCTGGGTCCTCAGGTAGAACTATTTCCAATTTTCTGAGGAATTGCCATACTGATTTCCAGAGAGGTTGTACCAGCTTGCAATACCACCAGCAATGGAGGAGTGTTCCTCTTTTTCCACAACCTCTCCAGCATCTGCTGTCACCTGAGTTTTTTATCTTAGCCATCTGACTAGTGTGAGGTGGAATCTCAGGGTTGTTTTGATTTGCATTTCCCTGATGACTAAGGATGTTGAACATTTAAGTGCTTCTCAGCAATTTGAGATTCCTCAGTTGAGAATTCTCTGATTAGCTCTGTACCCCATTTTTAATAGGGTTATTTGGTTCTCTGGAGTCTCACTTCTTGAGTTCTTTGTATATTTTGGATATTAGCCCTCTATTGGATGTAGGGTTGGTAAAAATCTTTTCCCAATCTGTGGATCCAGTGGATAGGCAAAGCCCTCAATTAAGGGATGGGCCCACCCACCCACCTCAAAAATATTAATCCAGAATTCCTCCTGTCAAAAGAAAACTCAGGGATAAAAAGTGGAGCAGAAACTGATGGAAAGGTCATCCAGAGACTGCCCTACCTAGGGATCCATCTCCAAACCCAGACACACTATTGCTGATGCCAAGAAGTCTTTGCTGACAGGAACCTGGTCCAGCTGTCCCCTGAGAGGCTCTGCCAGAGCCAAACCAATACAGATATGGATGCACACAGTCAAACATTAGACTGAGCATGGGACCCCGATGGGGAAGTTAGGGAAAGGACTGTAGGAGCTGAAAGTCTTTGCAACCTCATAGGAAGATCAACAATATCATACAACCAGAATCCCCAATGCTTCCAGGGACTAAACCACCAACCAAAGAGTACACAGTGGGTACCCATGGCTCCCGCTGGATATGTAGCAGAGGATTACCTTATCTGGGATTATTGAGAAGGGAGCCACTTGGTCCTGTGTTGGCTTGATGTTCCAGGATAGGGGAATGCTAGGCAGCTGAGGCAAGAGCGAGTGGGAGGGTGGGGGAGCACCCTCATGAAGGCAAGGGGAGGGAGGAGAGTATAGGGGGATTGTTGGGGGGGGGAACTGGGAAGGAGGATTACATGAAATGTAAATAAATAAAATAACCAATAAAAAATGAAGAAGAAGAAAAAAGAGATGTTCCTCTGTCTGCTTCCTGATGCTTGCGCACTGCTTTAACCTGCTGATGGAGAGCTGAAGTTCCTTAATATCCTACTTCACTGAGGACTAGCTTCGTGTTCAAAACTCGACAAGAAACTAGGAAGTATATTTCTTTTCTCTAAAAGGCACAACATGGTTCCTGTTACAAAGTGCTAGGAGTCTAGCAGACATTAAATGCCTCCTAGACACACTGAGAATTAAACAAGATAAAATATAATTAAATGCTATGTGGTGTTTTATAACTGTCCACTACAGGAGCTGGTGGAGATGACAATTGGCCATAGCAACCAGGGGCGGAGGAAGGAAGCTGCTCTTACCTAACTTGTCTGCTTCACAGTTTGGAAGGGGATCCCTGTTGTCACAGCAGATGCACAGGGAGCTTCCCAAGGGGCTTTAGGGTCTCTAGAGACCAAACATAGAACAAGTCTTTTTTTTCTTATAGTTATAGCCAAATAAAAAACATTTATTGCTGTGAGTGTGTGAGTGTGTGTGTGTGTGTGTGTGTATACATGTGTGTATGTGGTAGGTATGTGTTTAAGCACACAGGAGTTTGCATGTGTGTGTGCCCGCATATGTATATGTATACGTGTATGTTGTATGGTGTGTGCGTGCACGTATATGTGTGCATGTGTCTGCATGTGTGTGTGTGTATATATGCATGTGGGGGGTACAATGTATGTGTATATGTGTGCACATATGTGTATGCATACGTGTGTGTGGGGGGGGGGTGTGCGTATCTCCAGAGGTCAGAAGGTCTGGACCTGGAGTTACTAGAGGTTGTGAACAGCCCGATGAGGGTGCTGGAAACTGTACTCTGGTCTTTCGCATGAGCAGCAAATACTCTTGACTGTTCAAGCATTTTCCCAGACCAACATGTCTTCTCTAGTAGAAGAGGAAAAGGGGATTGTTTCCTTCAGTCCACTCAATGCAGACGAAGGAAGAGGAAAAGGGGATTGTTCCCTTCAGTCTACTCAATGCAGACGAAGGACACTTTCTTTAGCAGACGTCTTTCCTTTTTGTCTTTACATTCATTTTCTTTTCCTCTCTCCCTCCATTCTATCTCCCTCCATTCTATCTCCCTCCATTCTATCTCCCTCATTCGTTCCTTCCTTCCTTCCTTTTCTTCTTTTGTTTTCTTTCTTTCTTTCTTCCTTTCTTTCTTTCTTTCTTTCTTACTTTCTTTCTTTCTTTCTGCCCCTTCTCTCCTCCTTGACCTACCACTTCTTTTTTATATGATTCTTTAATATGTTTAGAAAGTAGCCCATCCCTTGATATTTCCAATAAAGAAAAGGAACATCACAGTGGATTTCCATCATGAGGGGAATCTGTAAGTACATTCCACGCCATTTCATGTTGCCCTTAGAGGATAACATGAAGAGCAGCACCATTCTCCTCCCCTTTGTTAGAATGAGAACAACCCATTCATCACTACTGCCATAGGAGTCATCCTGATGCCCAGGCCCAAAGATAGCTGGGCATCCCCACTTTCATGCAGAGAGTTCAAAGTAAGTGGATAGTGTCTAGGTAAAGCTTGGGGGTCATCACTCACCAAACGAAGACAGTATTTGTGGTCTCCTGTGCATTCCATGCTCAGAGCATGTGGCCACCTGTGAGTTCCATGCTCAGAGCATGTGGTCACCGGTGCATTCCGGGCTCAGTGTATGTTATTACCTGTGTATTCCATGTTCTCTGTGTGTGGTGACCTGTGTATTTCATGCTCTGTGTGATTCTGAGCATTCTGTGCCCTGCTGCAATGCTCATCAGACTGAGATGGGGGGAATGCACCTCAGTAGCAGCCAAAACAGAAAGACAAGGCTTCCCTAGTGTGCCAAACCCTACCATATCCAGTTCTGGAATTCTACTCAACCAGTCACAGATAACGGGCCAGGTTAGGACACCAAGACAAGTACAGTCAATCTACTTCATTACCAGTCAGAGGGATATTTTTCATGAAGTTAATAATGTAGTCACCAAGAAAATGGCATGCTGACTCAAGTTACTGAAAGAATGAATGGCTCAAGACTCTTGTCAATGGGACCCGAAAAAGAGGTCCTTAGGAAGAGTCGCTGTCACTTCACCTGGCTGACTTGTAATAAAATCATCTTTGAATCCAAGCCTCAGGTATTCTGCTCCATGAATTCAGGCGGCAGAGGGCTCAGAGGCTTGAAATAAGAGGAGATGGTCCATGCCAGGGTCAGCAAACCTGCTGGCTCAGAGGGAGGCTCTCAGCTGGTCACATCAGCCTTAACTCACATTAGAGTGTGGATACATGTCAATGCTTAGGTTCAGAGACACAGAATGAGGAAATAATAGTAACATGCACCCAAGCTTTATGCCTGATTATAATAGTATCCCATATGTTCATCTATACTACCTTTAGTAAATCAAAAGTACATAAATCTTTTTAGCTCACTTTCCACTGAATTTCTCTTGAATAAATAATAAAGTTTATTGTATTTTTGTATTTCTTGGTTCTTACTTTCCTGCACATTTAGGCTACCTCCAATTTGGTGCAGGCAGATGTAAAATAAGCATTATTGTAATATTAGAAACATATTTATTACTACTGAGTATTCTATAGAATAGCTTATTAAAATGTATTCCTTATCAAATCAAATGTAGGATTTGAGGCATTTCTAAACATTAAAATCAAAGAGAAATAAAATACAAGTTGCCAGTACATGTGGGCTGATGGCAGTGGAGGGATCAGCTGGTTGTCTCCATTTTCCCTCTTCGTAAGGATGAGCCTCACAGTCCAACTGTGGGAAGAAGACTGAAGAACAACTTGGTACAAAGCAAAAGGGAACGGGGGTTCATGCCTCAGCAAATTCCCAAAGCACCAACAACTATGGGACTCATGGATTACAAATAGATTAATGTGGCCTTTTCCTAGGAGGTCTCTTTTGAGCCTGGGACCCTCTTTATGTGACTAATATGCACAACTGCAAGCCACCTGCAGGATCAGTTTTCCAAAGAACAGGAGAGAATGATGAGATGATCAAATACACCTTTAAAAACACCCTCTGTCTCTTTGTTTTATTTCACCGAGAAGGTTTCACAGGATGAGCGCCATTGAAGTCTATTAAGAGGCTTATTTGTTCTAACATAACACACAAAAGCACATTGGTGAATTATCAAGCTGACAGTGCACTTAGTAATGAGTGAGGATTAATGTCTTTGCAGAACTGTGATTCATGAATAAAAACGGGTACAAAATTAAACCACAGGCATATGCAGTCATTTGTAATCTTTAAAGGAAGATGGGACTGAGTTCTGAGTTCTTCTGCAGGGGAATGAGGTGAGAGTCAAGGAAATACAAGGTAACGCAGGCACCGGGGTTAATCTCACTTCTCTAGGGTCCAGAGTCAACTCCACCCACCCACAGAGCAGCTACAACCAGTTGTTTAACTTGCTTTAGCCTGTTCAGCCAGACCAACAGAACCACCCAGGACAGCAACAAATCCTCAAGACTCCTTCTCTGGACCTTCCTTCTGTATTTCCAACTTTCTTCTCCAATGCTTTTTCTACCAGGATTCAGTCTTAATTGTGATGTATCTCTCTAAAAAAAAAATTGCTAATGTCCCAACCATCAGTATTGTGTGTGGATTATTTGTAAGCAAATTATTTGAATATGCTTATATTAAGATGAAATTGTTACAGTGACTTGGTATTAGGAGTCCTGTCCAAGATGAGACACTTAGACCCACGCAGGAAGAAGGCATGTGAACATTAAGATGGCTGGGTGGGATGAAGCTACAAGCAAAGAATTGTGGGAAACTGCTCATAAACTAAATCTAGGAGAGTCAAAAAAATAGGTTAGTCCCCCCTTGTCCTCAGAAAGAACCAGCCCTGGGGCCTGTGAAATGCCTGACATCAGAGTGGGTTTATTTCTCAGCACCCACATAAAAGAGCATGTGGGGTGTACCTGCAGTTCCACTGATGAAGAAGCAGAGACAGGTGTGTCACTTGTGTTCACCAACCAGCATGCCCGAATCAGTTGAGTCTCAGGACCTAGTGAGAAAGTCTGCCTCAAAAATCAAGATGACTAGCTCTTGAGGAGCTATGCCCAAGCTTGACTTCTGCTGCCATATGTGCACGTAAATGACCATGCACACATATATAAGTACACACACACACACACACACACACACACACACACACACACACAGATGAATGTCCAGACCCTTACTGCTGGCACCTTTGCTTCAGATCTACCCTGTAGGACTCACGAGACAATATATCTCTGCTGTTTCAGATGGAGACCTTGCAATCAACACCGCACTGCTTCTGGACCCTGTACTGGTTTGGTCCTTCACCTTCATTCTCCTCAACTTTTACCCCTACTTCTCCCAGATGCTCTGATTTCCAACCCACCAACCTCTTACCTGATCCCAGCTCCCAGGCACTCATTCTAGATCTGGCCCCTAGCTTTTTATACTTCCACCCAGTCATATCTGGCTCTCCTCTTCTTTCTCCCTTTTAGTGTGTATCTCTGTATCAGGGCAGGGCAAAGAGTGTATGTAGCCAGGCTTGGGAGTCAATACCCCACTAGGTAAGCTAAGCATCCTGAAATCAATGTCAGCTTCTGATGCTCCATACAGTGCAGGAGAACAGAGGCAGACATTATTTAGGCTACTAGAAAGCATTTTCTACTCTGCGTTGCTCAGTAAGCCACCCCAAGTGTATGATGATGGCCATGAAGCTAGACTCTGCAGCTGGTGGATGAAGGTTAGATCTGACTAGATGTGACCCAGGACAAAGGACCTTTCTATTCTTCAATTTCTCCATCTATAGAATGAAAATTACAACATTTTCAACATCAGAGGGCCTATTCAAGGATTTAAAAGTCAAGTCAAAGGTCAACCCAAAAGTCAAGATGTGCATGAAGCTAAGCTTGGTGCACAGTAAATAGTGCAAAAGTGTTCGTCTGGGGCTCCACTCTTCGGAAGACTTTATATCTCAGTTTACTTAGGAGTCTGTCAGTTCATAATTCTGATGCTACCACCTTCAACCTTTCCCCCACCTCACTGTCAAAAGTCACCCACAGTTAGTCTACAAGCCAAAGAAAGTCTGTCTACTCCTGAAAAATGAAGCCATCGTGGTGACTCCTGAAATGCCTTTCCCAATACTTGCACACGGTCCCTGCACCTAGCCAGAAGCGAGTCTGCCTGGAGACAGCTTGGCTGAATGCTGATCATCTTCTCACGGCCTAAGGAACTTATACCATCTGCTTTCTGCTTGTCATCACAGCTGCCTTCACCTACAGCCTCATGATGGTTTGCCTAAGGACAGCATGAACCACTTTCTTATCAACTGTAACAGATACACCACAAAGTCCATACATGGTGCTAACTATTTAAGCAGAGAGAGCACGTGGACTAATGAACAAGCTCTCAGTGTTACTGAGTGACTCTTAAAATCTCTCTCCCCTCTGCGGATATTATGGTGACACCCCTCAAAATTTCTTCATTCTTCTTAAGTGAATCTATATTTATTCTGTAGTATGGCCATGCTCACCTAGCTATACTTTCCACACTGGCTCTTTTGTCTCTCTTTTTTCCCCTCCCTCCTTTCCGCCCTCCCTTCCTTCCTCAAGCCCTTTCTTCCCTTCCTCCCTCCCCCTCCCTTCTTCCCTCCCTTCCCTCTCCTTCCTTCCTTCTTCCTCTTTCTTCCTTCCTTCTAATGTAACTGGGTAAAATGTCTCCTTCATAGGAGGAAACTCATGTTTGCTATGAGTTTCTAGTTAAGAATCCATGTCTGGGAGATTGTTGACCACAGCAGTGAGCCTACTACTTTTAATTTGCTAAATGAACATAGACCAAACTGCTCTCTAAATCCGAGTCTCTCTACCCATGGGTCTCTCTACCCATAGATTACTGCAGCTCTCAGATGTTTTTGAAAAGGTTACTTCAGGGGGGTATGTTGCTCAAGGGAGAAATTCACAACTGGTCAAACTGCAAAGAATAAGCATTCTGGAGTGCTGGGCTACAAATAGGATGCTTGTAGCGCAGCTACTCACCCTAAGTCTGTGAGACTATGGAGGAAGACTGCGGGAGAAGGTTGTAAGAGGCAGAGGTCAGGGAGGACCAAAGAGGAAAAGTGTCTCTGGACAGGATGGGAGCATCACACTCAGGAGCTCATGCAGCTGCCACCGCCTGCACAAGACCCACCAAAGAGCAGGCCACCCTCAGTCTAGCACTCCTAGCTGACAAGCTACGGGCTGTTAATGGCTTCTAGAGAAAGAATCACTTTTCTCTAAGGATGTGACTCCCAGTAGATTAACCATACTCCACGGGATGTCCCCACACAAATTGCAGGTGGGCAGCACAAATTGGACTTGATGAGTTATTTTTTTTTAAAAAAGGACATGAGTTTGTAGGAAATGGGGAATATACATGGGAAGAGTTAGGAAGGAGGACTAGTGGAGAGTGAATACAATAAAAATACATTCTATACATATATGAGACTATCAAAGAAGTAGTCACACTGCATTTTAAAAGTAGCCAAATGTAAAAAGAGTAACCAGATGTAAAAAAAGTAACCAGATGTAAATTAAAAAAGTAACCAGAAACAAAAAAAAAAAATTTAACCAGATGTAAAAACAAAAGTAATCAGATGTAAATTAAAAAGAAAGTAAGCAAATGTATACATTTTTAAAAAGACACAGAGCACAATCAAAGAATGACTGGATTTCTTGTTAAAACTGCATAATCCAGAAGGAAACGCAGCAGTCTCTGCACAGGACAGGGCAAGGAAGAAAGCATTCATGTAGACTCCATCCTAACACAAAAGCCGTGCAGACCTGAGATGACAAATGGGTACTTCCACGCAATAGAACTCAGATTTACCCCTCACCTGAAGCATCTGCTGGTAGATTTCAAAACTATGAATATTATGAGAGATAAAGGGGCCAAAAGGACAATAAAGGAGTCGATTCATCACTCAGGGATAGAAGAAACTGAAGTTTGTGTTTCTAATAACAGTTTCATGATGTATAATGCAAAAACAGTGAGCAGAAATGGAGAAATGGTTAAAAGGGGTACTCCAGACTCTTTTTTGTGGTAATTTATAGAAACAGCAGAGCTCAGGAGGGTCTAGAAGTGACAAACACTGTCAAGGCACTTGACATAATGGACTTTCACAGAATATTTCTCTGCAATGACAAAAGAATATAAAAATCTCTTCAATAACTAAAATTCTGTATATCAAAATATATCAACTATGGTTTCAAAAGAACTTGGGCAAAATTTACAGCAATAAATGCTCAAACTGGAACAGAAGAAACATCCAAAATAAATGATCTAAGCTCCATCTATGAAGTCTGTGGAAAATAATGAATTAATGATGCACACATCATTATAAGATGAGCCCAAAAACCCAGCTGCAGAGAAGATGGAGTGCTATCTAAGAGTGTGTGCAGCCAGGCCTGAGAGGATGCTCAGTGGCTCAGAGCATTTTTGCAGGGGACCCAGATTCAGATTCAGTTCCCAACATCTACATGCCAGTCCACAAACTGTAACCCTAGCTCTAGGGGATCAGAGGCCATTTTTCAAGCCTATGTGGGCACGACATAAGCACCCACGATGTGTGCATACATACATACAAGAACTCTCACACGTATTACAAATAAATGAATCTTTTTAAAAAAGGTCATTACAAAAATCATTGAAATGGAGAAACAAAAGCATGATAGGAAAAAAGGCAACAAACCCAAGGTGGTTTAGCTGTGGCAAGTATTTTGTTGACTTAAGTAAGAAAGAAAACAAGAAGAAATGAGTGATATCTGAAGTGTATAAAAATAAATAAAAAATAAAATAAATAAAATAAAAAAGGTGGCTTCTGCTGCAGGAATGCAAGGTTGGCTCACAACTCAAACACCAATTCATATGATTTGACTAAGTAACGGCCCCCAAATGAAAACTATCATCACAATCTCCATAGGTGCTGAGAAGGGCTTAATTAAAAAAAAAATTCCCTTTTCATATTTTCTATTTTTTCATTTGTGTATGTGTGTCCATAGGCCTATAGGAATGAATGCCACATGCATAAGGCCATCTGCAAAGGGCAGAACAGGCCAATAGGGAGCTTCTTCAAAGCACACACTTGTACCGCACTTAGCAGTAACGGACTTTACTTCCCGGGATAGAGGCAAGAGGAATATGCCTTTCCATAAACACCGTTTCCCTTTAGCATTATGTGGGCCTCAATCCTTATTTAAAGGAAATAAATAGAAGGCATACAAATGGAAAAGAACAGGTAAATTTTTTAAGAGACTCCATGATTGATGTTTAGAAAATAATGAGAAATTTGGACTTTAGAACACATGCATGCAAAAATACACAGAATACACGTATTTACAACTCCAAAAAACAACTCAGTAGAAAACAAATATGGAAAAGGTTTGGCTGTTATGCTGACAAAATGTTTCACATCGGTAAAAAAAGACATGAAAAGATGTTTTACATGAATAATAACAGTCTTGAAAGGCAGATTTTATCACAGCGTAGCAGTGGCTCATATTCCTGAAAGAATCGGGAGAAATGAACAAGTTTGACAACATTCAGTGTTTGTTGGGGCTCAGAACATAAACTGGGAGGTACATACAGTACCTGGGAATGCAAGCTGGTATACTTTTAGCATTTGACTCTCCAAGTCTAGTTTTGGAAAATTTGCTAAGGATAAAAATGGATCAAGGGCATGCATGTGCACAAATCCTTGGAGCAACCATATATCCATCTCTCTCTGTTTCTATTTTTTTCTACCTCTATCTCTATGTCTATCTCTTTGTCTATGTCTTTGTCTATGTCTATGTCTGTGTCTGTGTCTGTGTCTGTGTCTGTGTCTGTGTCTGTGTCTGTGTCTGTGTCTGTGTCTGTGTCTATCTCTATCTCTATCTCTATATCTCTAGAGGTGCTACTCATCAACATAATAGAGGGAACATAATTCTGGCAGCAATTGTTCAACTACACTTGCATGCCAAAACAAGTGCTTTCTGGCCTGCACAATTTATATCTCACTAAAGCCAGTGAATAAAACACATAAACACCGTGTCTTTAGAATATATATGTGTGTATACATATATATATACATATATACATATATTTACTGAATATATATGTATATATATATATATA